>NW_020951112.1:910645-1004556 GCF_900497805.2 Vombatus ursinus | reverse complement strand
AGAGAGAGAGAGAGAGAGAGAGAGAGAGAGAGAGAGAGAGAGAGAGAATGTAATGTATGTTCCAGAGGACAATGACTTTTAATTGCTGTTGCTTTGTTTCATCTTTCTATCCCTAAGACCTAGGAGAAGCAGTAAGGCATAATAGGGAGAAAGCTGGCCTTGAAGCAAAGAGGACCTGGGTTCCAATGCTTCCTCTGGCTGAGTGACCCTGGGCAAGTCACAAGTCAGTGTTCTGGGAAACTCAGTATGACTCCAGTTGTAGAGAAGGGGCAGACCTGCATTGGGAAAGGGAGAGTCCTCACCTGAGAGTTCTTTATATCAACTAAATTATAGGTCCAGTTGTCATCCTTAGCCTATGACTGAGTTTGATAGACTTAGCTCTTCTCAGCAGTGCAAGGATCTAAGACAATTCCAAAAGACTCACTATGGAAAATGCTATCCACATCCAGAGAAAGAACTATGAAGTCTGAATGCAGATGGAAGCATACTATTTGCTCTCCTTTTCTTTTGTTGTTTTGTTTTATTTCTTCTTTCGCATATTTCCTCCCATTGGTTCTAATTCTTCTTTACGTCATGATTAATGTGAAAATAAGCTTAATATGAACGTATAAGGAGAGCCTATATCAGATTGCCTGTTGTCTTGGGGAGGGGGAAAAAATTTAAAGCTCATAAGTCTTATGAAAGTGAATGTTGAAAACTAAAAATAAATAAATTATTTTAAAAAAGAAGAATATACATTGCCCTCAAGCAGCTTGCATTCTAGTGGGTAAAACAACATATATAAATAAGTATTTGCAAGATTGTCGTTGTTGTTTGTCCTTTAGTCTCAAAGAGGACCACGACATCAAGGAAGGTGATATTCTGACTTGCAAGTGAATTGGATTTAAGGGAGGGAGGGCTGTGCAAAGTCACCAGTCTTACTTTCTCTTCCAGCACTGGGTCCAGTGGCCAGATTTTGATCAGGATGATGAGATGGCCCCAAATGTAGTGGTTGCAAGATAAAGATAAAGTGGAAGGAAAGTAGCTTCAGAAGGGAAGGTGCTAGCAGCCCTGGAACTGGGAAGGACCTCATAAAGGAGGTGGTGCTTGGGCTGATCCTGGAAGGAAATTAGGGGTGCTAAGAGCCGGACGTAGGGGGGAGAGCATTTCAGTCATAGGGATAGAGATGTCGCATAGTGAAACTGGCAGACTGGGAAGTAGTCACCTCTCTGCTGGAGGCCTTCAAACACAGGTTGGATAACCACTTGTCAGGGGATGGATATGAGTCAGAAATGTGATGTTTCAGCCAAAAAAGCTAACGAGGTTTTGGGCTGTACTGAGAAGCATAACTTCCAAGAATTGGGATATGATACTGCCACTGTACTCAGCTCTGATCAGACCCCATCTGGAGTATTGCGTTCAGTTCTGAGCATTGTGGTTGTTGATAAGTTGGAGGGTATCCTGGGAAGCAGAGAAGGGCAAACAGGGTGTCATATGAAGGTTGGTTAAAGGTCATGTTCAGCCCCTAAGCTAAAATTTGCCACTCCTGGGAAGACAAGACTTCATGGGACGGGGAAGGGAAGACTAATGGAAGACGTGCTCACTTTTTTCCAAGTGTTTGTGGGTCTGACATATAGAGGAAGATTTGAATGGTCACCTCTTCATTCCTTGTTCTGATTTACTCCGGAAGGCAAATCCAGGAGCCATGGGTGGCAGTTGTAAAGATGAGTGCTGAAGCTTGATAACAGGAAAACCTTCCAAATAATTCAAGCTGACCCAAAGTGGGATGGGTTCTCTCAAGAGGTGTTGCCCATCTCTGCTTTGTATCATTGTCCCCAAAATTACAGAACTTCAGAGTTGGAAGGGACTTCAGCTTGTTGAGGTTGGTGCTGTTTGTCCTTCGTTTTCAAAGAGGCCAGCAGCCAGCTAATCAAGTCTGTGCTTAGAGGTGAAGTGATCTTCTTTACGATATATCCCACAAGTGGTCATTTAGTCTTCTTCAGTCCCCACCAAGTGAAAGGGAGCCCACCACCTCTTGAGGCAGCTGCCTTTGGGACAGCTCCGATTACCAGTTAGTTTTTTGAGTAAAAGCTTGTCTCTTTCAAGAATGATTCCTAGTTCTAGGGACTCTAGGAACTGTAAAGACAAGCAGAGCAAAGTTATTTCTTCTTCTATCCAAGACACCTTGAAGACCATTTTTATGTTTCCCTGAATCTTCTCTTCCTCAGGCTACTGGCTCCTTCAATAAATCCTTATATGGCATAACCTTCAGATGCCTCCCTATCCTGGTCATCCTCATCAGAATTTACCGATATCCTTCCTCAAATGCGACGCCTGGTGCTGAACACACTACTTGACATATGGTCTGGTCAGGGAAGAATACAGGAGGATGGTTGGCTCTTCATTTCTAGAAGGTATGTCTTTCTTAATTCAGCTCGAGATCATGTAAGACTTTGGTCGCCATATCACACTATTGACTCATATTGGGCTTTCAGTCCACCAAGAATTACAGTTCTTTTTTTTTTTTTAGGTAAACCGTTCTCTAGTCAAGTATCCCTAATCTTGTACTTGTGCAATTGGCATTTTAAAAATAATCTAAATATAAAATTTCACATTCATCCCTATTCAATGTCATCTGTTGTCCACACAGTGTCCCACCTGTAGAAGGAAAGAAAGAAGGAAGGAAGGAAGGATGGATAGAAAGAAGGAGGGAGGGAGGGATGAATGAAGGAAGGAGGGAAGGAAGGGAGGAAGGAAGGATGAAAGGAAAGAAGAAGTGAAAGGAAAGTGAAGGAAAGAAGGAAGGAAATGGTACTTACTATGTTCCAGGTCCTGTGCTAAGCACTTTACAAACATTAGCTCATTTGATTCTCACAACAACCCTGGCAGGTAGGTGATATTACTATCCCATTTTGTATTTGAATGAACTGAGGCAGATAAAGGTTATGTGCCTTGTCTGAAGTGCCACAGCTTGTAAGTATGTATGGCTGGATTTGAATTCAAATCTTCCTGACTCCAGGACCCTGGTTTCTACATGACTTTAACACCACTGACAGGAAACTTAAAGAATGAAAACGATTAAGCACCACACACTCTTGGCCTTGAAAACAGCCTCAAGTATGGAGTTATGCAAATACACTTTTGGGCTTTTCTAACTATTTTCTAACCACTTAGACTTGACCCTTGGGAAGATCTCAGAGGGAACCCCTATTAATGAGCTGGACTGAGCTGGAATGGGTGGGGATCCAGTGGAAGCTTAAGCTATTTTCTCCAGGGCATGACAAAGACGTTCCAGGTCTGCTTTCACTTGGTGGAGCACCGTCTTGACTTTCTGGACTGAGTCTAGAACATTTACCCGGCAAGTGAAAGGATCAAAGTGGACCGAGGAGGGTCTCTGGATCTTCTGAATGTATTTCCTACCAGAACAAAAGGAAGCACAAAGTCATCTTCCCGTGGGCAAACAGAGGCTAAATACATAGACAATCATGGGTCCATTTGCTTATGATATCAGAAAGAAGGAACGAAGCTTTTTATTACGTATATACTATGTGCCAGGCACAGGGCTAGGTGCTTATACAAATATTATCTCATTTGATCCTCACAAAAACCCTGAGAAGTAGGTACTATTATTATGTATATTTGATAGCTGAGGAAACTGAGGCAGACAGAGGTTAAGTGACTTGCCCAGGATCGTACAGTTAGGAAGTGTCTGAGGCTGAATTTGAACTCAGATCTTCCTGACTCTAGATCCAGCTCTCTCTCCACTGCTCCACGTAGCCCTCAAGGCAAAGAATAGTGGAATTGGAGTCAGGAAAACTCTGAGTATAAATCCTGTTTCTGATACTTATTAGCTGTGTAACCTTGGACATATCATTTAACCTGAGCCTTAAGTTTTCTCAACTGTTAAATGGAGATGATGATGATAACAATAATAATAATAATAATACCTACAGTATCTACTTATAAGGCTATGGGGAATTATGTAAATCTCTGTATAAATGTCAGCTATGATCATCATGAAGCACAGTGCACTTGGGCCTAATCATGGCTGTGCACAGAATATCCTGCCTTCTCACTCAAATGGGTTACTACCCTTTGGGGGGAAATGGCTCAGTACATTGACTGTCTACATTCTTCTGCTTTGACCCTACCTCCCTGGTATGTCCCACAAACCCACCTATGACCTACCCAAAGTCCGCTACTCACCGGAGCTTGTCCTTGGTGTCTTCTAGACTTTCTGACACAAAATAAATGGGCTGGAAGGCCTGGTCTTGATAGGGCTGGATGGCAGCGACTTCAGGTTCGAACGGCTTGTGCTCTGGCTTGCTTGATAAAGCGTACTGAAAATCAAAAACAAGGAGCAGAGAGAATTGATCAATGTGCATTTCAGAGCACGTCGGTCTTGTCTAGTCTTAGGAAAAGCCTTAGGTTAGGAGGCTTCTAGATCTACAACTTCAGAGGTTATTTCGTCCAATCCCTTCATTCTAAGGAGGAACTTGGAAGCAAAAAAGTATAAGTGATTTGCCTTCGGATAAGTGAGAGGCAGAATCAGGACCTGAAATCGGGACTTTTGACTCCTAATCCAATCATCTTTTCAGTGTCCCTGGATTCACTAGCTTGCTGAGGGACCTTGTTGTTGTCGTTTGTCCTTCATTCTCGAAGAGGACCATGAGATCATGAAGGTGATGTCATGACTTGCAAATGAATTGGATTTAAGTGAGGGAGGGCTGTGCTAAGTCACCAGCCTCACTTTCTCCTCCAGAGCCATCTGGGTCCAGTGGCCCGATACAGATCAGGATAACTGAAGATGACCCAGGATGCAGTGGGAGGCCTTAGCCTTTTTAAGCTAAGGTCTTTCTCAGGTCTCAGTTTGACTGGAGCAACACCCACTCAGTGATTAAGGCCTCAGTAGGCAGAGGACCTTGCACCAGGCACTTTGAGGACTCAGTTTCCTCAATCATTCGATCAATCAAAAAGTATTTCCTATGCACTTAACTTTTTGCCAGACACTGTGCTAAGCCAGAAAATAGTCTCTGTCCTCAGTTCCTAAGCTTGTTTTTGTTTCCTAGCCCCCTTTGGCAGTCAGTCTGGTGAAGCCGCTGGATCCTTTCTCAGAATCGTGTTTTAAAATGCATGAAGTAAAACCCACGGGAGTACAAAGAAAACCAATTCAATTGAAATGTATTTATTCAAAATATTGTTTAAAACATTCATTGACCCCAGGATAACACTTGTCTTGTCTACCACACGAGGTCATTATCTATGTCCGATTAAATAATTCATTGGGAAAGTTCTTTGAAAAGTTAAAAGCACTATCAAATGTGAACTATTGGAGTAGTGGGTAAAATGCTCAACTTGGGATCAGGAAGATCTGGGTTCAAATCCTGCTTCAGACACTTACCAGCAAGTCACTTTACCTTTCCATGTTTTCCCACCTCTAAAATTAGAGGGTTGAACTCAATGACCTCTTACAGTTCCTTCTAGCTCTGAATTTACAACCTAATAATCATGATATTAGTATTTTTCATAGCAAGACCACAGATTTTCCCTCCCAGTTAGGGAATGCTATTCTGCAGAGGCACCTAGTATAATATAGTAAATGATGAGAATAATAATAATAATAACATCATGTTTTAAGATTTACAAAGTATGTTACTCAAATAAAACACCTTATTTGTTCCTTCTAATAGCCCTTTTGGCGAGGTAGTGTGAGCACTATTATGCCCATTTTCCAGGTAAACAAATGAATTCTGAGACACGAGACCGGTTGTTGTTCAGCCACTTTTAATTGTGTCTGACTCTCCGTGACCCTATTTTGGGTTTTCTTGGCAGAGGTACTGAAATGGTTTGCCATTTCCTTCTCCATCTTGAATAGACTGGCATAGTTTCACAAACCTAGAAAGGGACAGAGTCATCTTTTTGAAGGCAAGTCTTGTGCCTTGTAGACAGGAGGAAGCATATTCTGTCCTTGCTCCTCTGAGTTAATGTTCCATCAATTCCACCCAACCACCAAGGAGAATCTGATGCCTGGCATGCTCTCCTTCTGACATCAGCCTCTTGGAATTCCTGGTTTCTTTTATGACTCAGCTCAAAGGTCTCCTTCTGCCTGAGCCTTCTGTTGCTTCTCCCAGCAGCTGGTGTACCTCCTTCCCCAACTTTCTGGATTCATTGTATATATATATATATGCTACATATGCCTAAAAATGTACATTTGGGAGCCCCTATTAAAATATAAGCTTTTAGAGGGCAGGAACCAGGTCGTTTTGGTCTTTTATATTCCCCAACTTAGCATAGTGCTTCCACAATGCATCTGTTCACCTGCCTGGATTCAGTTCCACAAAAATCCCCCTCTCGGGTTAAGTTCATCACCTCTAAAGTCACCACCACACTGCTAACTCAATCCTTGATTGATTCCACCTCCCTCAGTATCCTCTCCCCTCTGAGTGAAGGGCTGAAGGATGGAGTGCCAAAGTCCTTCCAGTGCCTTCTTTTATAGAGGGCAGAAACTGGACTCTCTTTAACTCCACAGAATAAGGTCCCCCTCCCATTCTTCCCCTGTACTGGGTACTCCCTGATGTCCCATCCCTCCTCCTTCTTTTGTTACCTTCTTTTGTTACCTTCTTTTGTATGCTGTACCCCCTCTCAGACACTTACTAGCTGCATAACTCTGAGCAAGTCACTTAACCCTGTTTGCCTCAGTTTCCTCATCTATAAAATGAGAACGAAATGGCCCAAGGTACAGAAACTGTAGGTTCCTTTCTGCTCACAGCACCTAATTAGCATACTTGGCACACTATTCACTGCATTGCCCCCATTGAGTAGCAAGTTCCCAAAGGAGCTCCACCTGCTTTATTAGTGTTTTAATAAACTTTTGCCACTTGGCTGGAAGACTGCTTGAGTCTTCAAATTCTTCCCAGACAACTCCACCCTGTACCTTGATAGTTTTGGGGTCCCTGCACTCCTAAACTGCATTAAATTGATTGACATTAGCTTCTGTTTTGGTTCCATGTCATTTTTTCAAGGAAAAATCCTGGGCCATAATCAAGCTATTCATTCAACAAGCATTTATTACTGTGTTCCAGTTACTAAGATAGGACTGGAGATAGAAAAGTGATGTGAAACAAACACTGCCCTCAAGGTGCTTCCATTCTCTACCCTATACTCTATAAATGTTTGCTAAGGGGAAATGGGAGGTATCCAGGTAAGCAGAATGTAATCCTTTAATTGGCAAAACTCTTTTTATTTTAACTACGTCTCAAGGAAATTTTTCTGAAATGTATTATGTGCAAAAGTATCGTAAAACTGTTCAGTGGGGCAATTGTGCTCAGAAATGAATCCTCAAGAGGGGAAAAAGCCACGGAATTTCTTGGTAGTCTCATGATTTGCTGGTGATTTTCCACAGTGAATGACTGTATGTATAATAAACCATGAAAGGTCAAAGTCAGCCTTCAAAAAAATAGACATGGCTCCATTGACTGAATTTGAACAGAAAAAAAATCTTTCTGCCTTTTCCATTAACTTTGGGTCAGAGAGATGGACACTGCTCATCTTTGGATGCTCAGGAAATTCTGATAATGTTAAATAGAATAGAAACTTCCTGAGGGTAGAGACTTATCTTTGTAACCCCAGTATATTAAGTACAGAGTATGACACACTGTAGACACAGCAAATGCTTGTTGAATTGAATTAGAGAATGCAGTTGAGGTGACCAAACTGTATATTTAGCACCACAGTGCTCAGTAGTTTTTATTTAATTCAAAATATAATAATAGCAGCTAGCATTTACATAGTGCTTTAAAGTTTACAAAGGGCCTTACCAATATCTCATCTGATCCTCAGAGCAACCTTAGGAGGTGGGTGCTATTATTATCCTAATTTTACAGTTGAGGAAACTGAGGCAAACAGAGGTTAAGTGGTTTACCCAAGGTCACACAGTTAGTAAGTATCTGAGGTCAAATTGGTATGGTTGTAGACATAGCTGTTTCTGACTTTGTAGCCCAGAGCCATGAGGTTCTAGCCACTTGGTCTGTTCTGGGTCTGAAATGTCAATCAGCTCGTCTCAAAGCTCAATATACAATATCACAGGGACACACATAGTTTGAGGGAGCAAAAACAGACATAGGTATGAAAGGCTTCCCTTGCTACTAGGCTCTCCAGAGGTGCCCTAACTTGCCGTGACAAGTCTTCCCCCTTTCAACAAGTTCATTCACAGCCCTTCTGGAAGGTTTCAGTAACATTGCTCCCTGACCCCAGAGCTCTCTCTCTCTCTCTGTTTTCTATGCTGCTACTAGGCAGCCTCAGAATGAAAGGTGGGCTGATGCCCTCATTAAAGCTATTAGCAGGAGTTATTGCCTTCATGTTCCTAAAGTGCCAGTGGTGATCATCCTTGCATCCCTGTAAGTGACCTAAAAAAAATGGTGATCTGGTTCAGCATGCTCCATGAAATGTATAGGGCATGGCTTGTCCTCGCCTTAAAAGCCCCCAGAATGCTTTTCTCATCTCCATTTCTCATGCTTCTTGACTCCATGGTACAGCCAAGAGTCCTGAAATAAGCTACAAGGGACTATTAAAGGAGCCATGTGGTCCAATAGAAAGAAAGTCAGCCTTGAAGTCAAAGGACCTAAGTTCGAATCCTGTATTTACCGCTTCCTACTTGTGCGATCTTGGACAAGTCTTTTTACTTTCAAGTGGTTTTCTGGTATGTAAAAGGATGGATTTGGACAGCCTAATATCCCTTCCGTCTCTACATATTTGATCTTATGATCCCATGTCATCTATTCCAAGCCCATTGGTTTACTTACAGATAAGGAAACTTGTGCCCAAAGAGGTGATTTGTCCAAGGTCAGACAGTGATTAAAAAACAGAGGCATGATTTGAACCCAGGACCTTGCGTTCAAACTTGAAGGGCCCTTTATTTGCCCCATACTGAAAGCCACACTATTGTACCATGAGAGTTCGGGTTTCCTTTTCTTCCTCCCTTGTCCTCATCTCTGATCTCCACTGTTCTCTCTCTCCTCCTGGTCTTTTCTGCATTTTCTTTTCTATATCTTTCTTTCTTCTTGTTTCTTGTCATATTCCTTATCTGTGGCTTCCCCTTGGCTGAAAAAAGGCTTTTCACTGCCTTTCTACTATGGGTGTCTCCAACCAATAAGAGGGATACTTCCCCCTGGACACAAACTTGACCAATCACAACTTGTCTTCACCTCTTCTCTGTTTTTCTGCTTTTCTGTCTCCTCTCACCAGCTTCGTGTGTTTTCATTCCTTCAGTTTCTTCTGAGTAGACAGTTGTTCAGAATGATTTTCTTTCTGTTCAGTCATTTCAGTCCTGTCTGACTCTTCATGACCCCATTTGGTGTTTTCTTGGCAGAGATACTGGAGTGGTTTGCCATTTCCTTCTCCAGCTCATTTTGAAAATGAGGAAACTGAGGCAAGCAGGGTTAAGTGACTTACCCAAGGTCACACAGCTACTAAGTGTCTGAAGCTGCATTTGAACTCAGATCTACCTGACTGCAGGCCTGGAACTCTATCAATTGCACCAGCTACCTGCCCTCAGAATGGTTTAGGGTATTAGATTTCTGAACGCTACATAAGTAAGGATCGAGCATTATATTATTATCAGTATTTTTCAGGGGATCATAGTAGAGAGGGGAGAAGACCTCAGAGGCCATCCAGTTCAATCCTCTCATTTTACACATGAGGAAAGTGAATTTCAGGAAAGTTCAGTAACTTATCCAAACTCACAAAGGGCTTTAAATGTCAAGGAGGGAGTTAAACCCAGGTCTTCTAACTCCAGATATTCTACCTGGAAGGGGAAAGGGAAGGGTGCTAGATGGCACAATGCTGGGCCTGGAATCAGGAAGACTTGAGTTTAAATCTAGCCTCAGACATTTACTGCCTGTGTGTAGTAACTCCCTTACTGAGCAAGTCTCTTAATCTTTGTCTGCCTCAGTTTCCTAATCTGTAAAATGAGGATAACAGCAGCTACCTCCCAGGGTTGTGGCAAGCATCAAATGTGATATTTATAAAAAGTGCTTAGCACAGTGCCTGGCACATAATGGGCACTATATAATGCTTATTCCCTTCCCTTCTCGTCCTGGGAGCAGAGAGAGCTAGAAAGAATCTTCTAGGTCTTCTGGCCTAACCCTCTCATTATATGAGTAAGGGAGCTGAGTCCCAGAAAGGGTGACTTGTCCACGGTCACATAAGTAGTAAGTGGAAGAAGCAATATTCAAATCTAGTATAAATTTGAAAATAATTTTTTCTTCCGGTGAGCTTTTAGTCTAAATCCCTTCCTTTCCTGAGGTATCTGATATCAGGACCCTTTAGAATCAAATATATCAAAATGCTAAATATATCCCCCTCTTCCTCTTCTTATTCTTCCTCCTCCTCATCCTTCTCTTCCTTCTTCTCTTCTCTCTCTTTCTTTTAATTGCATGAAGGAAATTCAGAGTGCCTTGGACTCCTGAATGAAGCCTTCTGTAGCTCCCCACTAATATCTTTTGGATCCAGGCAGTAGGACCATATTATTGGTAAAACTGTGTAGAATGAGGTCTATTTGGTCCTTCCAGTGATCAGCCCCCATTGGATATGGCCCAACTCCCCAGATGCTTCATACTAATCTGCTCAATGGGGTATGTTTATCTCAAAACCCTAGTGTATTAGTAATCTGTAGAAAGCAATGACCACAGCAGTGGTATTTAAAGACCCATGATGCTCTGGAGGCAGCCTTGGGTGACTCACCCAACTATAGGTTCCAAGGCTCTACTCTGCTCCAAATAGAGCATGGCTATGGCTATAGCCTGCCAAGAGTGAGCTACAGGTCATTAGCTTTCACTCTATGGAGACATGAGGCCAGGCTGAGTGTTAAAAGGACATGATAAAGAGTATTTGACAGCAATGGCTAAAATAAAGTAAAATACAGGGGGAAACAGAGAATCTCCCTGGGACTTTGCACATGCAGTTGAAACATGAAAAGAAAAAAAAAGCTTAACCTCTTGGTTTAGATGGACTGGAATCTGACAAGGACTTATTACTTTAGAAACATTTTCTAGAGGTTTGGTTACATGGCTTAGATTCTCCCAGTGTGGTGATGAATCTTTCCTGGACATTTTTTTATCCTATTTGCATTTACATGTGGCTTACATTACTCTGTGAAAGTGTGTGTGTGTGTGTGTGTGTGTGTGTGTGTGTGTGTGTGTGTGTGTAATAGAGACAGAGACACAGAGAGAGGCAGAGAGACAGAGAAAAACAGACACATAGAATGGGGGAGAACGAGCTACAGATACAAAAGCTTAGGGAGAACAGGAGATGGGAAAGGAAAAAGAAGAGGGCTGGTGTAGAGAAAAAGAAAGATATTAGGGGGAGTGAGCTTATGTCAGGAAAGGGATGGGATATGGAGACATATCTGTCATCATTTTTCAGCATATGGGTTCTCGGAAAACTATCCCATGTTAAAGGCACTTTGTGGGGCTTCATCCACTCAAAAATAATCATTCATGAACCCCACTAGCACGTTTCCTTTTAATAGAGGACACTAGTAGTTCAAAGGAAGTCCATTTAACAGTATAGTATAGTAAGAAAAGTAGCAATAGAATGTTTCCTCCATAAGATTGGGGAACTCTCTCCCACAGAGTCACATGCCATCTGTGAGAGGAGTGAAGATGCATATGAATCACATGGAGGAGATGTACATGGAGAAACCACATGAGGGCAGGGCAAGTAACATGGAGAAACAATTTATGTCTCTGACAATGCAAGGCTATTAATATCTCCTAGTAATGTCATCGTGCTGCTCTTGAAGGACCCTTGGCATTGATCTTTTGGGGGCCTGCTCCCCCACTGAGTGTCATTATATCTATGGTGCTCCCTACCTCTTTCTTGAGCTTTTCTTGCTGCTGCTACCAATAGGGCTTCAGCTAGAGTTCCCATAAGCTGAGGAGTGGAATCCGTAATTTTTCTTCTGACTTAAAGTCCAGAGACAGTGTTAGTCACAATTTTCTACCTCCTTTCTCCATAAGATTTTGCAAACAATTTCATATTCTAAACTGATGTGGCTTTTGGCTGCCATATTTGGTTGTAGCAATTGATTCATGGTGATGATGTCAGTGTCTGTTCTTTTATCCATTTCCTATGTTTCAGAATCAACAGCTTATTTAAATGGTCAGGTTAAGGTTGACCCAACTGCAGATCATAACTTGTTAGTTTTATTCTTTCTTTTAACTTCTTATTTATTTTTCTTCAATAAATAGTTGTGTGCAGCTCTCTATATACAGATGGCTGATTTGACCATCAATGACTAGTCATTTCATATCTCCCAAAAATAATCAACTTTCTTTCTTGTGAAGTTATTTGGTGACTACGATGACCCAGTACCCTCTGACTCTCTTCTTGAAGGAAATATTCCTGATATGTAGATATAAGGCTTCTGAATAAACTACAAGCCTTTGTTCCCTCTTGTTTTTTAGTCTTAAACTATGTTTTCCAACATTTAGTCCTTAACACCACCAAAAGTTTCAACATCATCAACGAATGTGGTTTCATCGATGGAAGTGACTCTTCAAAAGATGCTTTATATCATCTGCCACCATACTGGAAGGATTACTGGTCTTTTCCATTTGCTCTACAATTGAAGACTCTGTTGTATCCTGCCATCTTCATTACTTGAAGCACCATGAATTAAAGAACATGCAGATTTAATTTTTAGACTTCTTCCTACCACCTCATTCTCTGTAATAGATGTCGGTACCTTGGCTGCAGTTTATCTTCAAGGTAGTTTGTTTGTTTGTTTGTTTGTTTTTATTTTTTTGTTTGTTTGCTTTAGCAAGTGCTTGTCATGAGCTCTGCAACATGAGTCGATTCAGCCTCCGGTGAAATGATGCTTCTTGTTGTATTTGGATGCACAATAAAGCCAACGCTGCCAAATCCTTCATTTGCCTCTCCCAGAGAACCACTGAACCATCCTTCCATTTAGCTGTACCTTCTGTGGATCCTCCAGTTTCACTCCTAGCAAGGATTTCAAGGATGATAAAATTCATTTTCTCCAATGAATTTCCCACTTGTTAGTCTCTGCCCAACTTCACATTTAGAGTATCAGTGGTTCAGATAATGATTATGGGCAGTTCAGAAACTATGCATATCTTAGCATCCTCTACTCCTGCTTTCCGCTGATTTGTCATTATCACTGAGGAAGCACAGGAGGAGGGACATTTTGTATTTGTCTTTGTTTCATGAACAGCCAAAGAATTCTTTATCACCAAATATCCAGCCTAATGGGGATGGCCATTTTCATACTTAGCTCTCTTGGCCTCCAGGAAGCATAGATAGTCTGTTACCATGACTATAGTATTTCCAGTTTGGTGGAGCCAATCTGAGCTTATACTCCTTGAAGATAAGCCTCTTCACCATGATGAGAGATCAGCATAGAACTTGGGAAGGGAATTCTATATTAAGTATGTAGGATCATTAAATCATCTAGCTCAACCCCCCCCCCATTTTAGAGCTGAACAAAGAGGTTCACATGTGGCTAGGGTTCCATAGTTAGTAAGTATCTGAGGCAGGATTCAAATTTAGATCTTTGTGATGCCAAGCCCAACATTCAATCTATGCCTTCAATTCCACTTGAATAGCAACCTTGTGTTCATTATTTGTACATCCTCTCCAGTAATAAATACTGTACTGGATTTTACACATACGTTAACTCTACAATGGTTCTATGATTTCATTTATATGGATACATGTGAATACATGGATCCGTTGCTGGAGATTATGACCTATGCACGCTTTGGGGGTCCCCTCTACTCTGAGATTTGTTGATACTGTGATTTACGATGTAGTAGATGCTATTTGGAGTACTGAGAAGTATAAGATTTGGCTGACTCCTGTGCTCCTCTTGGGCAAGTCATCTAAACTCTGTGGGCCTCAGTTTCCTCATCTGCAAAGTGAGAGGCATTGAACTATATAGCCTCTAAGGTCACCTTCAGCTAGAGATCTAGGATCTTATGAATGGAAACTCAGAGAAGGGAACCATGGATAAGTCATTTCACCTCCCTCAGCCTCACTTTCCTCGTCTGTAAAGTGAGGGAATTGGAGTAGATTCTTTCTAAGATCCTTCCAGATATAGAGCCATGATCCAATAACTTTTGGCTTTAATTGGGTTATAAGGAGTTAATCGGTGAAACATATCATCAATCAATCCATTATACTATGTGCCAGACACTAGCTGTCATCTTTTTCAAGCCATTTAATCTAAGCCTCAGTCTCCCCATCTAGACAAAGGCTATAACAATAGTTTTTCTTCCTCCCTCACATTACAATGGACATGCCCATTTTAAGAAAGGCTCTTTGATTTCAACTCATACTCTTGGCACCGATTCTCTTGTACCCCATCAGTTCACAGGGTTGTGATCCTGAGCTATTTTTATTCAAAATATAAAACTCCTTTCAGTTAACTGAAGTTTTTATAAGGAATTAGAATGAGTCTTCATTCAAACTGTGATGGAGGCAACCAGGAGCTCCAGACCTCATTTCTTGTCAATGGAGTGCTGGTAAATGTTTTAACAACTGGCTCTCAGGGGAAAAATGTATGCATGACACATTTTAATAGTTCACTTTAGTCTGAATTACTAACACTTTCTCTATTTCTTTCTTAAGTCTAGACAATCAACAAAACAATAAATCAACCCCTCATTTGTAGCCGGTGGCCTATTCCTGAGGTATAAATTCTCACAATGAAAATTTAGCAATTCCTGACCAGTATGTCCACCCACAGCTTTAGGCAGCTAGTGCCCTCATCACCTATAAAAATCTGCCCTCTGGAAAGCTTTTACAGCAATCATTTACACCTTAGTTTGAATTTAAGCTATGGTATGAAAATTCTTCATTGGGAATTCCTTACACCAATAAAATTATGGGTCCTGCCCTGATCCTCTCATTATTACTTTTCCCAGTCCCTGAATGATAAGTATTATTTCTAAAGTTTTGGATAGGAGAGGGACAGTAGGCTAGATGGCCTTTTGGAAATTCAACAGGACTTTTAAAGGTCTCACACTAATTCCTGAAATTAACATATAGATGTAAAAGCTATATTCTCCTGGTAATATCATATGGCTACAAATCATGGGATATCACAAAATCTGGAAAATCAAAATTAGAGGTGAACCAATGCAATGGAAAGATGCCCAGGGGGTGTAAGTGGGCAGCATATCCCCACCAATGACATGGGCAGGAGGCAGCAGGAAATACATCAGCATAGAAATATATGATTTAAAAAAGAAGGTGATCTCTTCCTCCATTCCACTTAACTCAATTAAGCAAACATTTGCTACACGCTTACCCTGTGCAACCACAGTGGGTTAGGTCCTGGGGATATAAGGGTAAAAACAAACAGCTTTGAAGGAGCGTTCCAGGGAGGCTGCATATCTCATTCTCAGCTGCACCGGTACTCATGGAATATTAGAACATCTGGACCTAGGCCTCCAGCAGGCTGGGTCAGTCTTCTTCTGAGGGTTTATGGAAGGACATGAATAAGAATCACATAGGGTAGGAAAGCATGGATGGGTTACATTGTGCAACCCCAGTGGATGTCAAGACCTGTAGGAGTATCTCTCACTCTTAACCTCCCTGAGTCTTGACTTCGTCATTTTCCAAATGAAAGATTTGGATGAGATGAAGGGAAAACACACCCCCTTTAGAAGGCTGCGTGGTTTAGTTTTATTGAAATACTTTCCCTGTCTTTTTTAATTCTTTGTTACAAGGGTTTCAAGGCAATACCATTTGGGGCAATGCTGTCAAATTAAAATAGAAATGGGGCCCCTAAATCATCCATAAGGATCCCTGAGGATCTTATATTGACTTGTAAAACCACATATTAATATTGCCTGTGTTTTACTGTATCTATTTATTTTGTTAAATATTTCCTCATTAAATTTTAATCCAGCAACTGCAACATGTTTGACACTTCTGCCATAGCAGATGCAGAGCTGGCCTTAAAGCCAGGAAGACTTGGGTTCAAGTCCTGTCCCTAACACATATTTGGCTGAATGACTCTGGACAAATCACTTAACATCTAACTATTCTAGGCAACTTTCTATAACTATAAGTTGCAGAAAATGTTCCAACCTACATTAGTAGAATAAGTTCCCCCAACCAATGGAATCTTAGGTTTAATCCCTATAATAATCATAATAATCACAGCAATGACAGCAATAATAGATATAGCATTTATCATGCTTTAAGGTTTGGAAACAAAGGCAGCTAGGTGGTGCTTTGGATAGAGTGCTGGGCCTGGAGTTAGGAAGACTCATCTTCCTGAGTTCAAATCTGGCCTCAGACACTTACTAGCCATGTGACCATTGGTCACTTAACCCTGTTTGCCTCAGTTTCCTCATCTGTAAAATGAGCTGGAAAAGAAAACGACAAACCATTCCAGTGTCTTTGCCAAGAAAACCTCAAATTGGGTCACAAAGAGTCAGGCATGACTGAAAATGACTGAATAAAAACAACTACAAAGGTTTGCAAAGCATTTTAAATATGTAGAGTTGATCCTCACGACAGCCTTGGGTGGTAGATGCTATTGTTATCCCCATTTTGCAGAAGAGGAAACAGGCTGAGAGCTGTTCAGCCAGCTGCTAAGGATCTCAGGAAAGCTTCAAACTCACCTCTTCCCAACTCTAAGCTCAGCACTCTATCTACTTATGCCTCCTATAAGGGATGGTTCTCTGGAAGAGGAAGGAGAGGGATGCATTTCGAAATGTAGGTAATGTAGAAAGAAAAGCTAGCAATACAAATTAATATTTTTTTATAAAAGAAAAATATCCTCTCCTGGGCTCTCTGGGACCTCCTCTCTGATTGGGCTTGGCTAAGTGGTCAGCTTCATTCCCAGTACAGTAATTCCAATGGGAAGGATTGCAAACATCCCCTTGCATTTTCTGACCCTCTCCATTCTCTGGTACACAATGCCAAGACCTTGAGAAATAAGATAAGGGGCCTCAGGGAAATCCAGTCCTTCACCAGCAAGAGAATAAACACAGACATTCCAGATTAGAAGTGGTCTGTGGCTTTCCAGAACTTTTGAATTCAGAGATTTTTGGACAAAATCATTTGCTATTCAGTGACATTTGTTAACAGTAATGAGGGCAGCTGCTTGGAGCTTTATCTTCCCTGACATATAAAAATGAAAGTCCACTTTAGCACACTTCTCACCACTTCCCCCATCTAGTTTCCAAAATGGCAGTTTTTAGCAGGCTCCACACTGCCCTCTAGTGGACAAACTAAGCAGCTCGGGGGGGATTTGGGCATTCTCTAGGCCAGGAAGAGCTGAAAAGAAACTGGAGAAGGCAGAAGAGCAATTCTTTCTAGTCACAGATGAATGAATGAATGAATGAATCATAACTATTAAATAAATGATTTATGACAACTATTGAATGAATGAATGAATGGTGACTAATGACTATTAAATGAATGAATGATGTCTATTGAATAAATAATGAATGAATGGATGGATGGATGACTCATTTATTGGTGATGAATGATGGGAGAAGCTGAGGGCTCAGGAATGATGAAGAAGGACTCTTTGACAAGATGGAGAACATACTTACCATCAGCTCCCCGTAGGATGAAAGAAGGCCAGCTCCATAAGCCTTGATGGTCCCATTCTGTTTACAGAGACCAAACTCCACAGTAAACCAATAGAGCTGATCATGCAAAAGAGGAAACGCAAATGGTCAGAACCAAATATTTCAGGAATATCATTCAAGAATGGGAAGACACCGTGAGATTTGGAAAGATCATTCCAGTTGGAAATGACCCTTTCCATTTCTCTAAGTACTTGCCCCCTTTTTTGTTTGACCTCACGTACTCATCAAACTATGGAGACAGTATGGTATAGCGAATAAAGTGCTGGACCAGGAAGACCTGGTGACTTCAAATCCTACTTCAGACTTTCCCCAGTTGTGTGACCCTGGCCAGGTCATTTGACCTTACTCAGTTTCCTTCTATGTAAAAATAGGAGATTGAACTAGATGACTCTCTCAGGTCCCATCTAGATCCAAAATTATGATTCTATGAGTGGACCCATTATTTCATTGGTGGAAGGGACTTCCAAATTAGGAAAACCCCTTTACCTATTCAGTTTATCTGAAATTTATGCTTTTACTTCCCTCAGTCAGAAGTTAGGTGACTTGTCCAGGAGCACACAGTCAATATGTATCAGAGGTAGGACTCTCCTGTGTGTAACAAATACTTGATAAATGATTATGAAGTCAAATTGAGTAGAATCAAATTCCTCCCCAGCTGCTTTCAGAGCAGCATGCTTTCCTTACCGTTCCCATGTTGACCTAAACCCCAGAGTTGGGCTTATTACCCAGCCCCTTTTTCTCAAGCCCACTCATTCTTCAAGGTCTGGCCTAAATCCTGCCGCCTCTATGAAATCTTTCCTGACGGCTCCAGTCCACAATGATATCTCACTACACACTCACCAAGTGCAATAATTGTAGCTGACATGTATATAGCATCTGTAAAAATGAGGAGTTTCGTCCAGATGATCTGTCTAAGAGTGCTTCCATCTCTAACAAACATTCTGTCTCTCTTCGGGTTTGATTTCTTGACCATTCAGCAGAAGTGTTGAACAGAATCTCCACTCGTGTGACCTCAGCTCACTGGCTGTACCAGATAACACAGAAGGACCCTTCCTGTTCAGAAGCCTCTGATTAGTACGGTCAGACTTGGGAATAACTGAGCTGCTCTTTCTAAATCTGCCTCTGACTCCCTTCTACAGAATGCAATTAGCCCTAGTAAGTCAAAGGGGGTTGACTTAAGTCACCACTTTGTTCTGAGGTTCATGAATGAGGTGGCAGGATAGAGTAAAAGAAAGAATATTAGTTGAGAGTCAGAGTGTCTGATTCAAAGTCCCAGCTTCACTATTTCAAAGCTCCCTGGTCGTGACTGATCATCTCTCATCTCTAGACCTCAGCTGCTTCAGCTGTAAAATGAATAGAATAATCCCAGGATCGTTCCCATCGCTAGTTTGTTGTGAGTGAAATTTTATGCAAGTATGAGCTAGTGTTTTCTGGCACAATTAGTCTTCCGTAGCAAAGCAAATATGTAATAATTACACCAGCATAAAATCAGACTTTTATGTGGGGAAAAAACTAGAAAACCCAAATAATATCTTTCTTACAGAATAAATGCTAAGGTGGTAGCAAATATGAAACCTAGGTCAACTATTTATGACCTTGACTGGAGTGAAAAGTTGGATAGTTCTGCAGACTCCGGACCTCTCTTAGTAGTTATTGGACAGTTGGATGGTGCAGTGGATAAAATACCAGGCATGGAATCAGGAAGACTCAACTTCCTGAGTTAGAATCTGATCTCAGACACTTACTAGCTGTGGGACCCTGGGGACATCACTTAGCCCTATTTACCTCAGTTTCCTCATCTGTAAAATGAGCTGGAGAAGGAAATGGCAAACCATTCCAATATCTCTGCCAAGAAAACCCCAAATGGGGTCACAAAGAGTTGGACGGGGCTGAAATGACTGACCAACAAAATTAGTAATCTGGAGTCATGGAATGAGTATTGAATTTGGTGTTCAAATTTTATCTCTAACTCTTTTATGGGACCTTAGACAAGTCAGTCATACCACTTTCCTGGGTCTCAGTTTCCTCATCTGTAAAACTATGGTGCTGGATTTGATGACTTCTCGGGTCCGTCCAGCTCCAAATCTAGGAACATTAACGTTTTCATGTTACCAATTCTAGTCGTAGAATCATAGGTCTAAAGCTAGGAGGGGCCTCTAAGTTTCCTCATCAATGAAAAATCTGAAATTTCCACTAAAATATCACCTCCTACAGGAAGCCTTCTCCAACCCCTATTAATTCTAGTGCCTTCTTTGTTCTTTCCTACTTATCCTATATGGGCATCTAGGTGGAAGCGGGTAGGATGCTGGGCCCAGAGTCAGGAAGACTCATCTTCCTCAATTCAAATCTGACCTCAGACACTTGCTAGCTGTGTGATCCTGTGCAAGTCACCTCACCCTCTTTGCCTCAGTTTCCTCATCTGTAAAAGGAGTTGGAGAAGAAAATGGCAAACCACTCCAGCGTCTTTGCCAAGAAATCCCCAAAATGGGGTCATGAGGAGTTGGATATGACTGAACAACAACAAATATGTCCTATATGTAGCTTGTTTTGTATATATCTGTTCACTTGTTGTCTCCCCCATTAGATCGTAAGCTCCTTGAGGTCAGGGACAGTCTTTTACCTCCTTTTGTATCCTTAATACTTAGCACAGTGCCTGGCACAGCAGGTCCTTAATAAACATTTACTGAATTGAATTGAAAGATTAACTGACTTGTCCAAGGCCACGCAGGTAGCAAAAGCTGTGATTCATAGGTTCAGAGATGTAGGACCAGAGTGAACCTTAAAGATCATCTAATCCAACCGACTCATTTTAACAGACAAAGAAATTGATTGAGATGAGGTGAGTTGCTCGGTATCACATAGGTGACAAAACTATGCTCTGTAGCTAGGTGGTGCGTGTCTGGGCTGACAGTCGGAAGGACCTGAGTTCAACTCTTTATTTGGACACTAGCTGTTTGACTTTGAGTGAGGGTCACTTAACCCCTCAGTCTCCATTTCAGACCTATTTGTATGCCAGCACACCTATAGGGTGTTGTGGCAATGTGGTGTTATGTACAGCCTCTGAGTCTAGAACATCTGGGTTCGAGCCTTATCTCTGACATACACCGACTGTGTAACTTTGAGCAATCCATCCAATTTTTCCATGACCCCAAGTAACTTACTCAAATTGTGAGATACAGAGAAGTCACCCGTTTGTATCAGTAGAGGTAATTTCCTTACCTGGGAGTTTCCTATGTTGATATTTAAGGCTTGGTCCCTATTCTTATATGTTTACATTTGTTCCCCCCTCAAACACACACACACACACACACACACACACTCACACACACAATTTTAAATACCTCGTGGGCAAGGATGATTTCATTTTTGCCTTTTCTATTTCTAGATCCTAGCACCATGCCTGGTATATAGTAGACACTTAATAATTGCTTGTTAATTCATCAGTGTCTTCCTTTGCCTATCCTGTGCCAGGGGCCTGAAGGCCTCCAGCTCCTGCCTATTGCTAACCAAAACCTCACTTCTTTGAGTTAAAGCTCACTGCCAGTAGATTCATTTGGGAGATTCAGGACTCAGGTCACGCAGGATGTCTCGTACTTGATGGAATGGGAGGCCCAGAGGTAGGCTCACATTTCTTGCCTCTAGTCCTGGGCCAGGCTCATGCCTCTAGAGACAGGGCAGCAAGGTTTTTCCGGTCGGAGGTTGTGTTTTCTGGGTGCCAGGAAAACAAAGTACCATGGAGTAGCTACATCCAGGCAGCCCCCTGGGAGTCCTCTGTTGTAGCAGAGTTGTGAGTTGCTATGTTGGGGATGACCTTGTGGAAGCGGGAAGCTGACGGCCGCTGGCATTGCTCATGCAACTCCTAAATGAGCTGATTGGGCTGGAGAAGGCTGGAGAGGGGGTGGGGAGGGGGAGAAGTCTATCTCTCCAGACTTTTCTACAGAGTCTGGCAAATCCGCTGCAAGAGCTGCCACGGCACAGACCTCATACAAGGTAGGTCCAGCTGCAAACATGGAACGGCTTGGTCAGAACAGATGGCTGAGCTGTGTGGGAGAGAGCAGGTCATCAAATAGCACTCATTGAAGGTAATCTACAATGTTTCTTAATAACAACTTTAAAAAAAAAAAAGCCCTCTCCACCTGCCTCCAAGCAGCAGGGATGCCAAGTCCGTGTAACTAGGGAGGCATCCATTACACTGGAAACTTGTCTGACCCTTCTTACTTGCATTCCAGGTCCTAGAACTGTGGTCCCTAGTGAGAGCTGGCTGGGATATCCCAGCATGCACTTGGCCAATGATGTCAGTGACACCTTGGTTCCCCAGTAGAGTCTAAACCTCATTTGGCTCGTAGTGTATGTCACACTCCCTAGCTGAGCGACCTTGAGAAAGTAATCTCACCTCCCCAGACCTCAGTTCTTTTCTCTGTAGAACAAAGGGGGTGCATTTCCTGGCCTTTGAGGTCCATTCCAACTCTGTGTGTATAAGCCTATAATCCTAGGTCACTTAACTTCACCTTATCTGTCAAAAAAAGAGTTGGGGAGAGGGGTTAGACCCAATGGCTTCTGAAGCCCTAATCCATTGTAAATCTCTGGTTCTATGGTCCTGCTAGAACAAATGAGAGGTCATCTGGTAAAACAATGAGCTTAGAGTTATCTCAAAGGCAGGGCCAGGGGTGCTTTTGTGGACCTCAGTTTCCTCATTTGTAAAATGAAAGGTTTCAACTAGATGCCCTCTGAAGTCCCTTCACGTTCTAGCCCTGTGATCGATCCTATGATATCTCAAGGTTTCTCCCAACACTAACATTCTATGTTCCAATGTGCCTTTCAGCTCTAGCATTCTATGCTCCGTTAGGATGTGTTGCTGCTGAGATTAAGACTGAGAAATGGGTCCATGTATGGGCCAAATTGCTTGGTTCTCCTCTCACCCCCAAACAACTCTTTTTAGCCCAGTGATCTGTGGGTCATTGGTTATCAGCCAGATTGATGGAGAAAGTGCAGCTGGACCAGCCAATATCCATCACTTTCTGAAAAACAACTCGAGCGTGTCTCCTGCTTAGAGTGAGTCATTAGCATTATCAATCAATCCACAAGTATGTATTGAGTACCTAGGTTCCTGGAGCATAGACTTGGAACTGGAAGGGACTTCAGAGGGCATATAGTCCAACCCTCTCATTTTTCAGAGTTGCACAGCTAGAAAATGTCTGAGCTGGGATTTGAATTTAGTCTTCCTGACTCCCAGCCCAGTGTTCTATTTATCTCCACTGTGCCATTGGTGGTGGGGTATGAATTTATTAATTATGAATTTTAGAATAATAACAACCACAAACGTTTCAGTATACCAAAAAAAGATGATATATGGAGAACCAAAGGAAAAAAGTATATGGTAGTGTCTGTGTGTGTGTGTGTGTGTGTGTGTGTGTGTGTGTGTGTATACACAGAAAAGAGGATATGAAGAAGAACTGAGTTCAAATCTCAGTTCAGACACTTACTACCTGTATGACTTTGTAAAACTTCTTGGGGCCTTAGTTTTCTCATCTATAAATGGATTCTGGGGACATCTCCAGTCGTCCTGATCTATATCTCGCCACTGGACCCAGACAGCTCCAGAGGAGAAAGTGAGGTTGGTGACTTAGCACAGCCCTCCCTCACTTAAACCCAATTCACTTGCATGTCACGGCATCACCTTCCTGATGTCATGGTCCTCCTTGAGAATGAAGGACAAACAACAACATGAATGGACTCATTGACTTGTAAAGTCCTTTTCAGCTCTCAGTCTATGGTTCTGTGAGTTGTCTTTTTTCTATACATAGGTGAATCAACTAGAAATGTGTAATGCCTACTTATGGTGGCCAGTTTTTCAATGTCAGTGTCGCACGATCCAAGTGAGGCAAGTCCAATATCCTGGAGAGGGCAAAAGAAATAAAAAGAGATTGTCTTATTTTTTTAAGGATCTCTTCATAAGGCCTTTCTGTTCTAAATTTCTAGTTGTCAATTCAATTCTGAGAGTACTCCAATCCACACCCCCAAATTATGACTGCTCTGGTCTGGTCTGGTCTGGTTAGTGTTGACTGGGGTTGGGTGGGGGTAGGAACAGGGGAAGTCTGGTAATATAAAGAAAGTACTGCCTGGAAATACGCCATGCTCAATCAATGTTATTCTGATTACCAAAATGAAGGTTGAGGGAATACATATGACCCAAATGCATGCTCAAACTGAAATCGCAATCATTTAATGACCCTCGGTAACCCCATCTATAAAATAAAAGAGACTTGGTGAATTCTATAGTCCCTTTTACGCTGGAACATTTTTCCCCACAAGATCCCTTTCATTTATATTCTGAGGGCCATCTCAGCTTTGACATTATCTATTCTAAAGTCTCTTCTAGGTCTGACATTCTATATTCTAAGGTCCCTCCCAGATCTGAAAATTCATATCCTAAGGCTGGTCCCAGCTCTGACATTCTAAGGTCCCATCTTAGCTCTGAAATGCCTTGGTCTAAGGTTCCTCCCAGCTCTGAAATGCCTTGGTCTAAGGTCCCTCTCAGCTCCAACTCTTCATTTTATTTATTCTAACATAAAGACCCTAGTGGACCATTCTCCTCTCACATCTTACGATTCTGCATTTGATTCTCCCAATGCTTGCTTTTGAAGCTAACACACATTTCTAACTGGTATATAAGAACCAATGCAGGTTGGTAGACGGGAGGGGGAGGAATATTATTACCTGTGAGAACTGGGAGAATTATTTGTCTGCTAGCATTGGAATGTGACCCAATAGTTCATGGCAGCAATCTCTGGAATGATCAAATATGAGGTGATATATATGATTTAATAACACAAAAAGATGACCATATAATCCGGTCTTAGGTACATTCTCTACAATGCAACTTACAATGTAATTAGCCTGTATTTCAATGCCCAAGTGAATCTGTTATCTCATCCTTGTGTGGGTATGTATGTGAGTGTATGTGTTTGTACACTTCCTTGAGGCAGACCCCTTTCTGGCCATGCCTCTTTATTCTATGCAATCTCAGTAGATGTCTTTCCCTAAGTGCTACAGGGCAGACGTACCCAACATGCAGGAAACCATCCTCTGAGTCTTGAAAAATTGGTTGGGCACCAACACTGGTTCTCCATTGTTATCTCTTGTTCTTATGATGTGACTGGCCCGCCTTTATTTATTATCATATTTCTTGTGTGATATCCCTTATGACATCTGGTGTAAAGGATATCGTTGGGTAACCAACACAATTCTAAATTATATTATAGTTATTTGTGCTGTTTTATACATGCGTAGACACACACCCAACCAAGGCTAGGGACCATGCCTTTCTCCATCTTTGTATTCTTTGTATGTCTAATAAAGTGCCTCGGACAGTGAAGGTGCTAAATGGAGAATCAGGATGGTGTAGAGAATAGATGCCCAGCTCTGGAGGAACAAAGACCTGGGTCTAAGTCCTGCCTCTGTCATATATAGGAGGTGTGAAACTGAGAAAGACTTAACCTCTTATTGGCCCAGGCAACCTTTAAAGACATTAACTTGTAGAATAATTGGGTAGAGCTATATTGGATAGAGGAAAAAGCCACAATAGGAGTTCCCCAGGCTAAAGAATTCCAGGTCAGAACCAGATGTAATTATTATACATAACACAAATATGCATTCATACACACTGTACATCTATCTATACATATATCTACCAATGGCCAACCAACATCTATCTATATAAGTGTATGCAATTAAACAATGAATGAAATTTATTTGTTCTTTTAATTTTATTTATTTAATTATATTGTGGTTCTAAAAAAGGTAGCTACTATAAAAAGTCCATTTAAATTTAGACAGTGTTTGAAAGAAAATCTCCAACAACCCAAATTATAGTTATTATTAGAATTTTTAAAGTCTGGTTAGAATTTGCTCTTATCATTCTTTCCCTAGGCTACAGCCCTGGAGCACAAACAGATTACTGCTCTTGGAAATGAGCATTCCCACCCCCCTTCTCCTCACATTTCTATTGTTTGCTTCATTTTAAACAGCACCCCTACTCTCTACCACTGAGTGAAACATATATTTTACTTCTTAAGCCAGATTTTGAAAAAAAAATGTTGCCAGAGTTTTGCAACATCCCTTGGGCTAACCAGAGGCTCCCTGAGGTTCCACAGAACCAGAACTGGGAATAAGAGCTCTAGTCAGAGGTGTAGAATGCTCAATGATCAACAAGCAACTTCATGTCGAAGGACAGAAGGGTGACTCCTCTCTGAATCACAGTGTACAATGTCTGTACACGTGTGGCCGTGAAGTATGGGCTGTGGTCTACTTCCCTGCCGGAGGGCCTCTGGAAGAATGCAGAAAAGAGGAAATGAGTCCTTGGTGCCTCCAATCTGACTCCCTTCTGAGACCTTCCTCCTGAACCTGTGGGAGCATCTGTCTTCTAAGGTCCTACTATCCTCCCAGTTCATAAAACTTGCTCTTAGGAAAGGAACTGAAATGATTGCAAATTTAAATTATTTTTTTTACTCTCTAGAGGGGAATTTCCATTTTAAATTTCATCTCTAATTGGAAAATAAAAAAGCATTGTCGTCACTTAGAAGAGTTTCAAGCATTTCAAGCATCAGGGAATTCATAGGCTAGTAGAGAGAAGGAGAAAGGGGTGGTATATGGGATGGTGGTAGAGGACCATCCTTGAGCCCTTGAAATAAAACTGTGTAATACCTGTGGTTACCTAGTCTACTTATTTGTAAAAAGACCATTTGGTCCCCACCTTACATACAGATCCCATAGTGATTTCCCTAAAGGGTAGGTCTGATCACGTCAAACACACACACCTCCCTCGGGAAATTCCAATGCCTCCCTCTAATATCAAATAAAAACTCTTGTGTTTGGCATTAATGCCCATTACAACCTGACCCCTTCCTACCTTTCCAGTCTTCTTACATGTTACTCCCCTCCACATAGGCCAGCCATACATTAGACTACCTCTCCCACCTCCATGACTTTGTACTGGCTGTTTCCTATGCCCATCATGCTCTCCCTACTCACTGATACCTCTTGGAATTCTTGGGCACTCTCTCATGGTTCTCCCAGCTGTTAGTGCCCTCCCCTGTGAGTTCCCTTGTCTATATCTTGTATAGAGAAGTTCTATACGGGCAGATGTTGTATTGCTCCATTAGAATGCAAACGCTTTGACGGCAACCCTTATTTTGCTTCTGTCTTTATATCACTTGGCACACAGTAGATGCTAAATAAATACTTATTAATTGGTTGAGGAAATACCAATCTCTGCACCCTGAATAAGGGAGGAAAGGGGGGATATATTCAGAAACAGATGAATGTAAAAAACCAAAGGCATCAATTAAAAAAAAATACCAGCTTCCTAGGCGAGATTCCATAAACCTTGTCTACAGGGCTCGATCCACAGGGAAAACAAGACAACAAAAGCCTTTGCATCAGGCAAACCTCAAAGCACCACAGGGAGATGATGACCAGAGAGTATCTTACGGTTCTGGAGAATGCATGGGGGAGGAGGAATGTCTGATGTACTGAGTACTCTGGAACACACGGAAGGCCAGGCTGGCAAGGAAGTCACGAGTAGATAGGAGTCCTGCAGCTGGTCTCAGTTGAAAACCAGTTCTCTCTGAGTGCCAGGAAGAGGAAGAATGAGATTTTTGAGAGGCTTCCAGTCAATTAGGGCAGCTAGGTGGTACCATAGTGCATAGAAAACGGCTTGGAATAAGGAAAACTCATCTTCCTAAGTTCAAATCTAGCCTCAGACATTTAGTAGCTGGGTGACCCTGGGCAAGTCATTTAACCCTATTTGCCTCAGTTTCCTAATCAGTAAAATAAGCTGGAGAAGGAAATGGCAAACCCCTCCAGTATCTCTGCCAAAAGAACTCTAGATTGGGGTCACAAAGAGTCAAACTTGACTGAAAAATGACTTAACAACAATAAACCAATCAATTGTAGGTCCCTGAGCCATTCCTTTGGAAATTCTTTAATAACTTGGCACAGAACCAGCTTTTTATCCTGAAAATAGTGATTGTGCTAGATGTCAAAGTACATACAGGGCTGGGCTTAAAGTCAGGAAGACCTGAGTTTGAATTCCATCTCTATGACTCTGGGCAAATCATTTAATATCTCTTGGCCTCAGTTTCCTCATCTGTAGCACAAAAACAATAACAGCACCTATTTCACAGGCCTGTTGTGAGATTCAAATTAGATAATATCTATAAAGTTTTTTACAAAACTTAAAGTGCTATATAAATGCTAGTTATTATTATACAACCAAAGCAAGGCAAGAATCAGGATCTATCTAATCAGGATAAATGTAAAGTTCTATGCTGGGGTTCAAAAAATCAGCCACACAAACACAAGATAGGATAAATGTGGTTAGACATCAATAATCCATGTAAAAAGGCTTTGAATGGGTATAGTTTTTTCTCCAATAGATAGTGAGGATTTATCTTAAAAGTGTATCATTCCTAACATCCTCCTTTCCCTCCAGAGAGCTGTTTGTTAAATAAATAAATATTTACCAGCACACCCCTGTGTATATGAACATAGCACATTTTACACCTTGGGATATCATCATCTTTGGATTTCCACACCTCAAGGAACAAAGAAGATGGCTGTCTTTTTTGTTTAGTCATGAAACTTTCCATAATGTTGAAAAGACCTATTATTGTTGCCAGGAAGAATAAATATATAAGTGGATGTTCATTTGAAAAGAGCAGGAGGATGGAACTGGGAAAGCAGGGGAGAAGCAACGTGGTGATGGGGTCAGCAGGAGGGCAGGGAATAATGGGAAGACGGGCATGAGTAGAATTATGGCTGCTGGACAAGACTGAAAAAAAAGGACTTAACTCACCCAACCACATTGTCAGTGTGTACATAAGGCCTCTCTCTCTCTCTCTCTCTCTCTCTCTCTCTCTCTCTCTCTCTCTCTCTCTCTCTCTCTGCCTAAGACAACCTTCACAAAAAGAACTAATTAAATAGACTTTTTTTTTAACCTAAAAAATTTTGTTGGTAATGAGTTCCAGGTGGGTTGCAGAGCAAATTCCCAAATCGAAATAGTTTCCCTAGAAAGAAACAATTGGGTCTGCTTGTACTTCTGTTAACCCCTGAAAGAGAAACTCAGAAGAACCTCCCTGGGCATGTCCCATGGACTGAATGGGTGCATATTCTGTGTTGGGCAGTCCCCAGAAGTCATGTCTTCCTTACTTCGTAGTCATTTCCAGGGACCGTTCCAAATGTTGAGCTGGGTTTTAAATTTATTTTTTGACCTAATTATCTCAGAGATCACTAATCTCTCTATACATGTTGAGGGTAGTGGAGGCCCACTGGGAGGATCTTGCCCATGACTTTTTCTTCTGATATTTCATAATATCCATTTAATGAGAGAGTAATTAGTTGGCTCGTAAACCAGTGTTATGGTCCTGTGCTTTCCATATGCAATGGCAAAATTCAGGCATCACAGTAGAGTTTATTTTAGGAAATTGTGCTAAGAGATTCATGACTCTGCCTGGAGAAATGATGGGGGCTTGATGAAAACTCCCCACATTGCCTCTTTGGGCAATCCGTTTGTTTGATAATGGTTGAATTTTCTGGCCCAAGGACTGAAACTATCAAAAATATGATGGGGAAAAAATAAAAGTAAATCTCCATTTTAATCTAATCTTTCTTCCAGATAATCACTATGGTATAATTGAAAACATACTGGATTTGCTCATAAGACCTGAGTTTAAAGGATGTTGATTAGTTTCATTGAAATACTTTAATTTTTTGTCTTTCTTTTGCTGTTTGTTGTTACAAGGGACGATTATAGGGAAGGGAGTAGGTGTTAGATATGAAGGTGATATGAAGATAAAAAGTAGCAATTTAAAACAAAAGATATAGGTTCAAATTCCAATTCTAATACTTATTAACTGTGTGGAGTTCGTGTAAATCACTGTGGTCTTCTCGAGAGGACTATATCAAGGAAGACCTGTATTTGAATCCTGCCCTTGATGTGTCCTGTGTGAATGGCGATAAGCTTATTTAACTTTTCTAAGCCTCAGTTTTCTCATCTGCAAAAAAAGGGGAGGAAGGGAGGATAATAATATCTGTAACTCCAACCTCACAAGCTTACTCTGAGACTCAAATGAGATAATGCATGTAAAAACACTTTGTAAACTTTAAAGCACAATGCAAATGCTGCTGATTGTCGTCATTATTTGTATGAACTTATCATAGCCTTAGTTTCCTCACCTGTAAAATGAGGGGGCAGACTATATGAACTCTGAGGTCCTTTCTAGTTCTAACTCTAGGAAAGGAAGGAAGGAAGGAAGGAGGGAAGGAGAGAGGAAAGGAAAGAAAGAAAAGGGAAGAATGAAAGGGAGGGAGGAAGAAAAAGAGAAGGAAGGAAGAAAAAGAAAGGAAGGAAAGCAGGGAAGGAGGGAGGAAGAAAAGGGAAGGAAGAAGAGAAGGAAGGAAAGAAGTCAAGGAGGGAGAGAAGAAGAAAAGAAAGAAGGAAAGGAAGGAAGGAAAGAAGGAAGAAAAGGGAAGGAAGAAAAGAAGGGAAGAAGAAAACAGAGGGAAGGAAGGGAAGAAGAACAAAAAAGCAAGCAAAAGAGAACTTAATTCCAGTATACCAGTGGAGCCATTATGGACAAAGACACTACTAAATTGTATTAACTCAGGAAGATTGACCTGGCTCCTGAATTGGGGGAGGGGAGGACAGGCAGGGAAGTGGGACATCCTCTAGATAATTTGGCAATGACTCAGAGAGGCAGCCAGCAGAGAATGTGGGAAATCCACCATTTGGGACTAGAAAAATAACTCCTCAGAGGGTTTCCATGCATCCATCACCATCACCAACATCATTAAGCTTACTTGGGTACCTATTGTTTAAAGTGCCTTAGGGGCAAGCACTATACCTTGTTCACTGTGGCATCCCTCTCAGCAGTGAGCACCAAAATCTTCACGTTAAAAATACTCAGAAGATGTTTGCTGAATGAATAAGTTTGTGTCAGAGAATACCAAAAGCCAGGGAGTCCAACACAGAAATCCCCAACAAATGGCCCCTAAGCCTTTCATTGAGGTCCTCCAGGGACCGAGAACCTTCTACCCCCCAAAGCACTTCATTTCATGTCTGGAGGTCTCCAGTTATTAGTTAGTCTTTTTTTAACATCAAACAAAAAACAGTCTTTCTGCAACCTCCAACCATTTCTCCTAGGTCTGACCTCTGGGGCTAGGGAACAAAGCATTAATCTCTCTTTCAAAAGATAGCCTTTCCATTCTTGAAGAATACTATCATGGATTAGATCAGTAGTCTTCAAACACCCATATGAGTAATTTTTATTTTTATGGTGGTGATGTTCTAGGTGGGGTGTGTGTGAGTGTATGTGAGTGAATGTGTGTGTGTGTGTGTGTGTGTGTGTGTGTGCACGCGCATGCCTTCACGCATATGGGGATGGACAGAGAGGGAAACAAGGGCTATGGTGATGGGTTTTCCCTCCAACACATGAGTAGCTGCACCTATGGGTGCCTAGATCAGAGTTCTGTTATAACTTCCCCAAGGGACCAAAAACTGGCTCGGATGAGGCAAAGTTAGATGAGATTGCCTCTAAGCTCCTGTCTGACTCTCTATCTACAATCCTAGTCTTCCCTTCTCCAGGCTAAACATTTTTTTCAACAGCTCTTCACATAACATGGTCTCCAGTCCCCTCAATACCCTAGCCATGCTTTCTGGATTCCTTCCACTTTGTCAATATCCTTCCTAAAATGTTCTTCCTGAAATTTGGTCATCAGAATTTAACAACGAATCCTCTGGGTGTAGAGGCACACCCTGCTAAGAAAAGATATTGCACCTTTATTTGTGACATCTGTTGTTTTAAATCTGAGAAAGGTAGACACTGGCTGAACCCCTCCCCATCTTTGTTTCTAAGGAGGATTTTCACTTCATTCCAACCAAGATTCACCCCAAGACAAGAGGTTGTGTCCCCTCTAGCCTTTATGTGAGCTCAGCTCGAGTTTGTTAGTTTGGCAGGTGGATGACTGGCTATGTATTGGAGTCAGTTCATAATTTGCTTTCAACCTAATTTCTTTTCACGCTTTTGAAATCAGCCATGGGTTATTTATTTTTCATTTTGCCAAACTTAGCAACAGCCTCAGGCTCCATCTGGCACCTTCCACTTAAGCTTCTGCAGGACTGGAAGGGAGTTTCCTCTCTAGTACTTTCTCCTTTAGAAAACTACATTAGATTATAAGCAGTTGGATAGATGGGAAAGTCAGGCCCCAACTGGATGGGGTCCAAGGATTATCTCAAAGTCTCATCCTATTCACCTTGCAGCCCCCAGAGTCAGCCCTATTTGCCCACTGGCACAGTCCATTTTATTGATACCAAATTAGTGTCACTATGATTCTTGGAGTTTCTGCTTCCACGGCTGCATATCAGGTAGACAATTCTGGCTGCCCATGTTCCTTATAATGAATGCCCAATTCATGCAGGTATCAAGACATCACTTTGTGATATCATTGCCCCTCTTTGAAAATGAAGGACAAATAACAACAATGAAAGCATTTCTAAACCAGACATCCCCTTGAGGCCCCATAGCCTCTCTTTTGGAGATTGAACTCCTACATGTTTGATAGGTCCATCTTTTCCACCTTCATTCTTTGTCCTTCTATTTCTGGCATATAGCACAGTGCCTAGGACACAGGAAGCTCTTCATTTGTGCTTGTTGATTACTTGATCCATCAGGAAAAACTTAAGTAAATCTATCAGGTGCTATTTATAACCAAAGCAAAGAAGTGACTGTTATTTTGGTTAAATGTCCCTAATTAACTGGAATCGTATTTGTCTGAGTTTCTTTAACTGGTTCTTTGATTTCACCTGTATGGGAAAGTCCCTGTATCAATTAACATCAGTAACTGCTCTAGAACTTAGACCCTTGTATAGGGCACACAGCCTAGTTGAACAATTTGCTCAGAGTCCCATAGACAATATGTGTAAGAACTGAGATATGAACTCAGGTCTTCCTGATTCCAAGGCTAGTTCTCTATCCACTGAGAGGTATTGAACATGAGGCTAGAAACACTTCCAGCTGTGGCCGAAACCAGATTAAGATGTAATTGGGAAATATGTAATAAAATATAATATAATATAGCATAGATAATGCTAATATTTGGTTTTCTAAGTCAATATGTGCTGTGGGGATCCTTATGTATGGCTCAGTGGTTCCATTTCTATTTGAATATGACATCACTGCCCTATACCGTGTTTGCCTCGCAATCGTTCTCTTGCTTTAGACTTCTAAGAAAATGAGGCCAATGACCATAAAATAAACTCTAGGATTTAATGGACAAACACTAAAATAAAATAAAAAATAAACAAATGAATGAATGAATGAAATAAAAACTATCACCTTCCCTGTTGTAACCTGGAGTCAGTACATATCGGATTCTATTTGCTACATTTTCCCCATCTACAGCTATAGCTTAGGAAAGATGATTTACTGAGTAACAAGGCATTGAAAGGCCTCAGTCCTTAAACAAAGATTCTATTGTGTTCCCTAAACCAGAAAATTGGATTAATCCATTTTGGAAAGATTTTCAGGAACAAGGGTTAAATCTCAGAGTTGTTATAGAGCACTCAGTTAACAGTACTATTGAGTTTAGCAGAACGTTTCCTTCTTCAGTCTTGCTGGACAATTGAAGTTTGCTGGGAAGGCAACATGGGGGAGTGGAAAGAGCACTGAATTTGGCATCAGAAGACCTGGGCTTAAACCTTAGTTCTGCTACTTGCTATCTTTATGACTTTGGGCAAGTCACTTCATCTATCTGGGCCTCAGTTTCCTCATCTGTAAAATGAAGGAGATGGAAGATGTTCTCTGAGGTACCTTCCAGCTTTAGACCTAAGGTCTTATGGATTGTATATATAGCTAGAATCTTAGCACTACCCCACTATGATATATGTGTGTGTCTGTGTGTGTATACACACATACATACATATACACACATATAATACATTTGTATAATTATATTTATATGTATAATCATATATATTATATGCACACACTATATATATATATATATATCCATCCATCTATCCATCTATCTATCCTCAGACTTCTCCCTCAGACACTCTCCTTTCCTACATTTTTTTCACTTATTATATCATCTTCTCCCCCTCTCTATCCCATCCTGTTCCTCATAGTCATCAGACCCTCCCTTTGATACTCAGCCTATTTCTTTCATGTTAACTCCTTTCTATTATTTTCCCACCACTTCCCTGTCCTCTAGACCCCTATTTAGGAATTCCCTTCCCATAGCTCAGATCTATTAAACTGACTTATCCCTGCCCCCTCAATAGTTTTGGGTACAGGAACCCCTACAGGCTATTGACATGGTGGGGAGGGGAGCTCACTGACTCAGCCTTACCCTACATCCCCCAGTCATCTGTGATCAACAGTAATTTATGCCACCAATTTGTAAATGACTAGTTTGGATTTATTTTAGATGGAATAGTTGACTGCCTAAGCAATATGATTTGAGGGAAAACAAAGTCCAAATTCACTCTGTTATTTGTCATCTTTTCCTGAAAACTGTTTGTCCTTCTGTTAGTAGTTCCATCAAGTCTACAGATCATCAAGGCTGTAAATTTCAGTAATGTCTTTGAATATTGGATGACAAGGGAGAAGGTGGGTTTAATTCCATTTTACAAATGAGGAACGGTTGAAATTCTTAATGATGGAAGGAGCCATACACAAGGGGAAGAATACAGAAGGAGGAGGGAAAGGGAAGCAAGAAGACAAAGACGATGAAAGGGAGAAGGAATAAAGGGAAAAAAAAGAGCAGGACAAAGAAATCTTCTAGAAGTGCATGTATCTCTAGGGGATATTGAACTGAGGACAGAACAGCTGGTCACTGCTGCTTCCTCTTTGCCCTAATTCCCCACCTCAGAAATATATAAAATTGTGCAAATTACCCCCAAGCCTACTGCACCAATGTTCCCGTGTCTCCTTGGGGTTCTTCAACCTTGCTCTCCCATCGGAAGGACCAACTACCTTTGAACTGGAATGGTATCTCCCAGAGGGCAAGAGGCTTCAGAAACATGATGGAGTCTCAAGACATGTAGGAAAGGATGACTTGCCTTTTAAAAATCTGGATACTTCCTGGAGTTGAGGTATATGATCTTCCGCATAGCCACAATATTCTTCCAATTGATGGAAAGCATCCAGGTACTCTTTGCAGGCATAGGTAGGATATAGAGTGCGGAGTTTCCTGTAGATTTCTTTCCTGAAAAGGACATTTCTTTCTTATAACTGAATCCTTTCTGGAGTTTTATCTAACAATAATGAATTCAAATCTGGCCTCAGATACTTACTAGCTTGTGGCCCTGGCCAAGTCACTTAACCCTGTTTACCTCAGTTTCCTCATCTGTAAAATGGAGAGGGAAATGGCAGACCACTCCAGTATCTCTGCCAAGAAAACCCCAAATAGGGCCATGAAGAGTCAGGCACCACTGAACAACAATGATGGTGATGAAAATGTAGACAATGCTTTCCATATATTATCACATTTGATGGGCACAGGACCTTTTGAGTTATGTACCTAAGTATGATTTTTATCCCTAGCTTGTCCAACCCTTTCCTTTTAGAAATGAGGAAACCGAGGCTAAGAAAGTCAGAAAAGTTTGTCTAAGACCATAGTTTGGATTCGAATCCAGGTCCCCCGATACCAACGCCATCAGTCTTTCTCCACTACAACATTGAAAGATTGATGGTATTGAAATAATGCATAAAACCAAGTATGATTCCTATAGCTGATTGTCCATGGATCCAAGGCTAAAAAATTAGTATCTTCATACATAAAATATCTACCTCTCATGGTTACATTGAGAGTTCAGATGAGAGTATGGAGGCAAAACCCTTTATAAACCTTGAGAAAGTGCTATGGAAATGTTGCCTTTAATTTTGACTGTGACGTTGGGGGCTGAGCCAACAACCTTCTCTGTAAAGTGAAGAGGTTGGATTAGATGACCTGCAGTAGCCAGGGAAAATGAACATAGAGATGGTTTCACTTTTGGCTTTGTATGCCCAGCACCTGGCACAGTACTTGGCACATAATAGCAATGTAGAGATTTAGAGATGGAAGGGACATTCAAAGTGATCTCTTCCAAAACTTTCATTTTAGGGTTGGGGAAACTGAGGCCCAGAGAAGAGAAAGTGACTTGTCTGTGGTCACACACAGTGAATACAAGTGGGTACTAGAGCATAGGGCTGGATTCGAAGTTAGAGAATCTGGGATTGAATCTCAGTTTGGCCATTTTACTACCCACATGACCTTGGGAAAGTAATCAAACCTCTCTGGGCCTCAGTTTCCTTCTCTGTAAAATGAAGAGGTTGGGCTTGAAGGACTCTAAAATCCCTTCCAGCTCTAGATCACTGATCTCATTATCTGTAAGATGATGGTGCAAGACTAAACGAGCTCAAGGCCCTTTCCATTGATGAGCCTACTCTCCTTTTCAGGTTAATTTTTATTTAGGGCATGCTGTGGGCAACAAGGGAGGTCATGGGCACCCTGGGAGAGAAGGGTGTGGAAGAGGCATGGAATAGAAAGAAGATAAAACAAAAGAGAGGAAAAACTTCTTTGGGTTTCACAGTTTTGCCCCATGTTGCTCCTGCCCACAGCCAGCAGTCCGTGCCCACCCAGGATGACTCCTTAAAACATCCCCCCAGCTGAAGGAACCCAGGATTCCTTTCTGCTCAAGAGCATCTGGCTGAAGACTCTGGAGCAAGCTCCCAGCTGCATTTGGAAGGCTCCCATTGCACACACCGTGTTTCTCTAATTCAAAGGAAACAGGCAATAATGAAATGGCAGCAAGCCTTGTAAAAATGGCTATCCCTCTTCATGCACGGCTCTGGGCTTCTAACTAATTTATAAACATTGTTTTATGAAAAATTGAGATCACTCTTGGAAATGGCTGGAGAAAATGACCTGCTTGTTTTGCTAGTGTATTTTTTCCCCCTTCTACAGCTATTGTTGCTAAGGAGGAGATGGCCAGTGTTGGGGAATGACTATCCTTCCATCCTACGTATTTCTTTTGTTACCCTCCCCCCACACCCCCTCAAAAAAGAAAGAAACTGAGTCAGTCAATGGATATGGTTAACAGACCAATCCATGTGTGGAGGAGGCTGGCTCTCACCCATGGTGCAATTAGGAAAATCACAGAAGGACAAATTCCATTGATCCTTCCAGTCTCTTTTCAGCCTGATCTTTGGGCAAATGTTCCAACCATGTTTTTCCATGACTCTTCCTTTTGGTTTTTATGGTGAACTCAAAGGCAAGGTTTCATTAACAGTGGACTTAGTATCCCAGGGGCAAGTCCTTTTATCAAAGAGACTTGGGCCTGAATACTCTTACCTCCAATAGCAATGATCAAGGAGGGACAATACCTTTTTGCTAAGCTGAAGGATACAAATTCCTGCTCCCAGTACCTGGGCAGACATGTACAAGAAAGGAATAAGCAACAACCCAACAGGAAATAGGGCTGTGCTTGAGAGCTCCTAGGTCATGATTGTCAAGTTTGGTTTGGACCGTTTCTAGTAAAAAAGGACAAAGGAATGAGTAGGGGAAAGCAGTCCAGAAACAGCATTGCATCTGGCATCAGAAGACTTGGGTTGGAATCTTGGCCTCACTACTCATAACCTGTGTAACCCTGGAACACTTACTTCACTGAAACTTCAGTTTCCTATCTGTATAATTAGATGGGTTGATGAGATGACCTTTCAGGGTCCTCCCAGCTTTAAATCTTATGAAAGATATGTTTTCTTTGATTTGAACCAACCAGTATGTAAGAGTTAGGGTCACTTCAATAGTCTTTGGGACAGATGAAAACCAGCTAGTCTCTGTACCATGTAACAGATATGCTGAGAGATAACATGGCATAGAGGATTAAGGACCAATCTCAAAAGCCAAGAAAACCTGGGTTCAAATCTTGTCTCTGAACCCATATTAGTTGTGTAACTTTGACAAATCACTAAATTCCCTAGGGGGGAAAACAACCTAACTTATAGGCAAATTGCTGATCTGTATCTGGGAAGATTTTTTCACACTGGCAGTGCCCCACACTGATAAGTGGCAACAGTGTGCCAGGCATTGCAGTGGTGGCATAGAATTCTGTGCTTGGAATCAGAAGGACCTAAGTCCAAATCTTGCCTCTAACATAGACTAGCTGTGTGTTCCTGAAGTAATTTATCCTGTCTGTGCCTGTTTCCTTACCTGTAAAATGAGGACATTGGCTTCTATGTTCCCTTTTGGCTCTAAATTTTTTACCCTATTAAATCACAAGTGGAGATAGACTTACATATTAAATAACAAAGTATTGTTTCTCCAATATATTATTTTGTCTGTAACAAATGGGATTCTGATTGGCCTAAGTACAGGATATTGAGCTGATGATATAATGGAAGGAGATCTAGATCTTGAGTCAGAAAACTTAGGTTCAAATATTATCTTGGCAACTTCTGGCTGGTTGGACCTTGGGCAAGTTGTTAAGCCTTTAGGGGGCTATCTCCTTATTGGTAAAATGAGATGGTTGGACTTGAAGACTTCGGGGGTCCATTTCACCTCTAAATCAATGTTTTTAGTTCATCAAACCATCAAAGTTTGGAGTTGGAAAGGACTTAAGAAATGACCTAGTTCAACTCTCTTCATTTGACATTTGGGGAAACTGAGACCAAGTGAGAGGAAGTGACAAGGCAAGTGGACTAAAATTCAGATCTGACTTTGGAATCCAAGACTTCTTCTATGCCATGTTGCCTCCAACATACAAAGTGTTACTCAAGCCCCAGCACCAGGGTCCCCTTTCCCTATGGGGTGTGGTGTGCCCCCCTCCACCACTGATGCTTAATGTTATTTACTTGTTGATTCATTAGGGTTGGACTCAAATAGTCCCAGCCTTGGGGTTATTTTGGAAGTCAATTGTTCTGCTCTCCATTCCTTTTTTTTTTTCATTCCTTTTTATGGGCATGTTGCAATGCAAGACACAAGAGTCCAAGGTCTTTCCATAAAGGCCCTAGGAGGGAATTTACACTATATTACAAAGTTCCCCAGCCCCACCCCCGGGCTTTGCTGGGGCCATCTCAGGCCTTCATGTAATGTCCATGACCCTCTTCCACAGCCAGAGGATACTATGGTCATAAATTTGAGAGCTAATTTGGGGAAACAATTGATGTAATTGGTCCCTAGGGCTGCTGGGTTGGGCTGTGTGGAGAAGATAGACAGCTGCCTCTCCAAAAAGACTTTCCAGAGGCCATATGGGGACTGGTTCTGAATGAATAAGAGCTCATTGGTGGAGAGAAGCAGGAGAGAGCCACAGTGAATTATCTTTGCAGGTAACCCCTCCAGCCATTTGGTGCCAAGGGGCATTACATTCCTAATTGCTCTTGTGGTTTTGCAAAGCCTGAGATCAATTGTCCCAAACACCCCCTGTTTTAATAATGACTCACATTTCTATGGCACTTTGTGGCTTATGAAACATTTTCCTCATAACAGCACTTTGAAATAGATAATGGAAATACTAGAATAGAGGACAGCAATGGAGAGGCAGTATGACCTGATGGCTGGAGATCAGGCCTGTGAATCAGGAAGACCTGAGTTTAAGTCCTATGTCTGACTCATTCTGGACTATGCCATATGCAAGTCACCTCACCTCTGAATACTGCAGGTATATCTTTAAGGCAGTGGCTCCCAACGTTTTTTGGTCCATGAACCCCTTTCAACAATGACAAAAAATGTTGTAAACCCCCTGGGTAATTTAGTATGCTACTCATGATATTTTGCAATTATTTACAGCTTAATGTGCAATTAGAGCATTTTTGGCCTGCATCCCTTGGATCATAATCGGGAATCCTCAAGGGGTTTGCAAACTCAAGGGCACCATTGCTCTAAGGATACAAGTTATACAGCAAGTACCAATCAGTATCATTGAAACCATAGGTCCAGTCTCAAAAATTGAGTTATTAGCATATCTTTTTTTTAAATGGAAAAATAGGTACAGAAATGCTATCAGTTGGTAATCAATAAGCATCTATTAAGCACCTACTATGTGCCAGGCACTACACTAAGCACTGGAGATACAAAGAAGGGCAAAAGACAACCCATGCCCTCAAGAAGCTTACAATCTAAGTGAATTATGTATGGTCACAAAACAGGCAACCAGGGGGTGGAGCCAAGATGGCGGAGTGAAAGCAGTGACTTGCTTGAGCTCTCTCCCCAAACCCCTCCACATACCTGTAAAAAAATGGCTCTAAACAAATTCTAAAGCAGCAGAACCCACAAAAAGACAGAGTGAAACAAATTTCCAGCCCAAGATAACATGGATGGTTGATCAGAAAGGTATACTGCGCCAGGCTGGCAGAGGAGCGCAGTGTGGTGTGGGCATGCAGGCCGCAGCAAACCTGGAGCAGGCCTCAGAGGACTGAATCACAGGCAGCTGTGGCAGTTTCTAGACTTCTCAACCCATGAATGCCAAAGACAACTTAGAAGGTCAGTGGGAAAAGTCTGTGACTGCGGGGAGAGTTAGAAGCTAGGTCTCAGCCACAAGTCCCTAGTGTGCCCCTAGGGCAGTGGCTGTCACCTGAGCTTCTGGCCCACAGACTGAGGGGAAATCAAGTGACTGATCAGAAGGGGATTGCAGAGATCTCTTTGCCAGTGCTGAGGCAGGAATCTCTTGCTTTGCCAGTGCTTGGATCTGGGTCACAGTGAGGAGGGGTGAGGAGGAACACTGGTGTGGTGGAGTTTGTTGTGGCGGTGGAGAGGAAACACCTCACCCCTTATCATACCACCTTGGAAGAACTGAAAATTTACAGGTCCCTAAAAGTAGCTCTGAAAACAGCTGTACAAACCCCTGAAGCTTGGGACAGTACATTCTCCACATTGGAAGCAGACTCTTACCTTAACAAAGAGTTTAAAACTCAAGTAATTGGCCAGGATCATGAGTAAGCAGCGCAAAAAGAGTCACACTATATTATCTTACTTTGGTGACAAAGAAGATCAAAACATACAACCAGAAGACAACAAAGTCGAAGCTCCTACATCCAAAGCCTCCAAGAAAAATAAGAATCAGTCCCAGGCCTTGGAAGAGCTCAAAAGGGATTTTGAGAAGCAAGTAAGAGGAGAGGAAAAACTGGGAAGAGAAATTAGAGTGATGCAAGAAAATCATGAAAAACAAGTCAACAGCTTGCTAAAAGAGACCCAAAAAAAAATACTGAAGAAAATAACACCTTAAAAAATAGCCTAACCCAAATGGCAAAAGAGGTCCAAAAAGCCAATGAGGAGAAGAATGCCCTAAAAAGCAAAATTGGCCAAATGGAAGAGGAAGTCCAAAAGATTACTGAAGAAAATACTTCCATAAAAATTAGAATAGAGCAATTAGAAGCTAGTGACTTTATGAGAAATCAAGACACTGTACAACAAATCGAAAAGAATGAAAAATTAGAAAACAATGTGAAATATCTCATTGGAAAAACAACTGACCTGGAAAATAGATCCAGGAGAGAGAATTTAAAAATTATTGGACTATCTGAAAGCCATAATCAAAAAATGAGTCTAGACATCATCTTTCAAGAAATTATCCAGGAAAACTGCCCTGATGTTTTAGAACCAGAGGGCCAAATAGTGATTGAAAGAATCCACTGATCTCCTCCTGAAAGAGGTCCCCAAAGGAAAACCCCTAGGAATATTGTAGCCAAATTCCAGAGTTCCCAGGTCAAGGAGAAAATATTACAAGCAGCCAGAAAGAAACAATTCAAGTATTGTGGAAACACAATCAGGATAACACAAGATTTAGCAGCTTCTACATTAAGGATTCGCAGGGCATGGAATATAATATTCTGGAGAGCAAAGGAGATAGGATTACAACCAAGAATCACCTACCCAGCAAAACTGAGTATAATCCTTCAGGGGAAAAAAAATGGTCATTCAGTGAAATAGAGGACTTTCAAGCATTCCTGTGGAAAAGACCAGAGCTTAATAGAAAATTTGACTTTCAAATACAAAACTCAAGTGGAACATGAAGAGGTAAACAGGAAAGAGAAATCATAAGAGACTTATTAAGGTAGAACTGTTTACATTCCTGCATGAAAAGATGATATTTGTAACTCACGAGACCTTTGTCAGTATTAGGGTAGTTGGAGGGAAAAAATCATATGTGTATATATATATATATATATATGTGTGTATATATATATGTATGTATGTATGTATGTATGTATGTATGTACATACATATGGATAGATAGATAGATAGATAGATAGATAGATAGATAGATAGATAGATAGATAGATAGAGGGCACAGGGTGAGTTGAAGATGAAGGGGTCATATCTGGAGAATAAAATTAAGGGGTGAGAGAGGATTATACTAGGAGAAGGAGAAAGGGAGAGGTAGAATGGGGTAAACTATCTCACAAAAAAAACCAGAAAAGAAAAGGCTCTTACAGTGGAGGGGAAACAGGGAAGGTGAGAAGGAATGAATGAATCTTATTCTCATAGGATTTAAGTTAAGGAGGGAATAACATACACACTCAATTGGGTATGGAAATTTGTCTTACCCTACAGGAAAATAGGGGGGGAAAGGGACAAGAGAGTAGGGGGATGATAGAGAGGAGGACAGATTGGGAAAGGGGGTAATCAGAAGCAAATACTTCTGAGAAGGAACAGGGTCTAAAGAAAGAATAGAATAAATGGAGGGGCAGGATAGGATTAAGGGAAATAGAGTTAGTTTTTCACAGCATGTCTACTATGTAAGTGTTTTGCATAACTGCACATGTATAACCTATATTGAGTTGCTTGCCTCTCAATGAGGGTGGGTAGGGAGGGAGGAAGGGAGAAAATTTGGAACCCAAAGTTTTAAAAACACATGTTTAAAAAAAATGTTTTCACATGCAACTGGGAAATAAGAAATACAGGAAATGGGGTACAAAAATCTATCCTGCCCTACAGGAAAATAGAAGGGGAAGGGGTTAAGAGAAGGGGGGAAGAGATAGAAGGGAAGGCGGCTAGGGGAAGGGGTATTCAGAATACATGCCATCTTGGGGTGGGGGGAGGGTCAAGATGGGGTGAAAATTTGGAACTCAAAATCTTGTGGAAGTAGATGTTCAAAACTAAAAAAAAGAACAACAGGTGCTTAATAAATGCCTTTTGACCAACTAAAACAAAACAAAACAAAATGGGCAAGCAGTAGATCTGGGGTTTGAACTGGGGCCCCCTGATTTACAATTCAGTGTTGTTTCCAGAGCTTGAGACTTGGTCAGTTAAGGGGGAATCTTGGACATGGGTTCCAAATTTCTGAGTCCAGTTCCCCACCCTCCCACTCACCTAATGTGGGACCTGTCTCTGACTTTGAACATCCACACGATCATAATTCTTTCCTTGTATACTGTAAAGTACTTTGGAATCCTGAGATCAATATGGAAATGGATTATAGGATCATAGATTTAGAGTTGGCAGGGATCTAAAAAGCCATCTAGTGCAAGCCCTTTTAATTTACACATGAGGAAATCAAGGCCCAGAAAGTGATCAGCCCAAGGTCACACAGATATTAAATGACTGAAGTGAGATTTGAATCCAGAGATCAATCCTCTATTCACTAAGTTATGCCACCTCTCCATTGCTATTTTCTCTACAATTTCCATTACCTATTTCAAAGGACTGTTGTGAGGAAAATGTTTTGTAAGCCATAAAACCTTACAAAATGTCAGTCATTATTAAGAACATGGGATGTTTGAAACAATGTTATAGGACAATGGATTTTGAATCAGGAAAACCCGACTTCAGATTTCATTTCACACCAGTTGGGTCCCTCAGTTACTTAATTTCTCTGTGCCTCAGTTTCCTCATCTGTAAAATGAGGGGACTGAACTCAATTGCTTCTCAGGTTCCTCATAGCTTTAAATATGTAATGCAATGACTCCAAACTCAGTTCTCGTTTCTATATACTCAGAAACTTCTTAAAAGGTGGGAAAAAATCCACTTGAATTGGCCATATCCACATGATACCGAAGCAACCAGCTTCAATGCATTGCAAATACAATTAGCCTAATTGCTTGACCAAACTAAGAGGTGATTCTTGAACAGGTTAAGAACCCTGACGAAGAACATAGTGCCTGAGCTGTGTTTTGAAGAAAGTATGAGATTCGATAAGGCACAGGGGAAGAGAGAATGCATTCCAGGCACAAAGAACGGCCAATGCAAAGACAAAAATAAGAATTCTCATTTCCTATTGGTTGACATAGAAGGATAAGGTGACTTTTCATAGGACCAGAGATTCATAAGAACTTGAATGGAATTGTGTAATCATCTGGTTCACCCCTTCCTCCTTTTACAGGGGAAAAAAGGGAAACCCAGAGAGAAGAGGGGCTTTGTTTAAGGACCTAGCAACAGGTCAAATGCCTATGATTTTATCAATGTGGAAACTCCCTTCACCTATGCAAATGACAACTTCTCTATAATTTATAGTCTTAGAGGGCTGCTTGAGATGTAGAGAGGTCAAGTGACTTGTCCAAGATCACACAGCTATAATATAGCCAATGATAGCTTTAATAATAGCTATCATTTTTATGGTGTTTTAAGATTTACAAACTAGGAAGTGGCAGAAATGGGATCTGAAGCCAACTTCCTGACTCCAAGTCCAGTCCTCTATCCACTAAGGCAGTCCCTATGTACCCAAAAACACAGAAGTAATAAATATCAGAGAGACAACTAGGTGGTATAGTGGATAGAGTACCAGGCCTGGAATCAGGAAGGCTCATCTTCCTGAGTTCAAATCTCACCTCAGACACTTATTATCTGTATGACCCTGGGCTAGTCACTTTACCCTGTTTGCCTCAGTTTCCTCATCTGTAAAATGAGTTGGAGAAGGAAATAGTAAACCACTGAAAATCTTTGCCAAGAAAACCCAAAATGAGGTCACGAAGAGTTGGACATGACTGAAAATGATTGAACAGCAACAATAAATATCAGATGTAGGATTCAAACCCAGGTCCTTTAATTGTTGATCTAGTATTATTTCTATTACACTACAGTTCCTCATTTTGAAAATCAATATTAAAAAGCACATTTCTCTACTTTTAGGAAGGGTTTTTTTGAAAGACATGCAGAAAATTTAAAACAAAATAATAAAAATATGATAGTATACTTACCAGGTAGAAACCTCTTGGGATGTGTACTCAACTCTTGGCAAAAGGTCTCCACTTAGGAAAGAAAAAGGCAAAGAAATTCCTTAAGGAAATTCCCATTTTCAGTTTTAAATTACTGTGTCATTCATTACATTAGAGCTGAGATTTTATATCTATAAAGTTCAAAGAATATTGAAATTACTAGCTTATATGGGTCTCTCATAAGTTGTGACTTCCATGATAGAGATTTGAATTTTTAAGACTAAGGGTCATTTTTTTTCAATTAACAAAAGACAAAGAAAAATCTCATAAGAAATATACATAGTCAAGCAAAACAAATTGTCACTCTGACCATTTAAAAAATAATCTGTCTCAATTTGCATCTTCAATTTATCACCTCTCTGTCAGGTGGTAGGTGGCATGTTTCAACATCAGTCTTCTGATTAAATGTAAATTGCTTAATACAATATCTGGCATATGGTAGGTACTTAATAAATGCTTATACCCTTCCCCTTTCTCTGGAATCAGTTTAATCATTGAATTAACAGGTCTTTCTAAGTTGTTTGATATGATAATGTTGTTGTTACATACATTGTATTATATACATTGCATACAGGAAAACACATTATTTTCCTGGTTCCACTCACTTCAGTCTGCCTTAGTTCATGTAAATCTTTTCAGATTTCTCTTAAGCTATGATCTTCATTTTTTCTTATAGTAAAATTATGTTGCACTACATTAATACAACCTAATTCATTCATCCATTCCCCAGTTGATGGACACTCTCTTTGTTAGTATTTCTTTCACACACACACACAGAGCTATTATAAATGGTTTTGTAAACATGAGACTTTTTTTTTCTTTTTTTGATTTCTTTTGGGGCATAGGAATAGTCGTGATATCATTGGGTCAAGGGTTATGCACAGCTTAGTAATTTTGTGGGGATTATTCTAAATTGTTTTCCATAATCGCTGGACCAGTTCACAGCTCCACCAGTTTATTAATGTACCTGCTTCCCTTCGGTCCCTCCAACTGTTATTTTAATTTTTTTGTAAAATTTTCCAATCTTATGGGCATAAAGTGAAGCCTCAGAGTTACTTTAATTTGCATTTCTCCAATTAGTAATGATTTGGAGCATTTGTTAGTATGGTTTATTTTTACCAGTTGAGACTTCTCTTGCAGTTTCATGATCAGGCCACCAGGTGGAAACAGAGAAAAAGCATTACCAATGTCAGCTTGCCAGGAAATTACAAATGAGAATTCTTTTCCAAAAAACAACCTTATTTAAAAAAAAACAAAAAAAAGATGACCTGATTAATTAGCAACAACAAATTAAAGGGATTTTAATGTAACAGTAGACTTACAGATGATAATTCTTTAGAACAGCCTAAACAGAAAGAAATCCACCCTAAAATTCAAAAATACATCTTTGTTGGATAAACTCTTTTTAGTTTATCCTCTCCTTTTTTCTCTCATTCTTCCCTTATTCCTACAGAACTTCCCCAACACTAGGATAGTTTATTCTCCAGAAAGAGTCCTGGGCTTATTTGGCATCAAAGCTCCTAGTAGCTCCTCCTTGAGCCCCTGGCTTTATGTTGGTTTTTTTTCCCCTTTTTTAAAATTTATTTTTAGTTTTCAACATTTTATAAGATTTTGAGTTCCAAATTTGCCCACTCCCTTGCCTCCCCCATCCCCAAGAGGGCATGCAATCTGATATAGGCTATACATGTATAATCATATGAAACGTATTTCGACATTAGTCAGGTTGTGAAAGAAGAATCAGAACAAAAGGGAAAAACCATGAGGAAGAAAAAAAAAGAGAAAATAGTATACTTCGATCTGCATTCAGACTCCATAGTTCTTCCTCTGGATGTGGATAGCATTTTCCATCGTGAATCTTTTGGAATTGTCTTAGATCATTGCATTGCTGAGAAGAACTAAATCTATCAAAGTTGGTCATCTCACAGTGTTGCTGTTACTGTGTACAATGTTCTCCTGGTTCTGCTCACTTCACTCAGCATCAGTTCATATAAGTCTTTCCAGGTTTATTTGAAATCCCACTGACTTTAACTTAGAAGGAATCTTTCCATACCTGCCTACCAAAATTTAGGAGCAAATTGGTTGATATTTGGCTTCCTTTTCACCTAATGTCAACTTATTTGTTAGCAACATTGATTAGCAAGCTTCTCCAAAAATGATTTTCTATACAGAGTTTAAGGTGACACCATCCCTTACACATCATGATAGATTTCGTCAGACGTTCTGCCTGGAGAAGTTTCTCCTTGTCTTCTAGCTCAAGGAAGGACCAGCTTTATGGAGAGGCAGCATGGTGCAATGGATGGAATGTTGGATTTGGAGTCTTAGGGCCTGATCTGGCTTAGGGTCTGGCTCTGTCATTTACTATCTGGACAAGCTTAGGGAAGTAATTTCACTTCTGAGGTGTTGAAGGCTCTGATTCCTCATCTATAAAATTGAGAGAATTGAACTAGATGGTGCCTTGTGTCCCATCCAGCTTTGGAGTTCTGTTCCTATGAGCTCGAAATTTTCTCCTTAGTCAAATCTATGATCTATAGAAACATTTAAAAGAAGATACAATGGATCCCTTTAGCAATAGCATGTTTCTCAGTCCCAACAATCTCTTCTTTGCTTTTTGGATGTTTCTGAAAGGGCAAGTTTCTCCCTTGCTTCCTGATCAGTAGGGGAAGGAGGGGCCATAATATGAAATTTCAATCACTTTTTTTTAATAGCAGGATCAGACTCAAATCATTTCAATAAGCATTCATTGGGCCTCTACCGGGGTATCGTACACTGTGCTAGGCACTAGAGATAAAAGACAAAAGTAAAACTGTCTCCATCCTCAGGAATGTCTGATCAGGAAAGTACACAAATAAACATATACCAATTATATAGAGAGTAATTACTAAGTAATTTGTAAGGAGAGGAGGGTTAACAGCTGGGAAAACACCAGAGTCCTCATTCTGCCTCTGACAAATACTGCATGGGTGACCATGCCCCTCTGTAATGGACTCTCCAAACAACTGTAAATCTCAAAGTGGCAGAGCCCGTGTAAATCAACCTGGGTAGAGGACATTTCCTTACTGGGAAGATGAAGCCAGAGGTCCATTTCTTTTTTTTTTTTTTTTTTTTTTTTTTGCTTTTTTTGGCTAGGCAATGGGGTTAAGTGACTTGCCCAGGGTCACACGGCTAGTAAGTGTTATGTGTCTGAGGCTGTATTTGAACTCAGGTTCTCCTGATTTCAAGGCCAGTGCTCTATCCACTGCACCACCTTGCTGCCCCCAGAGGTCCATTTTTTAAAAGTCTAAGATTGTCATGTTGGAAACATAGATGCTGTCGTGTCAGCGTTAACACTCCACGAGCTCTGTTCCCTGAGTGACAGGGAGCCTTGACTGACCTCACTTCAAGAACCAATAGCCCTGGTCCTTTCTTCACATTGCCTTGTATTTATTTGCTTGTGTGCTCATGCTGTGTCCTCACTTCCTTCTGCCAGAAGAATGTAAGCTTATTAAGAGGGACCTCAGAGACATCTAGCTTCATTTTACAGGAAGCTGAGGCCCAGGGAAGTTAAATAACTTGTCCAAGGTCACAAAAGGAGAAAGCCTCAGAGGTGGGATTTGAACCCAGGTCTTCTGACTCTGTAACTAGCCCTCTTTCTGCTGTTAGCACAATGTCTTGCATATAGTAGGTACTTAAATATTTGTTGAACTGAATAGAGTTGAATTAAATTAAATCAGCATCAATCAACTGATCAATTAATGATATTCAAAAAGGAATTAATAATGGTCTAGTAATAGGTTTATTTAAATTTAATATTTTAGTTTTCCTAAATTACACATAAAAAAACAATTTTTTAACATTTGGTTTTTTTTTCTAATTTTGAGTTCCAAATTCTCTTCCTTCTTTTTTTCCTCTCCCCCTCCATTGAGAAGGCAAGCAATTTGATATACAATTTAGTAATAAGTTTAAAAGACATCATCCTTTATAAGCAAAAAGAAAAATAGGACGTACTAGAAATAGGATTCCTCCCAAGCAGTGTGTGCAGTAGTTTCTTTGTATCTCTTGGCATGAGGAAAATATCTGATTCATAAAACAACAAAAAAAGAGACGACTCGCTCATGTAACACATTTCTTAGGCAGTGATGTGGACTGCCTCACCATCTGCTCACCAGCAATCAATCAATAAACATTTATTAAGCACCTACTATGTGCCAGGAACTGTGCATTCAGGAAAGAGAGACTTTAACTGAGCACCTTCAGGGGATTGAAAATGGCAAGAATAGGCACATCATCAACTCCAATCTGTCACTAAATTCTTTTGTTCTGTCCTTCAAAATGACTCTCAGGTTTTCTATTTCTCCCCCATTCCCCTTGCCATTAAATTAATCCAGGCCTCTATCGCCTAGCTCAAATTCTTACAATAGGCTTCTTGCTTCTCTCCTTTTCAATCCATGTAACATGTGTGTGGCACATTGATCTTCATTCATACCACTTTCATCACATTGGGTTCCTTGCTCAAGAATCTATAATGGCTCCCTATTCCTTTCCATGTGAAGTCCAAATTCTTATGCCTTGCTTTTAATATTTTTATAAATTGACCTTACCACTCAATCATTTCTCACTGCTCTTCAATATGTACCAGGCATAATGTGACACCCTGGAACACTTGTTTAAATTCTCTTTCAAGTTTACTAGTTGTGTGACCTTGACAAAGGCACTTAATCTGTCTTGGCCTTATTTCCCTCATCTGTGAAGTGGGAATAACAATATCCATAATACTTGTCTCATGGGGTTGCATTGAAGATTGGTTTGCATGTGAATAAGATAATGTTTGCAAAACCCTACAGAATTATATAAATGCCCATTATTTTTTTCCATATCAACAAGATGTATTCTTGGCCCTGTACCTTTGCTCATGTTGGTTCCCTGGAAGGACTTCTCGCCTCCTCTCTACTGATCCAAAACCATGGAATCAAGGCCCCTGTATAGCACCAGAGCCCTTTGCCCTCCCCTTTACCATCCCCTTCTCTGACAAGTGTACAGCCTGCTGCTCAAGGATGTTATCTTAATCAATAATTTAATCCAACTCAATCTGATTCAATTTGATTCAGTTTGACTTGGAATAGTACAGCTGAAAAAAAAAAAAACATCTTAAGAGGTCTCCAATTCCAACCCATTTCAAAAATGAGAAAACTGAGGCTCAGGAAGGTACCTTGACTAGAACTAGAAGGAACCTTAGGAGTGATCTGGTCCAATACTCTCATTTTACAAAGGCCCAGGGAGACACCTAATACCTAGGTATGTAGAATGTGGAGCTAGAAGCCAATTATTTTTACAGGTAAGGAAACTGAGTCTCAAAGGGATTTGACCAAAATATAGTAAATAAGTCAATACTCAAAGTTAGATCTTTTGACTCCACAGGTCTAATGTCAACACCCCCCACCCCCCAAAATCATGCTGCCTCTCCATCTTCATTTAAATATAATAGATAAAAGGATTGTGTGACCTACTTACTCTCTGTAGTTGAAAGCCAGTTCCATGATTTCTGCCCTTCGTTTCTTGTATTGCAGGTCAGTGTAGCCCTAGAGAAAGAAACATCCGTGAAAGCTATTTACAAAAAAATGACCACATCTCACAGCAAGAGTTGTTTTCCTTTATTGCAGGCCTGCACAACAGATGTCCCTTGGACTGCTTGTGGCCCATCAAAGTGGCCCACAGGCCAAACGTTGTGCAGGCCTATTTTACATTCTCTACATTTTTCATGGGCCACCTGAAATCCTTTGGTGGCGCAAATAACCCAATGTTATGCAGATCAACCTTCTTCATTCACATAGTCAGTTTTGCTGAGGAATTTGCATTTTTGGAGCTGCCCAAAATTCTTTGGTGAGTCCCGGAGCAGCACATGGGCTGTAAGCAGTCTGTGATGTTGTGCAGGCCTGCTTTATTGTGTGATGTTAAAAAAGTTCAAGAGACATAATTTCTGGGTAATTAGTAATTTTATTAATTAAACTAGCATGTTATTAATAAAAGAGATCAGTGGCACTCTTGAATGCCAAAGATCCTCATGGTGGTGGGCTCACAGTTAAATGCTCTTGGAAGAGTGGGTGTTCTTGAAGGTAGCAGTCAACTCTGATTGGTTAACAGTTAATGAGAGAATGAATATTATAATGAGATGTGGGCCATATTTCAGTGAGGGTCTTGAGGTACATGACTTAGATCACCCAAGTGTTGGCCAAAGAGACATCAATTTCCTAATCAACAGTCAGATAAAAGGGAGAATCCACATTTTCCTAGATCTGTCTGAGCAAACACAATGAGCAGGAATTCTCCCATTAGCCCAAACTTAGAATTTCTTTCACTGTCTTTGATTAAAACTTTTGTCTGGGTAAGTCTTTGAGAAAGATTTCCCACACTGGTTGCATTTCTAGATAAGGAAGTAGAAAACAGGAAAAACCCTGGTCCTGGTTCAATAATTAGTTATTAATACAGGAGAGAAATAATCATTTCTCTCAATCGAAATGTATCAAGGAGGCCCATAAACTAAGATTTTCAATTTGTTGGGTTTTTTGACTGTCAAACAAGACATTTCCAAAGAGCTCTGGATTTGGGATCATGGTGATGCCTTTGGCTCTGGCAGTCACCAGCAATAGCAAATTTAGTTTTTGATCAATCTACAGATGATCTGCTTCAATAAAACATAAACTCCTTGAAGGCAGGAGCTATTTCATTTTAATCTTTGGATCTCCACCACCTATTATAATGCCTAACACACAGTAGGTGCTTGACAAATGTTTGTTGGTTGATTGGTCCCTATCATGGAGAACCAGGGAGTCCTGAGTCCTTTCCAGTTCCAGATTATAAGGCAATAACTTGCAGAAAGTCCAGTTAAGACACACACCAAAAAAAAATCCTAGAATTCAGAGTTAGAAGGAAAAGGAAACTCAGAGGAGTGAGGGAAGTCTCATAGATAATAAACTACAGAGCCGGGATTTGAACCCAAGTCCTCTGATTCCAAATCCAATTCTTTTCCCACTACATAACTACATAATCTATGTAGGAGGACTATGGTATCAATTGCTTTGACTGAAAAAATAAGTCAATTAATTTACATATTAAGTATGACTTTTTATTAACCAGTGGAAGGATTAAAGGCAATGTTGTATATCTGGGAATTTCAAACTGATGTGGTTTAGGAGTTCAGGGGAGCTGGGACCTCAATACCACAACACACAGGTCCTGCCCAAAAGAATTTGACCCAAGCCTTCTTTCAGCCAAAGATAAGGTTTATTAGAACATTGTCATATTGGGCAGACTCTTAAGGAGTCTGAACATGAGTAAGCAGTTGCTAGATTATAAGAATCTAAGCAGTGGCTAGATTATAAGAATCCCAGCCGCCTAGAATGTAAGAATCTAAGCATCTTAATGGAGACAAGATGGATCTTATATACAGAAAGCCTGGGGGAGGGATCTAGGAGTGGCAAGTAGTTTGGGATGAGGGGAGGAGAACTTCTGGGACCTGGACAATGGATCCTAGCTAGGATTAAGTGTGGGAAATGGCCAGGGGCCATTGGGAGGTAAGACAATGGAGGGGAGATTGGGTGTAGCCACAATAAAAGGCCAGTTGATAGGATTATAGCCTCAGGGGAATGCCAGAGATTTGGTCATGTAGGAAAATTCAGGGTTTTTCCTTTCTGGAGCCCAGATCCCAACCCCATCAAAACCACCACAATTTTCTAAGAAATCACAGTAAGTCAGTGATGCAAAGGGCAATAGAGAAAGGCGTGAGTGTAAGGTACATGGTGGATACAAGGTAGCAATACTTATAATAGTGACATATATTTGACAAGTGGCTTAAGTGAATCTATTTGAGGAAATGTACAAATGGAAAAGGAGATGAGTTGGTCATACAGAATGATTATATAGTCAGACATAAAGTTATAGCATTTCGGAGACAGAAGGGACCTCAAAAGACATCTAGTCCAACCTGTATTGGAATAAGAATCCTTCCTACAATGTACACAATAAGTAGGGATTCAAACTTTGCTTTAAGGCCTGTGATGAAGGGTAATCCATCACTTCCCAAGGCAATCTATTCAACTTTGGGATAGCTCTCATTCTTTTTAAAGTTTTTCTGATATTTAGTCTAATTTTTCTTTTTGCAACTTCCACTCATAGTATTGTCTTCTGGGACCAAAAAGCAAGTTTAACTACTCATTATGGGACATATATTAAAATATTTGAAGATCGCTGTCATGTTTCACCTGCACCAGCATCCCCCAACTCTTCTCTTCTCCCGGGTAAATATATCCCATCGTTTCAACTGATCCTCATTTAGCATGAACTCCAAGACTCCTTCATCTATTAAATGAAAAGACAGATGCTCCCTAAGGTCCCTTCCATCTTTAAATGGAAGATTTTGTGGTCATGTGACCATCCTGCTAACCCTCTTCTCATCAGTTTCAAATTTATCCTTCCTAAACTCTGGGGTCTAGAATTGAAACTTTAGTGATTCACTCATGCCTGTAGAATATAAACAATACCTAAAGGAAGGCCTTTGACCATGATGGATAGACCTTCTGTGAAAGATCTAAGCAAAAGCATAAATATCAATTGAACATAATGAAAGGGCACAGATGAGTTGATATTGACCATGTTATCAAGGAGATCACAGCTACATTTAAGAATGAAATTGTTGGTTGGTTGTTGTCCTTCATGCTTGAATTGAACCAAGATGACATCATTATGTTGGGGTCAAGGTACAGTGTGTCCAACTGTGGCTGATCAGCCCAATATGAGCTTGGAAAGCTCTACCACAGGTCAGGCACAAATAGTACATGTGAACGTTGGGAATGGAGATGGTCCTAAATTAAATGACAGCCTCAAACAGGTCTTATCTAAGATAGTACTGTTCAGTTGCAAAGCTCTTTGGAGTTTTGCTGCTATTGTTGTTTTGTTTGTCTTTAAATTTGGTGCAGATAAATTTCAGTTTTCTATTGGTATGAGCTCATTGCTTGGTTCTCTCACATCGGAAAACATGTGACTTGAGTCCATTGTTTGCCACACAGGGTAGAAATATGACTACAGAGAACACAAACAGCTATTATTACCAATTGTTGACTTTCCTTTGGAAAATGGGAACAAAAGTTATTTGTCCTACAAAAATATCTCGCAAAGAATTGCTTTGTAATATACCAATGAAATTGCTCCAGCCCTGGTCAGTGAATTGCACGATGTAGCTAAGCACTAGACTTGGAAATATTTTAGATTGATGTTGTCTCCCTCTTTTGATCTACCAAGGAAACAGCCTCTTCCCATTCAAACGCCTCCTGAACGTTGACTCCTTCCAACACAGAAACTACTCTTCTTGACTAGTTGCATCACCATAAAGAAGTTTGCTGTAGAAAGTCATTTGCAAAGTTCTCGCTGTTCCTCTGTTGTGTTTTCATTGAGGATGCCCTTGATGTGTTAATAGACAGTAGGACAATAGACTCATAGATAGTAAGTAGCAGAAGCAGAATTTGAACCCAAATCCTAGATTTTATAGATATGTAAGAGCAGTCATATGGATTGGTACTGCTGATGTTTTCTGTATGCCAGATTCATAGTGTTAATGCTAAAAGGGCCACTAGAGCTGATTTAGTTCAACTTCCTCATTTTACAAATGAGGAAACTAAAACCCAGAGATTTGGAGTGACTTGGCCAAGGTCACATACATAAATATGGGAAAACATGGGATTAGAACTTAATGTCCTGACTCTCATTTCCTATGGCCTTTTCACAGACACTTCAACTCCTTCCCTGAGAAGATATGCTACTACCCCTTATCATGTCTAAAAAAGAGACAGTCTAGTACTTTGATATCTTGGACTTAGTTTGGATATTAATGAATATGTAATATCATCAGTGTAGACACTCCTTTAATTGGGAGAGAGAGGTTAAGTGACTAAAGTATCAGATATTTGAACCTAGGTCTTCCTGACTCCAAGTACCAAACTCTACCCAATATATACAAAATTCATCCATGTGAATTCATCCATACTTTTTTTTTTGACTTGCACAATGCTTGTAAATGTTCTACCATAGCTCCTCCACAGAGCATCTATCTAACATGCTGATGGACTTTAGGTGTTCTAACATTCTATGGTTATTAGTAGAGTATAGCTTAAGTAAATTCCATATATGTGTTTCAGGAAGGATATTGGGTAAGTGGGAGAGTGGCCATAGGAGACCAGATTGGCTGGTCACATGACCATAGGATAAAAAATTTAGAACTCAGTATAAACATTGATTATGAATTTTAGACATAAATTATCATTGTCTTGAGATGATGCATCTTTGGAATGGGGACTGGAAGGATGTTGTTGCCATTAACAGTATTAGGAAAGGTAGGAGTGGGAAGGGTTTAGGGGGAAGGAGAATGAGTTTAGTTTTGGACATACTGAGTTTGAGATCTCTACTGGATACCCAATTCAAGATATCTAGAAGGCAGTTAGAGATGTGAGTCTGGAGGTTATAGCTGGATAAGTATATCTGAGAATCATTAGCATACGGATGCTAATTAAATCCATGGGAGCTGATGAGATCACCAAGTGAAATAGTATAAAGGGAGAAGAGACAGAACCCAATGGGACCTCTGTGGTTAGTAGGAATGACCTGGGTGAGGTTCTGGCAAAGAGGACTAAGAATGAGCATTCTGATAAGTTGGAGGAGAACCAAGAGAGAGTTGTGTCCTGAAAATCTAGAAAGAAGAGAGTATCAAGGAGAAGAGAGTGATCAACAGTATCAAAAGATGCAGAGAGGTCAAGAAGAATTAGGATTGAGAATAGTCATTGGAGATAGGCCTTAGTGGTAAAGGTAGCATCATCCATGATGTCCCAGGAGGTGAGACACTGATTTGTGCTATGGTGTTGTGTGAAGTGAAAAGGCAAGTCAACAAACATTTTTAATTGCTTATTATATTCTAGGTACTGTGATGTGTATGGAAAGAGCATTGGATTTGGAATTAGAATCATGGATCATGGATTTAGAGCTGTAATTGGTCCAAACCTCTTATTATACACATGAGGAAACTGAGGCCTACAGAAGTGGGCCTCTTACTATCTGTATAACCTTGGGCAGATCTGTAAAGACCTTGGTTATATGTAAAATTAAAAATGTTCAACCAGAATCAGAAACTCTTACTTTTTTGTGTCTCAGACCTCTCTGGCCATCTGGTGAAATCTATAGATCCCTTCTCAGGATGATGTTTTTAAATTCATATAATAAAATACAGAGGGTTACAAAGGAAGCCAATTATACTGAAATGAAGATATATATTTTACTGATCCACGTTCCAGTTCATGAGCCTGCTGAAATCTATCCCTTGAAGAGCCATGGACTTCAAGATGAGAGCCACTGCATTGGCTAATTTCTAAAGTCCCTTCCAACTCAAAATTCTATAATCCCACCTTTGGAACTAGACATTTTTCAACATAACAAGCTCAGTTCATTTTTGTGAATGATAGGTCACTTTCTTACCAGCAAAGGTCTAGACCAATTTGTCTAGACCAATTACACCCTGTGAAGTCATGTAGTGGGAAGAGCACTGGACTTGGACACTTGAGTTTCAGACCTACCTTTGCCATTGACTAGTTTGTTGCCTAGTCACTTAATGTTTCCAAGTCTCAATTTTCTCATCTTTAAAATGAGAAAAGTAATAATAACAATATCTAGCCTTTATATGGTGCTTTAAGGTTTGCTTTACACATACTATTCAATTTAAGCATCATAACAATGCTCTGAGGTAGATATTCTTTTTTCCTCCCCATTTCATATATGAGGAAACTGAGGCCGAAAAAATGAAGTACTTTGCCCAGGATCACACAGTCATTAAGCATCTGAGATGAGATTTGATCTCAGGGTCTCTGGACTCCAAATCCAACACTCTATCCACACCTTCAAGCAGCTTCAACTCCAAGTAATCCATGCACTACCTACCTCATGGTGTTGTGAGATAATATTTAAAATTTTGAATATATTACAGGGAGTTTGAGACTTGGAGTCAGGAAGACCTGGGTTCAAGTCTCTGATACTTAGTCACCTAACCTCTCTCTACTTCAGCTTCTTCATTCATAAAATGGTGATAATAACACCTGCAGTACCAATCTCAAAGAATTGTTGTGAGGACCGTATGAGAGAATGGATGGAAAGTGCCATGTAACTCTCACTTCCAAGGATGCTAAATCTAAAAGGAGAATAATAAGGTAATGAATTGTACCCAGCCCATCACACCACAACAATAGTGATAATGCACATTTAAGGTGGGGTGTTTGACTTACTGGGTGATCATGGTTCAAGTTGGGATCAAACCTGGTAATCAAGTGATGGCATTTGTCAAAGTCTCCAGTCTTCTTTGGGAACCAAGGGACTGTCAGAGTAAAGAAAAAGGCAAATGTGCTTTCATTGGAAAGAAAGGGGAGGCTTTCTGAATATAGGAGAAAAAAAGTCCAGCAAATAGTAATCTAGATGGTCAAAGACCTAGGGATTATGGAATGCATAAGGCTTGTATGACCAGATTGCTATTAAAAAATGCTTCTAAATTAGCTATATACCTATCCTTTGGGACAGCAGACTTCTTATATTCAGGAAAAGAACATTTTAACATAGATGGGTAGTATGTATGTATGTATGCATATGTGTATGTGTGTATATACATACATATATGTATGTGTGTACATGCATGCATATGTATGTATGTACGGTGTGTATGTGTATATATATACAAATATGTGTGTATATAATATATATTATATTACATATATACTGAAGTTAATGAGCCCTCTGGGCTTTTATTCTATTCCCATTCACTCCCTTTTAAGCTGGTCTGTTCTGTATATATTTTCAACAAGTAAAATCTATGTTACTTTGAGGGATTCCCAAAAGGTCCCTCCAAGTAGTGGTTTACTTCTACCAGAGCTGGAGAGGTGAGGTCTTTATTGTTTTTTGTTTGTTTGTTTGTTTTGGGCTAGGCAATGGGGTTAAGTGACTTGCCCAGGGTCACACAGCCAGTAAGTGTTATGTGTCTGAGGCTAGATTTGAACTCAGGTCCTCCTGAATCCAGAGCCAGTGCTCTATCCACTGCGCCACCTACCTGCCCCGAGGTGAGGTCTTTAACAAGAAATTCTGTTGACCTGTTTTGGACTTCAATCATGCCTGATGCTGTTTCAGATGCCACACACACACACACACACACACACACACACACACACACCCTACCTTAGACCTTGAAAAGCACTTTGTTTTTAAACTCTCTATAAATGCATTCATCATTTAGTGTTTTATATCTATGTTTATATCTTATTCTATCTCTTAGGCTGTAAGTTTCATGAACAGGCCTTATAATTAAACTTTATTTCTCCTCCTTTTCTCCTATCCCTCAGAACCTAGCAGGTACTTTAAGACCTGTAACTAGTCATTTTTTGCCTCACGGAAATGTGGTACAAAATGAGCCCCAGGGAAATGGCATGAAATGTCTTTAATTAAATGATTTAAGACAAATTAATATGAGGGAGGTCATAGAACATCATCTTGTGGGAAGTATAGGGAGACAGACACCCCTGGAGATAAGTCCTTTGAGCAAAAAAAGATATTGAAACAGGCTAGGGCAGACTGGGGAAGAACTCATCTGGTATGTAGCTCTGTGGTAAGGGGAGCAATATGTCAGCTCCTAATTTTGCCTAAGAATTTTTGCTAACTAGGTGCTGTCAGCTGCAACTACTCTGCTGAAGGGCTGCAAGTTTTTTCAGTGGCCTCTATATATTGGTGCCCTGGGGGAAAGGAGAGGTAAGGCCTAGCTGCCACATCCAAGTTAGACAAAGTAGATACCTAATAAATGTTTTTAGAATGAAGAAAGAAAAGATTAGATCTGTGGGAGGAGCCAAATGACAGCAGAGATGGTTAAAAAAAAAAGGTGGAGAATCCTGGTACCTGTATCCCCAAGTCTGGCCTTGCCTACTGAGCTGATGAAGAAAAGTATGGAAGCCCTACATACCTTTTTCTTCCCATTGAATTTTTAGATCCTCAGCCACTTTCCTCAAGGAGCTAATGAGCAGACTGATGCTCGAGTTATGGATTTCACATTTTATAAAAACTTCCAGATGGTGCAAAGGGTTTTTGGCTTTGGAGGCAGGTCTGGTTTCTAGATGGTGAATTTTAGTTTCAAAGGACTGAAAAGAAGGGAAGAAAAGCATCTGAGAAATTCTGATAGCTGAAAAGAATGAGTCATTTAATAGATATGCATCTACACTAACCTAGAGAGGTTTGTTGTTGTTGTTGTTTAAACTCTCTGTCCAGGTAAAGATTGAAAGAACTCAGATTATCCTCCCATCCCCCTGCCCCCCCCCCCATCAAACTTCCAATGTGTGCATTTCCATTTTAAGATAAAATAGAATTAACAGAAACAGTTTAAATCCTGTTCCCTTCTCCCTGAAAAAAAAAAATGGTTCATGGAGGAGGAATTATCATGCATCCTACAAGATACCACCAATCCTTCTCCATTGACCACTCCCACTACTAAATAGTTTACACAGTGGTGACGTGTAAACTCAATGAATAGACTTCCATTCCAATGGACCAGAACCCTGCTGAATTTCTTTCATGGCTGAAGCTGCTTCCCATGGGCATAAATGGGAAAAGGAAACTTCCATGGTTTCCAGTCTCAGACAGACTCTCTGGAAGAGCACTCTCCCAATTAGAGGGAGAGGAGCATTTTCTTTGTTTTCTTACTCCTCTTCCCCAAAACATTCAGGAATGATCACGGGACCCAGCAAAGAAATTTCCCATCCCGCTGAGTTGGAGGTGCCATAATTATGGGATGGAAAGCATAAACCTAAGGGGAATCTCCTCTGAAAGTCTCATCCCCAGAAATGACCAGACCATTCCAGACAAACACCTGCCCCTGCTACCTGAAGGCCTGGGAGCAGGTATTCTGGTTTTTGTCATGTTGTTTGACCTAGATGCCTAGAGGGAGACAGGAAAGAGCAAAAAAGGTCAAGGTGGAGAAGAGGTTTGTAACTGATAGCAGAGTTAACTGGAAAAGGAGATGATATATGGAAGTTAGATAGGGAAAGGAAGTTAAAGGATAATGTTAGTAACTTAATGATGAAAATTAAAGGAAACTGTAAGACATTCAAGAGAAGAAAGAACTTAACATTCTTCAAACCCTATGCTTATGAGTTTCTTTCCACAGCCTTTATAGGGCCCCTTGACCAAATTTCAGTGAGGATTTTGTAGTCTCTCTAGGTAGAAATAGTCAATACCTCAAAGACTTGGGCAGCCCTTGACAAACTGGCCTTCCTGAGGGAGAAGAGTACTGTTATCTCTGCTCTGCCTTCTTCTCCCTCCCATTTAGCAGCCTGGGGATGGGTAGAGGGGGCCGCAGACTCCTCCATGCCACCATCCTGTCCACTGCCTCTCCTTGGTGGGAAGGGAGAGGAATGGGAGTGGGAGACTTCCATCTTCATGGAATAGCAACACTTCAGACTTCACTCAGCAGACCCAGCAGCTGATCTAGGAGGAGAAGAGAATCTGGTGAAAGTAGCTCCCCCTGCTTCCTCTCCTCAGCCTGTTAGGGTTGGCTGGGCTGAGCCCTTGTGGAAAGCCAGAAGGTGAGGACTGTCCTTGGTACTGAAAGGCAATTGGCTGTGGAGAATGGAATTTATAAAGAGCTTGGCCCCCACCTCCAACTACCCAGAGCCAGGCTGTGGAGGAGGGAGGCGGGGCTGGGGCATCACTACTTTGGTGATCTGAAAGTTTCTTTTCACATTTATCCCTGTGCCCCACCTCCCTCTGAGATCTTGGGACTCTCCAGCTTAAAAGAGATAGGTAATTTGGACTGGTCCCCAAGCCCCCAATAATCATTTCTTCAATTCTCCCCCCAATCTTGCTCCTTTTAAATACATGAGACAGATCAGGGATTCTTAACCCTTTTATGTATCATGGACATTTTAACAGTCTGGTAAAGCCTATGAGCTCCTTTTCAGAATGATGTTTTTAAATACATAAAAGTAATGATATGATTATTAAAAAAAACCAATTAATATAGAAATGCAGTCATCAAAATATTTTTTTCTTAAAAAGCATTTTGCAGAACTAAGGTAAAGAACCTCAGCTGAATAGAGGGCTGCCAAGTTATTGGAATGGATTACTGGATTCAGTGTAATTTGAATTGATTCAAAAATCAATTGTTGAAATGTCTACTATGTACCAGATCCTGTGCTAGGTTCTGGAAAGGGGGTGGGGGGAGGTTAAAACAATACAGTCCCTGTCCTCAACATAAATTTAGATCTGGAAGAAATCCTCACTTAGCCCAACACTCCCCTTTTTTCCAGAGTAGGAAATTGAGCCCCAGGGAGTTTGAGTTATTAGTACACAGTCAAGCAAATAAAGGGGATGGGTGGACAGAGACAGCATTTAAACCCATCTCCTTTGACTCCAATTCTGGTACCATATCACCCCTGCCTCAGGCTTTAAGAGTTTTATATCCTTGACAGCATCTAAATCATAGCTAGCCATCAGAAGATGACTTCTCTCAAGACCTACTCAGAAGTTGCATTGCTCTGTGGTCAGGGAATGGTTTGTAGCCATACAGCACCATAAAAATATATTACAAGCATATAGAATATTTGTTGATTGCTTGTGTTTCTAAAAATGAAAAGCATTTTCTTAGAAATAATATCCTGTGAGTCAGTTCAGATTTGCTCCTCAGACTTGCTCCTAAAAACTGGCCAATATTGATTTATGTTTTACTGTTGTTGTAGTTTGGGTTGTCCTATATCACCAAGCATTTGTAGTCAGTTTTCTCCTTGGGCTTAACCTTGTGTCGATACTTTCTACACCCTATGTCTACCTAAGACCCAGCACTTCGAGCAGCATTAAGCTGAAAAAGACAGTCTGACTGGTGTATCCCAGGTTGGAGGATTGAAAAACTAGCCCATCTTTCATTGATGTGATTGAAATGTTTTCTCTGCATTTTTGAGGCTGGATAGAGAGGCTAAAATTTGATTATATCTACATTTGGTCATTTGTAATGCTTTAAGGTAGGGATTCTTAACCTAGGATCTGTGAATTTGTTTTTTTAATGTATTTGATAGCTAGATCTTAATATAATTGGCTTACTTTGTAGTCCTGTGTACTTTATTTTATGCATTTAATAACATTATTCTGAGAAAGGAGTCCCTAGGCTTCACCAGATTGACAAAGTGACAAACATTAAAAAAAAAAATAATGAGTAGCTGCTGTTAGGCAATATTGGCTTAGGAATTTTTTTTAAAATGTCACTTTCTAGCATTAATCTTTTTAGGAAACTTCCCATCCTGCAACTCACAAGTGTTTCATTATTAGAAGTGCGTATAGCTAGGCTCTTGCTTTTTGAGAGGGTATGAGTTACAGCTGCACAAGCGTACAATTCTCTGTCCTAGAGATAAGCATGAATAACAGCATGATATCTGTTGGGGTGTTGGAAATAAAGAGAGACTAGTTTCCCTTAACCTTTCCCTTTCCATTTTCCATTTGCTGGAGGCTTTGCTGGAGAAGGGGAGACTAGTACAGTTAAAAATCTCTGCTTCCTCTAAACCTTGATTCTTTAATCCTCTTAATAGATCATTTGTATGCATTTGTTACCAATATTCTCATTCTTCTCATCTTGTCATTGTTGCTATTTTGACAATTAATAAATATTTATTTAGCAACTACTTTGTGCAGAGCATGGTGCAAGGCCTTTGGGAGAATATATCATTGAGGTAAAACTCCACCCTTCACCAATTCACTATTCCATTGGCAATATAATAACATGTTTGTTTCACCATACTTGTATCCACACTGAATTTTGTCATCTTAATACAGTTGCCAATTTGGATATTAAGTGGAGGAAAAGCTCTGAGCCTCCTTTTATAAAGCTACAGCATCATTTCTGTCAGTTCTTATATGAGGCTATGTGAGGAGAGCACAAGCTTTGGATCCTATTAAATGGGAAAGGTTCAAGACCAACTTGACTAAATCTGCAGAGCCTCCTTGCTGTTAGTCATGGGGTGCTGGGGTTTCCCAGCACTGTCGTACTATCTACTAAAAGACTACCATTTCACTGTACCAAATGACAGAGGGCTTTCAGTGGGACCTCAGAATGGAGGGTTCCCATGCCAATAAAAATGGGGATATTTGATGCATGGAAGCATTAACCATTGCCATGTTAGTATCTCATCTTACTTACAAAGCAGGATCATTGTCACCACAAACTATCTCTGTGGCCAGGAGAGACAGAAGGAACTGATGTTATTTGACCTACAAATGAAGATTCAAATTGTAATAGGTGATACTAGTAAATAAGAAAAGGAAAGTTTGTGACAGCTACTCTTGAGTTAACATGGAGCATTAATAAAATGGATATAGTTTACAAATAAATGAATACATTTATCCAAATATAAGAACTAAAATTTATATAGTGCTTTAAGATTTTCAGAGCATTTTGCTTATATTATCATGTTTAATCCTTATAACGACCTTGTGGGGTGGATGTCATTTCCCCATTTTATATATGAGGAAACTGAGACTGAGAGGTTAAACAATTTATCCAGGGTAACACAGTTAGAGATTTTGTGAGGAAGGATTAGAATTTAAGTCTTCCTGACTCAAGGTCCCAGTATTCTATCCCCCACACCATGTAGCTGCCTTGGAAGGGAAGATTTCTAAGTTATGGAAATATTTGGATTATGTATAGCACAGGCAGAACACTGGCAATCTTAGACAAGGAACTCCAAATTTCAATTCAATCCAAAGAACATGTAATTTAATTTTTAAAAATATTTTATGTTTCCTTCAATTACACGTAAAAAGGAGCAAGTATTAAGAGACTATTGTGTACCAGACGCTATACTAGCTGAAGACCAAAACCAAATAGCTCCCACCCTCTGGTTTTAGAATCACAGGTTTAGAGCTGGAAAGTAGCTGAAAGGCTATTTAATTCAACCTCCTCTTTTGACAGAGGAAGCCCAGAGACATAAAGAGACTTGCCCGAGGTCACAAAGCTAGTGGGAAGCAGAGGCTCTAGGATTCGAACCCAGGTTTTCTGACTCCAAATCCAGCACCCTTCCGCTGTATAACACTGCTTCTCTAAGTAGATCTCTAAACTCTGAAGTTCTGTGAGGCCAGTTCATTCAACTCACCCTTCTGTATTTTCCCTTTGCTTACCCTTATCTTAGTTGCTAAAATATGTCTTTGGTCTCTTTCCTTTTCTTACTTTAAGGTAAAATGTCAGAGCTACTGGCTCGTGGGGCAATTTGAGTCTGCCCATTCACAAGTGACCTTCTTGTGGTGTAGAATTTCCAACCCCTTCCCCTACTTCTATCCCCAATCCCCACCCCTACCTACCTTTCCCCTCCTTTAGTGATTCCCTGTCCTGGGAAGGTGAGTGCGCTGTCCAATGTTCTGAGAGCTTTGTGGAGCCGCAGAGATAACTCGAAGAAAAAATCAGCCAGCAAACAAAACTGTCTCCTCCCCAGCCCCACTAAGCCACCCTCCCGTGCTCCCCAGCAAGGCTCCTCTCTCCCAGGAGGATTCCAACCTCTCCTTTTGTCTCTTCTTTCTTCCCACTGAGCAGAGAGAAACGTGAGTTTCAAAAGGTTTCTTCCTAAGCAACCTGCCTGGAATCCTTCTCTCTAATAGGATTCAAGGACTATTGAAAAAGCTCAGCCCTGGGTCAGACTGACACCTTTTGATCTCCTCTCACTTTCAGAGAACAGAGAACCTGGACATAAAAGGAACTTATTATCAATAGCCAGTTACCAGTACCCTAAAAAGTAGGGGATGTGAAAGAATTCAAGCAGGAAGGAATCTATTATAAAACAAACTTTGTGTCTAGGCAAAAAGAAGTGACCTGATACCTATCCCCACCCAATTTCAGACCACAGAATGTCAAATGGGAAGGAGTCTTAGTGATAGTCAAGTCCACCTGATTATCAGATAAAAAAAACTGATAATCAGTGTTTGTGATTTGTATAGTCATAAGAATGCTGTGGCAGAGCCAGGTTTTCTTCATAGGTTCTCCAATTTCAACACTATTCTAAGCCATCACATTCCAATATATATATTTGGTCATGGCAATTTCCCTGAAAGTTTGATCCCTTTGTAATCTTTGGACATTAAAATTGGTTCTCTCTGCATTCAGTGTCATGGAGATGGCTGGAGCCAAGGAGGAGATAAAAGAATCGGATGGGCTTTGCCTCCCTGGTGAGAAACGGGAATCCCATCTTCCAGTGAATCAGTATGTCTCAATGTGGTTTTTGGCAATTTGGAAACAAAGTGGGGGAAAACATTCAGAAGTGGAACTCAGTTTTACACTTCCATTTACAAAGAGCAAGGAGTGAGAGACATTAAAAGTGCTGAGATTGTATTCCAGGAGAGGGAGTCCAGGACATCTTTATTTACAAAATGTCTTAAGCAGGTATAGCTGAAGCTAAGGTCAATACCAGATCTGATATGGGAAAGCTGGGGACACCCTTGTGAATAACCATGGAGAAGGGCAGATGTTCTGGCAACATTTGGGAGAGTTCAGCAGCGAGTACTTTGAGAGGGTGGAGCTGATTTCCAGAGCTCTCTGGATCACCATTAAGGCTGGTGTGAGAAGCAAGCAGCTCACTATAGTTGAAAACCTGTGAGGTTGGTAGTGGTGGCTAGGTGGGGGATAGATGTCAGAGGAATTGGATTCAACTTCCTGCCTCTGTTCCTTACCATTTATGACCTTGGACAAATCACTTTCCCCTCTGAGTCTCAGAGAGTTGGACTAGAATCAGGGGTGGGGAACCTGCAGCCTTCAGGACACATGTGGCCTTCTAGGTCTGTAAGTGCAGCCTTTTGACTGAACAAATCCTTTTAATAAAATAAATAAAATTATTTTAATAATTTTTTTAAAAAATATTTAATAAATAAAAAAAGGCATAAAGGCTACAGGTTCTCTACTCCTGGATAATCTCCAAAGTCTCTTCCAGGTCCAAATCTGGGATCCTAAACTATGCCAGATGCAGAGAAGGCTTAATTTCCTTCTGCTTTAATTTGTTTCTAAGAAGAAAAACTAATCCATCTCATTCAAGCCTCTTCCTGGTTTATGGTGAAAGGAGAAACCCATTGTAAACTCAAACAAAGACGGGCAGCCACAGTCTCTTCTCCACTAGCAATGCCCTTCCTTGGACTTAGCCTACAATGCACACTCATTTCCTAACATCCTTTTAATTAATCAGCAGATCCTGAGAAGCCAAACTTATCATCTTGCCACTAATGCCCTCCCAGTGTCTGACCTGGTGCCTGGTCCATAGTAGGTGGTTCACAAATGCTTGCAGATCATTTATTGACTCAAGATTTGTGCACACAATCCCTGGGAAAGGGAACAATAATGATTCTTCATCTAAAGAACTCAAAGCACTGCCTACAATTAATATCATATCATTTGTGTATAAATCTTTGTAAAGATTTTTTCCATTGATTAACTTTAATAAATGTAATAATCATATTGTTGGTACAATAGAAATGCTTTAAAGTAGATTTAAAAGAAATTATGTTAATGTTTACATGTACACTATGTATTTCTGTTAATATTTATCTGGTGATCTTTTTAAAAAGTTAGTATAGATAAAAAGGCTATGTCCTAAGACTACCAGAATTGAGATCTATGTCATCTGTGTGAGAGATTTTAAAAAAATATTCTCCAAAGTTTACAGATTTTAATTACATACATGTGTGTATACAGATGTATACAATCTCTCTGTATTTGTCATACAAACTCTCTCAACAGAATGAACTTAAGACACTCTTTTTATAGATTCTCTTTTAAATGGGTTAACTCCCTGTAGGGAGTTCTTTGGGTAGTTAGGTGGCTTGTGGATAGACTGGAAGGCCTGGAGTTAAGAGGACTTGAGTTCAAATGTGACCTCAGACACTTACTAGCTGTGTGACCCTGGCAAGTCACTTAACCCTATGTGCCTCAGTTTCCTCATCTGTAAAATAAGCTGGAGAAGGAAATGGCAAACCCCTCTAATATCTTTGCCAAGAAAACCCCAAATAGGGTCATGGAGAGTCAGACATGACTGAAACAACTCAACAACAACAAGAGATTTCCTGGTGAGGAACTTTATCAGTGCAGTTTTCTGCAACTTCCAGTCTTAGGGAGTTCCCTGGGGTTAAGTGGGTAAGTTACTTCCACTTAGAGGTTAAGTGACTTCCACAGGGTCACCCAACCAATATGTGTCAGAGGGAAGAAGTGAACCTAGGTCTTCTTGAATCCAAGGCCAGCTGTCTATCCACCAACTACATCATATTATTTTTCATGTGAATGCAATATATGGTATATAATGTATAGCACAAATTACATATATACATATCTATGTATAATATGTATGCAAATCTAGAGTAAATACAAAATGTATTTCACTTTCCCCTTAAAAAGAACATTTTAACACAGTTTTTTAAAAAAATTTCTATCACTCTCTTTGCCCTTTTCTCTTCATTCAGACGGTCAGCTTCCTTTTAGGTATGCTTGTCAACCTGATCCATTTTGACCATGCTGAAGACACACTTTTTTTGGTCACCTATGCTGGGGAGAAAGTCTGAAGCTACTCCTATCAACTTTCCGCTGCTCTATGTGTTATAGGAGATGAATTTAGAGATTACTTTATATATTAAAATGGGGTGAACAAATGGTCCCTCTCATTTCTAGCTGTTGCGGTGCCCACTGGCTCTCAGAGATCCCTTCATTGTAACAGGTGACCTACAGGACTCTCTGGGTTGAGTTCCTATGAGGAAGCAGAAATAAAAGGAATTGTTGCATTTGGCTGAGTCAAACCTTAATTCAGATTGAGCCTTGAAGTTTTCCATAGCTGTTTCTTTGCCCAGGTTTCCTTTTGCCGTTAGAAGCTTGACCTCCCCTATTTAATCTTTTTTCCCATTGTAACTTTTAGTAAGACTTATTTTTGCTAATTCTTTCTGGTTTTCTTTGTCCTGGTGCTCCCAAAATTTGACCTTGGAACTTCCATGCATGACAGGTATTGAAGAATGTGTCAGGAGACCCTTGTCAAGGATAAGCAGGTGGTAGTGGTAAAGGGAGAGGATAAGATAGGTGTTGGGTGCACTCACTGTATCAATCTATTTTGCTTAACACCTTTTTGTGTTGTTAAAGGAGTGTTGAGTGTATGTTGTGTGGGTGCGTGGAGGTAATAGTGAAAAATAACTATGTTTGAAAAAATTTTAAATTTAAAAATGACTTTAAAAAGACATTCTCAGTGGTTTTAAAGAATACAAAGAAAAGATATCAATTCTTGTTACTTTTCCTCTTGAAAATAGTTTATTTGCGAAATACAACCAGTGTAGTAATCTCCATACTTTGATATGAGTCTGTTCTTTTCAACCAGGATGAATTATAGACATAAAAAATTACAGGTTGAATTCCATGATCAGTAACAAACATTGCTATCACAGAGATATAAATTTTTATCATTTCATACCATTTTTCACTTATAAAGAGTATCATCAATCATCCAAATAATTGCTCCTGTTGTTAAAAGACCATTCATTTAAGACCTTGCTACAAAATCTAACTTCATAGAGTGGCAAAGAACTGAATACCATTTAAAAAACATCCATTAAATTTGGATGAGGCTTTACGCTCCAATGGAATGAGCACTGACCCTGAAGTCAGGACCTGGGTTCAAATCCTGCACTGGTGTTTACTCTGCTGTGACTTTGGGCCAGTCACTGCACATCCATCAGCCTCACTTTCCTTATACGTAAAATGAGGGGGATGGACTTAATGATTGCTGAAGTCCCTCCAGATCTTTATGATCTGTCTGCCAGATAGAATGATCCACCTCATCAATGTAGACGCTCCCTCCAGTGATGTAAATTACAAATTTAAAATTCAGAGAAGACATTCCACTCACTGTGTAATATTTTTCTACAAAAATTATCCACTTCTAAAAGACTAAAATTCAATTTCAATTACCTAAAAATCTTTTAAATGAAAGGCAAAAAGTCACTTCCTAATGAAATGGTCTACAATAAAAAATAAAAATTCAGTCATAAAGTGCAACTCACTGAAGCTTAAAATCCATAATAATAATGGTTGATGTTTATATAAACAAAGTCATTAGAACCACATAACAACTCTTTCTCATGGGTAGTACAAATATTGCTCTCTCTTTGCAGAGAGGAGTATCAGAGACATTAAGTGATTTGTCCAGCAACAGCATCAGAGATGGGATTCAGGCCCAAATTCACCTGATTCCAAATCCAGCCTTTTCCAGCTGCACAGAAAAGGTATTGATTCCTAATACAATTCTGTGATCTTGATTATATGATCACCTGTCAGGTAGGCCAGTATTGGAAAAATATTATAAAAAGAATTCATGCATCTGACAAGGGAATGGAAGAGATTACCTCTGGGATCCTTTCTAGTTCTGAGAGTGAGAAGATAAATACAGGTGATACATTCAGGGGATAAATTTTAATTTTACCTTTAGAACCAATGCTAGTCTCTCACGTTTACAAAAGCACTTGGGGGTGGGGGTATTGGAAAAGTAGATAGGAGCATGGCAGTCACACATTCTATACAATGTAGGATACCATGCTATTTCATAAAGGCACTTTTAGGCCAAAGGGCTCTGAGTCACTTAGATGAATAATTGCATTTGACTGTCTCAGTATGGTGGAGGCAGCTGCTTAAAGAGTTGTGGACATTTTTGAATCAAGACATTTTTTCCACAATAGAACCGTTAGGATATCCAACAAAGGTCAAGCTGATTTCTGCCTTGGCTGCTACCACCATGGGAAGCAGGCAGGAAAAGCAAAGCCCAGCTGCTTTCTTTATCTCACACCCGTTGTAATTTGTGAATAGTCCAGGACAAAAGCACACAGTGACCTGACACTAGAACTGGCCTAAAAAAATGTTTTGAGTCCTTATTGGAAAATCATACTAGATAAGGGAAAAGACTCTACCTTCCATGGGAGTCCAGATGATAGGACAACAAAATGGAAGTGTGTCTATTACAGGGGACTCCGTGTAACAGCACATTTTTAATGTGGCTTCATTGTCTTCTAGATTAAAAGAAGCCTGGTTTGGAAATATGGTTTATTTGAGTAGGAAACTTTGCCAGTTAGGATTCAAAACAGAGCCTGAAAGCTTGATTCTCGTGGATATATGCAAACACATACATACATATCTATGCATATGTATACATGTATATACCCATGATATGTGAAACAGCGTGGTGTTTCGTACATGTAGGTATACATACGTATACATATGTGTGTACGTATATGTATATAGTATTTCCCATCTGAGCAGGAAAAATCTTTCAGGAGCACATTATCAGGGTGACAAAATAATAATAGCCCCTGGTCTTTACATAGCATTTTAAGGTTTGCAAAGGACTTCAGATATCTTATCTCAATTGATCCATATACCAACACTATGAAATTAACACAGGAGAGGCAGTCTGGCACATTGGTAAGACCACAGACTCTAGTCAGAAGATTTGGATTGAGATCCCCAATTTTGCCACTTGTACCTGTGTGACCTTAGACAAGGAGCTCCATTGTTATGGGCCTTGGTTTCTTCATCAGTACAAATGGGCAGTTTAGACAAGATGACCTCCAAGGTTCCTGACAGCTCTAAATCTAGGATCTTAAGAGGTAAATACTGATTCTCTCAACCTCATTTTTAGGGCTCTTCCCTCTCATAGAAATTGGGCATGCAGTTTGTATTTACACATCTGTGTCAAATTCCTTATCCTCTTGGTGACTTGGGCAAATCTCTAGGACTTGAAATTTCAGAGGAAGTGCTAACCTACATTAATAGAGGAAATCTTCTCACTGGGAGTTCCCCATACCAAGAAAATTACGGGCCCAGTCCCTCTCCCCTGTGTCATGCCTCCCCTCATTAGAATACAAGCTCTTTGAGGGAAAGGACTGTTTTGTTTTTGTCCTTTAATCTCTAACACCTGGCAAATAGTAAGCGCTTAAGGAAACCATGTTGAATTAAGTTAAGTTCAACATACCCCCATGTAATAGATCAAGAAACTGAGGCCAAGAGGTCAGGGAGAAGTGACTTCTCCAAGCTTACATGACTATTGAATGTGAGAGGTGGATTTTTAACCTGAGTCGCAACAAAATCTGTCATTCTTTGCAACTTTGAATAATTGGTATCTTAATTGTATACTAACCTCACTACGGATTTGGGAGATCACTATTCCAAAACTAGGCAGGAAAAAAAAGAATGATTTCCCCCAATCAAGATGATTCAGAAAGGTCAATTGGACAGAATTGTGGGTGCTAATATACAGTCATTTAAAATTAAATGAAGCATGTCTAGCTTTTGACTACTTGCAAAATTGACAATTCTGATGTTTTAGATAGAAAAATAAAAGGATTTCCATGCACATAGTCAACAAGTTGATATTCCAGAATCTGGTGCACATCTTTCATCTCATTTTCTGAAGGGCACTACAGAGGATTCCAAATTCACCTACAAAGCAAAAATACCATGAACAAGTTAAAACAATGTCAGTTATAGAATCGCTCAGTCCAACTCAGAACTCCCAAAGCAATAGAATTGACAAAAATTCTGTTTGACTGTTCTCCTAAAAAGAAAGCTCAGTCTGGTTACTAGTTGGTAAACTGAGGCATGCTGGACTTCAAATTTCTTGTCACCTTCTTCCTCTAAAGGCCAATGAGACATAGAATCATAAGTCTTTAGAGTGTGAAGGAATTTTGCCATCACTGCCATGAAGAGCCAAAATCCAAGTTTGAAATATGGTTGTATTATACCATCAAAGCAGGAGGTCCTACAAAAAAATGATGATCACAACCCTTCCATGCCTGCCCAGCCTGACTTCTCCATGTCTTTACAACATGTTTCAATAAGGGATTCACCCAACATACCTGAGGCCTGCTTTGATTTCTCCTGACATAGTGTGGGGACCAGTGGAGAACTCTGGCTGACCTTCAATCAGCCCATCTTCTCCTATCAAGGAATTCTTTAATGACATCCTTTACTTTTGCCCTGCTTTGGAGTTCTACTTTAGTTAAAAATTAATAAGTGCTTATTGACTTGACTTTGTAGCATGATCAACCTGCCATGAACCTCTTCATTGGCCTCTGTGGGATATTCATCTTTATCTCTTTAGAAGTGATGGTGTTCCAGTTCTCACTGTCATACAGCTACACTAATAAGTGTCTTTATTGGAAAGATGGACCTTGGCTTTCATGGGAAACTTGGGGTCAGTAAAGAATCTCTGCAATTTCCCCAAAGTAATCCAGCCTTCTTTCTTCCCCCTGTTAAACTATGGAGCCAACTTGCATTCTATCCAGATGGTATGTCCTGGAGGGTAAAATGACTTGCTCAGAATTCCATAGCTAGTAACAGTCTGATGTTGCACTTAAACCCAGGTCTTCTTGAATCCACATCCACTCTAAATGCTATTACCATCTATCTGCCTCTCAATCAAAGTCTTTGGTCAAACTTAGCTGTCTTTCCTAATTTTCCGCAAATGGCAGACATCCTTTCTGCCCCTTCAGCTGCCATGTAGAGGGAGAGAATCTCAAGATTATCATTACTTACAGCTGATGGAGTCAGCCAAAATTTTGAGCTGTTTAGTGTTATCCAGAACTTCAATCCTTTGGGTGTATGGGTCATAACGCACTGAGAAGGGTCGAGGAATTGTTGAGGCAAAGTTCCTGAAGGTAAAAAAAGAGACTTGGGTGAAGGTCAAAATTTGACCTAGAGAATTTCTTTTAAAAATAATTAGCAGGGAGGATTCATTTCCAGTGTTTATTATGTACCATCATACCACCTCAAGAGCTGCCCTCAGTGGCCCACACCTTGAAAGAAAGATCATTTTATTGCTGGGGATTCTAAATCTAGAGAGTCCACAAATCCTTCAGAGGGGTATGTGAACAGATTTCAGATGGTTTGTGAACTTGGATGTAAAAAAAATACATTTTAATTTTTACTACTGTCTAACTGAAATTTAGTTTTTCTTCCCATTATGAAATCAGGCAACAAACAATACTCTGAGGAGAGATCCATAGGCTTCACTAGACAGCCAGTGGGGGCTATGATACAAAAAAGGTTAAGAGCCCCAGCCTTACAATGAGGTTGTTAGAAAGCAGACTTACCTCACTTTCTCTTTGGCATCATTAAAGCTCTCAGCCACAAAATACACAGGCTGGAATTGGGTGACAGAGTACTCCTGGACTGCCGTTGTTTCGAGCTCCAGGGGCAGAAGCTTAGGTTTATCAGATAAGCAGTACTGAAAGCCAGAAATGGAGGTTTTTTTTCAACTAATAGTTAATAGTTAATCAACAAACCTTTACTAAGTGCCTACTAGGTGTCAGGTACTGTACTAAACATTAGAGATACACAGAAAGGCAAAAAACATTTTTTGCCCTCAAGGACTTTGTGTTCTAAGACAACATGCAAACAAATATAAGATACAAACAGGACATGTACAGAGTAGATGATAGGTATTTCAGAGGGAAGGCTGGCTGACCATGTAGTGAGAGTCAAGGGTTAAGAGATGGCTATAACCCAACTGACTCCAGACCTGGCATTCTATCCACTGTGCCCCCTAACTGCCCCTGGAGGAAGAGAGCATTATACAAACGGGGGAATCAGGAAAGGTTTTCCATAGGACTTGGCACTTGAACTAAGCTCTTTTAAGCCCTTAATTAAGCATTCTAAGAGGTTGCTGTTGCTCTTCTTTTGTTTTAGAAGAGGACCAGTGACATCACAAGTGATGTCTTGACTTGGCATGAATTGGATTTAAGTGAGGCACAGTTGTGAAAAGCCCCTCAGCTTCACTTTCTCTTCCTGAGTCATCAAAGTATGCTAAGGAAGAGACATATCCCAGGCACGGCAAATGATCCGTGCAAAAGCACTGAAATGGAAGATAGAATTCTGAATGCTGGAATCAGCAAATCAACCAAATGGGTGGGAATATAAAGGTCATGAAGCAGAGTAGCCTTTGACATCCCCCAACTTCCCAAAGTCATAATTGTAAGAGAATTCATCCTTCTCTTCTCCATTGCTATCCCGCTCCACCCTCTCTCTTCCTCTCTGGTAGATGGTGCCATGAAGAGAGCTACAACTAGGCCAATTACAACAATAACCCCCCCCCCCCCAAATGCTTAAGTCTGTGGAAACTGTCATTGGCTCTTGTAGGCCCAAATTACCGACCTGTAATTCCCCAAATGAAGACAGGAGCCCAGCACCATATGCCTTTATGGAATCACCTTGTTTGCAGAGGCCGAACTCCACAGTAAACCAGTAGATCTGAAATGGAGAATTGGATGAAGGCATGCCGCACTCCCACCCCATTGTCTCTCTCTCTCTCTGTCACACACACACACACACACACACACACACACACTCACACACACACATAAACTCATGACCCTCACAACAACACTGTGAATTAGGTGCTGTTATTATTCCTATTTTACATGTAGGGAAACTGAGGCTCAGAAAGGTTCAGTCACTTGCTTGAGGTCACTCAGTTAGCAAGTGTCAGTGACAGAATTTGAACCCAGATATATTTGACTCCAAGTCCCATTACTTTACCTACTGCACCATACTGATTCTTTAAAGTCTCCCTTACTTCTCCAAAGCAGTCAAGTATTCAGACTTCAAGAGTCAAAGGACTCCTGCTTATAGTGTTATAATTGTCTCCTAATCCAGAATGAACATTCAAAAATCCCACAAAGCTCATATTACTTTTGCAAGTTTCTCAATGTATTCATCAGGAGCACCCAAAGAAGCCAGGCCAATTTCCTGAAACAAAAAAAGAAAAGTGTGTTATTAGGTGCTAGGGGTCCATCAGCCAGTTGACTAGGTCTGTATTGTGTGCAAAGTGTCACACTGGGTACAATGGGAGGTTGTTGTAACATATCTCCTATTTGTCCCCTTCTCTCCACTCACCCAGCTACCCACCTTGTACAGGCTCCCATCACATCTCCCCTAGCCTTTTGCCAGTCTCCTAATTAAGCTCCCCAAATCCATCCTCTGTCCTCTTCAATCCATCCCCCATACACTGGTCAAATTGCTATCCCTAAAGCATGAGTTTTATCATGACCCCCAACTCTCATAATCCTACTCATTCTTCAGGTACCAACTCAAGAGCCTCTTTTTTCATAAAGCCTTCCACAACCTCCCCACCACCAAAAAAAATCTTGGATATGATCTTTCTCAACTCTCCACACTCCCCCAGAACTTTATTCCCAAATCTCTTATGGTACTTTTAGTCTGCCTTGCATGCAGGAATTCTAAACCTGGGGTCTGTGGACTTGGTTTTTAAATATATGCATGTGTGTATACATACATATACATATACATAAACATATACCTATATATATATATACACACATACATACATGTATGTGTATGAAATTGTATTTCAATACAATTGATTTCCAGTGTAATCCTCTGCATTTAAAAATGTTATTCTGATATCAGATTGAGTGCTGTCACCTTGGGGAGGGAGGTGGGGAGGGAGAGGGAGAAAAATTTAAAACTCAAAAGTTTATGGAAGTGATTGTCGATAATTCAAAATAAATTAATTAAAATTTTAAAAAATTAAAAAATAAAAACATTCTTTGAAACTTCAAAAAAATTGTTATTCTGGCCAGGTGTGGTGGTGCACACCTGTAATGATGGGTACCAGGGAGGCAAAGGCTGTTGGATCTCTTGACTTAGGAGTTCTGAGGTGTAATAGGCTGTGCCAATTTGGTGTCTGCATTAAATCTGGCATTGAGATGGTGAGCCTGGCAGAACAGGGGATGGGGGAAATACTAGGTTGCCTAAGGAGGAGTGAACTGGCCCATTTTTGAAATGAAGGGGATCAAAAATCCTGTGTTGAGCAGATTGGGACTGAGAAGTAGCTCTTGGATTTCCTTCCATATTGGACAAGATGGGAAAGGGGAAGAGAAGAAAATAACTATTTATTAAGTGCTTACTGTATTCCAGGCACATATAGGGAAACACAGTCTTTAAAACAAAAACAAAAGCTAAACCCCCATTATTCTAATGAGTCTACAGGCTTTATGAAACTACCAAAAGGGTCCATCTCACACACACACACACACACATGTTAAGAAGTCCTATATTGAAATACTATATTTGCATAGAAATCTCTTGCCTGTTAGATTGTAAGCTCCTTGTTTATGTTTGTATTCTCCATAATACCTAGCACAGTAAAGAGCTATACAGTAGGTATACGAGGTATACAGTAGGAAATCAATAAGTGTTTGGGGAATGTATACAGAAATCTATTTCCTCACCTGGGAAAACTGAGCAAAACTTCTATCAGAAAATAATGGTACATGCCCTAATAGCTCATGGCAGATGTCACTGAAAGAAAGCACAGAAGTTATGTGTTATTAACAAGGAGGATGGTTTCAGAAAAACCTGGAAAGCTTTATATAAACTGATACAAAGCAAAGTGAGCAAAACCAGGAGAACATTGTAGCAAAGTAAAAGCAATATTGTAACAATGATCAACTGTGAAAGACTTAACTACTTTTTTCAAGACAATGATCCAAGATAATTCCAAAGGACCCATGATGAAAAATACTATCTACCTCCAGAGAGAGAACTGATAAGACTCTGAAAGGAGATTGAAACATGTTTTTTTTTCACTTTCTTTATGTTTCTTGCTTTTTTAATTTTTACTTTTTGCAATATGGCTATTATGGAAATATGTTTTGCATGATTTCACATGTACAATTGATATCACATTGTTTGCCTTCTCAAGGAGTGGAGGAAGGGAGAGAGGAAGGGAGAGAATTTGGAACTCAAAATTTTAAAAAAGAATGTTAAAAATAAATGAATAAAATGTTAAAGGAGTAAAAAAGAAGTTATGTGTCATTCACAGGTTTTATGTGTGCCAAGAAGAAAGTTGAAAAAGATTATTGAGGCCCAAACTCCTAAAGAAAAAGAGGGATTGGAGCTAAGACATAGTGAAGCAGAGGGTGTGGTAACAGGCATGAACAGTACGACTCCCTATTATTCCTTCTAGCATTTAAGGGAAGGAGGCCAAAGGGAAAAGGGGAAGAAGAGGAAGGAAACAAACATCTATTAAGTGCCTACTATGTGTCAGGCAGAAACTGAGATCCTGAGATTTAATTTCTAGGGGATCAAAATATTTAAGTCCTTAGAGGCCATCTGGTCCAATCCCTCATTTTAAAGACTAGAAAACTAGGCCCATAGAGAGGAAATGACTTTGCCCAAAGTAATAAGTAGCACTATCAGGATTTGAAGCCAGGTTTTACTTCTAAATCCAGTAAACATTGCACCAACCCAGAATGACAGCAGTGGTGGGTAGACACCAACATTCCATTCTGCCTTACCCCACAAAGGAAGCTCAGTTGGCACCAAATTGGGACCATACCAAAAATATAATGAGAACAGACTTGGACACAGGTTAGGTCAACTGCGGGACTAAGTCCTAGTGGGTTAAATGCTATTATGTAATATCTGGAGCTAAGGAGAGGAGCAGAGTAAGGAAAAACACACCTTCCCTCTGAGATGATTACCTTCCATCTACCATGTACATTTCATGTATGTACATGGCTTTTTACATGTTGCCTTCTCTACTAGAATGTGAGTTCCTTGAAGGCAAGGACTGTACTTTTGCCTTCTTTGTAGCCTCAGTCTTTAGCACAATATTGGCCACATAGTAAGTTTTCATAAATGCTTGTTGACTGACTGACTGACTGTTCCCATGGTCCCATGGTCTTTAGGTCTTTCTCAGAATCAGGACATGAATGATCTGGGATTTCCTTGGTGAAGAACCCATGGACATCTGCAGATAGTGACACATTTAGGTATGGGGGGCTGCCTGAGGCTTGGAGAGTTGAAATAATTTGCCCAGAGTTAAATAGCTAATTAAATGTCTCAGGCAAGATTTGAATCCAGATCTTCCTGACCCCAAGTTTAGAGCTTTGTCTGTTATGTTTGTTCCTTTATAACTTCTCTGAATCAAACAGAAACTTCAAAATTAGTAGAAAATAGCATTTCTCATGGCTGACACACACACACACCTGGCAAATACAAAGCACTCCTGTGTTTGGTAAATTCAATAAGTTGCTGGTCGGTGATTTCATTGGTTTGGAATGGAGGAGGAGGAAAAGGAGAAAGGAAACCCATTTATCAAGAACCTACTATGTGCTGCACTATGATAAGCTCTTTACAAATATTGTCTCAAACTCCCTCCACCAATTAAAGTTAGCACTTTCTCAGCAGCTGAGAGGGAGCCCAGACCCCCACAGCCAGTCTCTCTCAGACACCTGGGCATCTGAGTCCAAGCCTCAAAGGCACCAGTTGCTTAACCGTCAACACAACCAGATCCAGCCCTGATATTAGTGCCATCAGGGACCACTGGAGAAAAATATAGACAGTGACTGCAATAATGGACGTGAAAAGAATGCTCAAAGGAAGACAAACTCTGATTGCAATTGTAAAAAAAACAATTGTAATTGATCCCAGAGAAGAGATACTGAAATGCATCTCTTTCCTCTTGGCTGAGAGACAGGACAGGAGACTACCAGGGCAGAATGTTGAATGCATTGACAGATATGGTCACTCTATGCTTCTTTTGGGGCAGCTAGTTGGCACAGAGAATAGAGTGCCAGCCCTGGAGTTAGGAGGACCTGAGTTCAAATCCAGCCTCTGACACTTACTAACTGTGTGACCCTGGGTAAGTCACTTCACCTGATTTGCTTCAGTTTCTTCATTTGTAAAATGAACTGGGCAAAGAAATGGAAAAGCACTCCAGTATCTTTGCCAAGAAAATCTCAAATGAAGTTATGGAGCATCAGGCACAACTAATTGGGAGAAAAAATATCATTGTTTTACTTAACTGTTTTGTTGGTGATGTTGGTAGGAGGGGGGATGTTTCAATTCCCGGAGATGGATGGGGAGGACTTTATCCAGTAATGATTATAATGCAATAATAATGAAACAACAGTAACAACAATAGAAATCAAAGGCAAGATCTCTCAGTTCAGTTCTGTCTAATGGTCTCAGGCTATTGCCACACCCTGTCTCCTTGGGATTCTTGGGTCAACTACTCACGGTTCTGGTGTGTACATTGGCTTAGATCCATGTCTGATGTATTGTGTGCAGTGGAAGACCCGGAATGCCAGGCCACCCAGGAAGTCCCTAGAGGAAAGCAGGCCAGCCACAGGTCGGAGGCGAAATCCAGTACAGCCTTCAGAAGTTAGAAATGGGAAGTGGACAAAGAAAACAGAGCTGGTCAGAGTAGGTTCTTACTGGCCTGTGACTCTTTCTATAGATGGAAGCCAGAGCCCACATGAGGGCAAATGATGAATTAGGCAAAGGAAGCCCTTCTCTGAGCAATGAATGTTCACATATACCTATATATGTGCTTGCGTGTATGTATTATATATATGTGTGTGTGCATGTATATGTACACACACATTCACATATACACATATATACATAGACACACACATACACACACACACACATATATATATATATGTACATATCTTTACTACTCAGGGCTTCCAACCCCCCCGGCCCCCCCCCCCACCAGGAGGTTGTTGTTTAGTTGTTTTTAGTCATTTCTTGACTCTGTGATCCCATTTGGAGTTTTCTTGGCAGAGACACTGAAGTGATTTGCTATTTCCTTTTCCAGCTCATTTGACAGATGAGGAAACTGAGGCAAACAGAGTTAAGTGACTTTCCAGGGTGACACACTAGTAAGTATCTGAGGCCAAATTTGAACTCAAGTCTTCCTGACTCAAGGCCCAGAGCTCTATCCACTGTGCCACCTAACTGTCCCAAGTCAGTATCTCTGCTCAAAACTTCTAAATACCCTGAGCAAATGCTTGCATTAGGTCATAGAACTTGATCTGGGAGGGACCTTACATTTTCTCTCCATATTCCTCCTTATTTTACAGATGAGAAAATTGAGTGTTGCAAAGATCTGAATAATTTATTCATACTAATGTGCTAATCTGACTTAATCATAGACAACCACTTAAAGTCACAATATCATGAATTTAGAAACAAAAGGGACCTTCAAGGTCATTTAGTCCAAACCCTTTAGGTGACAAATGAGGAAAAGAAAATCATCAAATTCATACTACTTAATTATAAACAATTAGCAGACATAAATACTATGTAAATAACAAAGCATATAAATACTATGCAGATAAAATTAAATTATTAATAAGCAAATGTGAACTTTAAAATTATAATATTATAGATTTTGAGCTAGAGGCCAAGGGGTGCAAAGCCCTCATTTTGCAGATGAGGAAAATGAAAACCAGAGAAATTAAATGACTTGTCTAAGGCCATACAGGCAATAAAGGGAAGAGACAGGATTTGAACCTAGGTCTGATGTCCCCCAAGTCACTGCTGTTTCCACTGTACCACCTTACTTCTCCCTCTCAAGATTTATCAAGCACTGTCCTCAAAACAGCCCTGTTAGAAAGGTGGTATTTGTATACCACTATATATAGCTATCTGTGTATATGTGTGTATGTGGTGATGTATGCATATATGTATACATATGCATATATTTATATATTATTGCTCTCATATTGGTTTAGCTAGGTGGTGTGGTGGATAGAGCACTGGGCCTGGAATCAGAAAGACCTGAGTTCAAATCTGATGTCAGACACTAGCTGTGTGAACCTGCTCAAGTCACTTAACCCTGTTTACCTCAGTTTCCTCGTCTGTAAAATGAACTGGAGAAGGAAATAGCAAACCACTCCAGCATCTTTGCCAAGAAAACCCCAAACGGTGTCATGAAGAGTCAGACATGACTACAAAACAACAAAAACATTACAGATTTAAAAAAAAGAACCAGAGAGATTAAATAATTTGCCCAAGGTCACAGAAGTAATAAGTGGCAGAGATATTATTTGAACCCAGGTCAAATGAGTCCAAATCCAGTGTTGTTCCCACTTATTTACCTTTCCTGGTATTCACATTTTCACAGGAAACAAGGTCTTAAACTAAATGAATTAAGTTATAATAGAAATTCTGATCTCAGCAGCAAAGGCAGATAAGACATATACTTGGAGTTTGGGGAAGGCTTTCCCAGTGTCCCTCAAATTGACTTTTTTCTTCTTTAATAGCATTTATTACTTTAATGAGTTATTTATAAAAACCAATCAAACTTGTTTTACAGCTATTTACATTTAAATAAATGAATTTCAATGCACAAAATATCAATTTTTAGGCAATCCCTCTAGACCTCCAGCAGGAACCTTTGATCATGTCTTCTTTATTATTCATGTTTGCTCTTATATATTCAGTATGTGTGTAAGTATGTATATATATATATGTGTGTGTGTGTGTGTATGTGTGTGTGAGGGCATGTATGTGTGTGTATGTATTATATGAGTCTGTGTATGTATATAATCTGTTCTGGTTCCATTTGTTTGTGTGTAGAAGAAATGTCTTAATGAGACTATTAACAAGACAAGAGCAAAAATCTCTCAAAAGAGAAAGGAGCAAGGCATTTCAGAATTGATAGTTAAAAAAAACCAGAATTGATAGTTAATGACTAGTAAAGGTTTCTTTTTCAATTCAATCCCAAAACTTCAGACTAGGGTAAATTTTAAAGCCTTATTAATATTTCTAAAAGAGGGAGGGTTAATCTTCTCCAATTTTTCTTTGCCTTATTTCATAAAGACCTTTCCACATGTCTTCATATTATCCACATTGCTATAATGTGATTATTATCACAACTTAACTATTCCTTTACAGTGACTCCCAAGTTTTTTTCTAACAGAAATAAGGTTGCCATGAAAAAATATTGAGCAGATTTGTGTGCATGTGTTTTTGATAACACTTTCATGTTATGTTTCTAAAAAATGGAATTATTGGGTCAAAGAGAATTTTTTTTTTGGTAACTTTTACTGTGCATTGCTCTTTAATGATATCTCATTGGGCAATTTCATCAAAAATGAATAAAGATACCTTTTTTCTACAACCCCACTAAGTTGTGAGTTTCATTGCTTTTCATCATTTTTGCAAATTGGATGGATGTCAGATGGTCCCTCAAATTTATTTTCATTTGCATTTCTTTGATGATTAGTGAGGTTGAGGTTTTTTTGAAGTAATTATTGACAATTTGTGTTTCTTTTTAAATGAATTGTTCTTTCATATCCTTTGACTGGACATCCACTATGAATAGGCAATAATTTACATCTTTAATAAAATACCAATATTAAAAAAATTATTTTCAATTTCTTTAGTTTTTATTGTGATGTTTTCTTTTTCATTATAATTTTGCTTATTTGCATTTCATGTTTTTATCATTTATAAATGCTTTGTTGCTTTTGTTGACATATATTTTAAAAAACCTCTTGGTTCTATTTATTAATTATTGTGGTTTTTAATTTTCTATTTTTTGCTCTTATTTTTCTAATCTCTTTTTACTGTATTCTGTATTATTGTTTTGCCCTTTTTCTTGCACCCTTAAAGATAAGCTTAATTCATTTATTTTATCTTTTCTCTATCAATGTAGTCATTTAAAAATACAAACTTGATTCTAAACACTGCTTTGACTATATTCTATAAAGACTGACATGGAATTTTTATAATTCTAAAATTAATTTGATTATTTCTTTTAAAGTTAGAAAAGATCATGTGCTATTCTTATTTGTATGTATAAAATTCATATATATTATATAGTTAGTAAAGGGCAAAGTAGATTTTTTTTAAGAACTTGTCCTTCCTACTATTTTGTTGAAATCTGCCTCACACAGAGGCAGAAATCAGTAAGCTCAGCCTTTGTACCCCTACTCCTTCATCTTCCTGAAAAGGTACCAGGCAGGACGTTGAAAACAGTGGAATATTTTTCCCTCACCCCATACCTACATTAACGTAGAGAGGATTCTTCACTTCTTAAAGCTGAGGATATTTTTAGCTTCCCCCTAACTGTTTATTCCTCCAACTGGACCAGAGAAGACACCTAGATCTGCTGACATTCCTGAGACTGAGCAAAGCTTTCTACCTGGAATACTCCCTGGCAGTAATAGCTCCAGCTTACACCCAAGTCAGACTTGCTAGGCCTGTGCCTTCTACCATCTTTACTCCTGAAGAGAATATTGTATAATAAAATTTAAAATTACAACACAAAAGGTAAATTTTGTAACATGAGAGACCTAAGAGATAAAATTCCCTCTGTAATGAAAGTCAAAACATCCATGGACAGGATTGAAGGTGTCTCAAAGGATAAATTAAATCATAAATTGAATTAAGTAACAAATATACTAAAGTAATTAAAAGAGATTCACAAAGAAACACACACAGAAATTAAGGAACATTTTGTGGAAAATGATACAATACTATCCAAAGAGTAAAAGTTTTGATTGAAGCAGCAAATAACAGAATAAATGAAGTGAATCAGATTAATTAATAAAAAGAATAAATCTGAAGAACAATTCCTCTGTCTAATCTATCTGAAAAAGCACTTAATGGATATGCCAAATGATGTCACAGGTTTGGAAGACAATACAAAGAGTAGCAACCCTAGACAAATATGGATATAAAGAAGTAGTCACTTGAGGCCAGAGGCATCTTCAAGGAGTAGGACCTCTGACAACAAAGAAAGGAAGTGGCTAGGTGGCACAGTGGATAGAGTGCTGGGCCTGGAGTGAGGAAAACCTGAGTTCAAATCTGGCCTCAGACACTTACTAGCTGTGTGACCCTGGGCAAGTCAATTAACCTTGTTTGCCTCAGTTTCTTCATTTGTAAAATGGGCTGGAGAAGGAAATGACAACCACTCCAGTATCTTTGCCAAGAAAACCCCAAATGGGGTCACGAAGAGGCGGACATGACTGAAAACGACTAAACGACAGAGACTAAAAAGAGTTATCCAGGGACGTGCTGATATATGTGTAACAACTGTCTGTTGAAGGGCAATTGTATGCTGGACACATTTTTAAGTCTAGATAATTAACAAAACAAATCAAGCCCTGATATATAGAGTTTGCTGTTTTCTTAGGTATAAATGCTCATACTGAAAATTTAACAATCAGCTCTTGGATTAGAGCTGACTCTAGCACATGGCTGGAGTTATCCCTGGTCATTAAGAATCAAGTTACAAAGAACAGACCCTACCCAGCAGAGATCCCACATTCAGGGAGAAGCTTTATGTAGGCTTTACACAAGAGAAACAACTTTGAGTATCAGAAGAATATCAAGGCTTGGCTCATGTGTTCCCTACATATGGTGCCTCATTACCACTGTACTCTAAGTTCCCACAGAAACCATGTGTATCAGTGGGAGAGTACACCTCACATTTCTGGGAGGGAGTATTTTGTAACTCTTGATCTTACTATGCCATATAAGCAAATGACTTTGCTAAGAGCTGCATGTATCTATCATCTGACTTTCAGTGGGAAATACCTCAGTGGGGGCTTGTGATCTATAGTAGTAGGAATACAGACTGAAAGACCGCATATTTCAACCTGAGATTAATCAACCCCCTAGGAACCCAATCAGAAAAATCATGGGTGCCAGTTAGGGAGAAGACCAAAAATGAACACATAAGAATGAGGTAAATAACATTTTCAAATCAGTCAACTACCCAAAGGCCAAGTCTTCCAGGTGCCCTTTGTCAGCTAAACAGGAGGGATTGTCCTTGACCAACAAGGCAGCACAGCATCGTGGAAAGAAGGCCTGAGAGCTAAGAAGTCATGGGTTTGAGTCCTTCTTATGGCATGCACTGGCTTGATAGACCTTAACTTCCCAGTGCCTCCAGACAGCTCTTTAAAACTATAAAATATAGATGTGTGGTTAATCTGCATTAGTGGAGAGAGTTTCTTCTTTGGGAATTCCCTATACTAAGGAAAGCACAGGCCCAACCCTCCCCATTAGCTTCTCCCTACACATTCACAAAGTCACAAAACATTGCACTTTACATTTTGTAGAGCACTTTATTGAGAACTAGGTGAGACCCTAGAGTCATCAAGTCCATCAAGTCCAATGCCCTATTCTATAGATAAGGAAATGGAAGATGCAGAGAATATCATTGGTTTGTTCAGGGGGCATCCAAGACCACATAGCTGGCAAGTGACTGAGATGGGATTTAAACCTAGGTCTTCCTATCTCTAAAACTAGGAGCCTGTTTACTAAATTGTGATGCCTCTTCTATATGGGCATTATCCCCTTCAGTCTGGGGGAACTTAGACCCTAGAGATAATATTGACATTATAGAGAAAATGGAGGAAGTATATAATTCTCATTTAACAGATGAAGACATTGAGGTCAAGAAAGTTTAAAGGCTTGCCATGGTCATTGGCTAGTAAGAAGCAGAGCTAAGATTGGAATCCATGTCTTCTCCCCCTCCCTCCCTCCACCCCTCTCTCTTTCTCTCACTCCTTCCTTCTCTCTGTATCTCTCTCCCCCTCTGTCTCTCTCCCCTCTTGCCTTCTCTCTGTCTCTGTCTCTTTCCCTCCTTCCTTCTCTCTGTCTCTGTCCTCTCCCCTCCCTCCCTTCGTCTTTTCCTCTCTCTCTCTTTCCCTCTCTCTCTCTCTTTCTCTCTTCTCCCCCCTCTCTCCTCCTTCTCTTTCCTTCTCTTTCTGTCTTGGTCTCTCTGTCTTACACACACACACACAAGTATAGGATGGGAGGATACCAGAGGTAGGGATAATCATGAAATTCAACAACCAAGATTATGCAAATACAATGACTTTCCCAGAAGAAGATGTCTCACCTAGACCTTAAGTAGTAGGTAAACTTACTTTGTAGAAACTGAGAAACATCCTCCAGCTGTGGAATGCTGTCTTCCTGGAAACCACAATATTTTTCCAGAAGAGGGAAGATGTGATTGTGCTCAAAGCAGGCATGAGTTTTATATAAAGACTTCAAGGTCTTGAACACCGTGCCCCATGTTTTCCTCTCTTCATCTGTGTACTCAACTCTTGGGATAGGCTGCCCACTGGAACAAAGATGTAGAAAATAGAGATATGGGTCTGAGGTTAAAGACAGTCTTAGCCGGAGATGATAGAATCATAGACCCAAGCCCAGAAGGGATTTCAAGAGAATATCATTATCAATAACAACAACAACAATACTAATAATCATAAGGAAACTGAGGACCAGAAAGGTTGTCACTTGTGCAAGATTACATAGCTACTAAGTGGTAGAATCATGAGCTGAAAACTTAAATCCAAAATTTCATTAATCTAAGACTAATGCTTTCCACCAGACCATGGTGGCATCATAAGATCACAGACAGAGCTGTAAGGAATCATAGAGACCATTGAGTCTACCTCCAACTCATTTTACAGATGAAGAAACTGGGGTATCAAAAGTGGAAGTAATTTGTCCAGGGTCACACAACTAGTAAGTTTCTGAGACAGAATTTGAACCCAGGTCCTCCTGATTCTCAATCCAGTGCCCTGTCCACTACATTATGTTTGCTATGTGTAACAGCTGTTTCTCCAAGAAGTCATAGGGGTTTAAAAATGCAAAAAAATCTATTTCTTAAAATGGTGCATTAAGCACCAGAGACCTGTCCATGCTCCATGACTCTGACAAAAGAATCTGGGAGAATATTAGCAATAATCATCTATTCATAGTCAGATCTGGGCAGGTCAACTTCTTATTTAAAAGAAGAATGATTCCTGTATGTGAAGATTTAACTTTGTCATTATTAGGGCAGTTAGAAGGAGTCTGCATAGACAAAGGACATGGGTTTGAGTCAGTTGTGTTGGGATTATCTCCAAAAAAAGAATGTAGGGGTGAGAAAGAGGAATGCACTGGGAGAAGGGAGAAGTAGAATGGGGCAAATTTTCTCAGCTAAAGGAGGCACACAAGGAAGAACTTTTATAGTAGAGGGGAAAATGGGGCAGGTGGTGGCAGGCAATATTTGAACCACACTCTCTCAAAGAGGAAAGAATACACACACACACACACACACACACACAGAGTTGGGTATAGAAATCTTTCTTATCCCATAGGGAGACAAGAGGGAAAGAAGGTAAGAGATGGGGGGTGAGATAAAGAAAAGGGCAGATTGGAGAAGCACTGGTTCAAAGCAAGACAGACTTTTGAGGAGGAACAGGATAAAGAGAGAGACAGAGAGAGAGAAACAAAGGAAAATGGGACAGAGGGAAATGCAGTTAGTGATCCTAACTGTGAATGAGCTAACCCATAGAGTGGAAGCACTAGAAGAATGGGTAGGAAACCAGAATCCAACAATAGGTTTTGTACAAGAGATGCCCTTGGGACAGACACACACAGAGTTGAAATGAAGGACTGGAGCAGAGGCTATTACGCTTCAGCTGAAGTGGAGAGTGGCAGCAATCATGATCTCAGACAAAGTAAAAGTAAAATTAGACCTAATTGAAAGAGATAGTCAGGGAAACTATATTTTGCTAAAAGGTGCCATAGACAATGAAGTAATATCAACAAATTTTACAGCAAGTTTCTCTGATAAAGATTTCATTTCTCAAATATTTAGAGAACTGAGTCAAATTTATAAAAATAAGAGACATTTCCCAATTGATAAATGGTCAAAGGCTATGAACAAGCAATTTTCAGAAGAAGGAATCAAAGCTACCTATAGTCGTGTGAAAAAAAATGCTCTCTATCACTATTGATTAGACAAAGGCAAATTAAATCAACTCTGAGGTACCACCTCACACCTATCAGAAATGATAAATTCTGGAGAGAATGATGGAAAATAGGTACACTAATGAACTGTTAGTGGAGTAGTGAACTGGTCCAACCATTCAGGAGAATAATTTGGAACTATGCCCAAAGGACTATAAAATTATGTATATCCTTTGATCCAGCAATACTAAAACTAGGTCTGTATCCCAAAGAGATCAAAGATAAAGGAAAAGGGTCTATACATATGAAAATAGTTATAGTAGTTCTTTTGGTGGTGGCAAAGAATTTGGTTATTGAGGGGATGCCCATCAGTTGGGGAATGACTGAACAAGTTGTGGTATATGAATATGATGGAATACTGTTGTGCTATGAGAAATGACAAGGAAGGTGGTTTCAGGAAAACATGGCAAGACCCACATGAACTGATGCAAAGTGAAGTGAGGAGAACTGGGAGATCATTATGCACAGTAATAAAAATGTTGTAATGATGATCAATTGTGAAAGACATGGTTACACTGATCAATACAATGATCCAAGACAATTCCAAAGAATTCGTGATGAAAAAGAAATGCTGTTCACCTCCATAGTGAGAACAGATGAACTCTGAGTGCAAATTGAAGTATAATTCTCTCTCAATTTGTTTGCTTTTTTGTGATATAGCTGATATGGAAATGTTTTGCATGGTTTCACATGCATAATTGATATCTTTATTGTTTGCCTTCTCAACGGGTGAGGGAGGACTGGGAGGGAGAGAATCTGGAACTCAAAATTTAAAAAGAAAATAGCATTAAAATAAATAATAACTAAATACATTTTTTAATTAAGAAAAAAAAAAGAATGAGCTGGTTCCTCAAGCAGAGACAATATCATCAAGTCTTCAGCCCTCTTCTAAAAGTGGGAATACCAACTCTTAGACAAGATAAGTCTCAGTCTATTTCAGCATGGCTATCTGGTCATAGGAGAAATTCCCTTGGGCCTTGAGTAGACCAGTGTGTTTGGGGTGGGGTGTGATATCATGGCATCTTCTATATCTGCAAAAGGAGGCAATGCCACTCACCTATCTCAACTCTCACATTCTGTGACCTATGATGTCATTTGAAGTGGAGAGGGGTGGCAGAAAGGGAGAGAGTGTTTATCCCATGCTTAAGAATTGAGAGGGATCAGGGCAGCTAGGTGGTGCAGTGGATAGAGCACTGGCCCTGAAATCAGGAGGAGCTGAGTTCAAATCCGACCTCAGACACTTGACACTTAGTAGCTGTGTTACCCTGGGCAAGTCACTTAACCCCAATTGACTAAAAAAAAAGAATTGAGAGGGAGACAATCCGTGAATGCCCTTCAGTGGCCAGTTTTGATTCTGGGAAGAAAATTCCTTGATATGATGACTGAGCAGCAGCCCATTTGAATCCCAACTCTTGGTCACAGGCCCCCATCTTAGGGATAAAAAGCCATCTATCCCAAGTCAATCAAGCTGAGGTCTATGGTATATTTTCAATAGAAGGAAAACCTGTATCAGTTCCTCAGTGAAACCAGATTTCCTTTTTCCCCTTTTTTCTCTATTTTTATAAGAAGAGGCAGATTGTAATTTTTTTCTCTTAAAGCTGAGACCAAGATGTGGTAAAATTGTCATTCTAAAAATCAGAGGTTGGTGCAGATGTAGAGAACATAAATAGATCAAAGGCCATGTCTTGTCCTGGAACTTTCTAGGTCACATTAGTAACATGGAAAGAGTACTCTATTTAAAATCATAGAACAGAACCTAGAGACCAAATAGCCCAACCCACTCATTTTACAGACGAAGAAGTTGAGTCACAGCAAGATTAAGTGACTTACTCAGGGTCGCCCAACTAATAATGTTCTGAGATGGGATTGAAACTCAGGACTTTCTGACTCCAAGTCCAGGGAGAGCAAGTGACAAATAAGCCTCAGAGTTGGGATTCAAACCCAGGCCATCTGATTCCTGATCGAACCCTCTTTACATTTCCCTACACTACCCCAGACACACCAGCTTTCAAGGCAGACTCTTAGGTTCATACCTTCAACTAATTTTCCTATGCTTCCTATATCCACAGGACCTACTAGATGCCCAAATGCATGAATGAAAACTCATTTGTTAAGCACCTAAAGTGTGCCAGAAATTGTGCTACGGGTTGAGCAAAAACAAGACATTGTAACATCCTAATCCTTGAAGAAAGTTGCTGTCATATACTTTAGCCATCACTGCTTAAACTGTGGGTCATGACCCTATATGGGGTCAGGAAAAATTTGGCAACAGTATAAGGTTTCTGAACCAATGGCCAAAAATTAATTAAAATCAAACACATAACGAATCTGAGGTGTTTCTGGCAGTGTTTGCCCATGTTGCATCATGCAACTTCACTGCAGCCTTGGTTCTGAACACAAAGCATGCGCACTTTGCACTGTGCATGCCCTCAGACCACGGAATGCCAATGCTGCCAAAATGGGAAAAGGAGTCTCAAGTGGAAAAAATTTAAGAAGACCTGCTCTAGACAGTGTTTATTAAGGATGGCATTTAAGAAGGAAGCTTAATTCTAAAATTTAACCAAAAGAGTTTCTGGTTGGTTGTCAGTTAAATTCCATATAGCAATAATTCTGGAGACCCTAGTTTTAATATGGTAAACAGAAACTGCATTTCCGAGTTAAAATGGATCTCAGAGGTCATCCACTCCAATCCATAGCTAAGACTGTAACCCTGTCTATAACATCCATGTCAAATGGTCCAGCAGCCTCTGCTTAAAGATTTCTGGTGATCAGTGACTCACTAATTCCCAAGGCAGCTCATTTCCCTTCCAAAGGATTCCAATGGCTATGAAGTCCCTCCTCAGACGGAGCCAAAATTGATTTCCCTAAGACTTCTGACCATTGCTTAGTCCCACCTTTTCAAGTCAAGCAAAGCAAGCCTCGTTCTTCTTCCCGCTGATGGGCTATCAATTTTTAGAAGTTGATTAATTGTCCCTTACAGTGATGAATTACTGATTTCTGTATGGTAAGGAACATAAAAGAAACAGCCACAATTTCCCCATTCTTCATAGGACGGCAAATCAGATTCATAGATTCTGGTGGAGAGATAAGATAAGAGCGATCCTTCCCACCTTGGGCTGTAAGATATTTGCTTGAAAGATGGTTGAGAGACCTGTATGTTGTGACTTGGTGGAACCAGGGGAGAAAGGATTGAAGCCTTGCCTAACCCCTTTTAATTCCAGTGACTTCCCTCTGTTAATAATTTCCTATTTATCCTACATGTAGGTTGCTTGTATAGGTTGATTTTCTTGTTGTCTCTCCTCATTAAATTATAAACTTCTTGAGGGCATAGACTGTCTTTTGTCTCTTTTTTTATGCTGTATTTCCAGAGCTTAGCACAATACCTGGCACATAGTAGGTGCTTAATAGATGTTGGTTATAGAAACCTTACAGAATTCTAGAACCCTTAAGAAATGGACCTCAGAGGTCAATTATGACTCAGAGTATGAATCCTACTCACTGTATCACAGAGAATTGTCCATCCAGTTGTAGGTCCCCAAGGATGGGAACTCTCTGTAGACATCTGCATTTTCAGATATCTCTAATTGTGAGAAATTTTGTCTTTCTAGCAAGGCAACCCTGGAATAGTGACTAGAAATCTGACCTCAGTCAGGAACACTTGGGTTCAAGAAGACTCATCTTCCTTAGTTCAAATCTGGCCTTAGATGCTTACTAGCTGGGTGACCCTGGGCAAGTCACTTTACCCTGCTTGCCTCAGTTTCCTCATCTGTAAAATGAGCTGGAGAAGGAAATGGCAAACCACTGCAGTATCTTTGCCAAGAAAACCCCAAAATAGGGTCATGAAGAGTCAGACACGACAAAAAAATGACTGAACAATAACAATCTGGTTCCCATCTACCTTTCCAATCTTTTCTCTCCTCACTCTCCCCACTCCCTATACACTCTACAAGCAGTGGTACGGAACTCAAATAGAAATAGTTCCCTGCTGGCCACATATTGACTTAGAAAACCACAAATTAACATTATCTCTGTCATATTGTATATTTATTTCTTTTGTTAAATATTTCCCAGTTACATTTTAATCTAGTGTGGGTTGCCCCAGGGAGTTTTGCAAGCCATTAACTTTCTATAGGCCAGAATTCGACCTCTGTACTATACGCTAATCAAACTGGCCTGCTTGTCTTTCTTCAGCTCAGCATTTCATCCTTCACCTCTGTGCCTTTCACCTCTCCCTTCACTAAATCCCTGTCTTGGAGTGTGCCTCTTCCTCCCTCCTTCTCTTAGAACCCTTAGCCACTTTCAACTCACTTCTGGTGCCACCTCAGGTAGAATACCTTTCTTGATCTCTTTATTCATTAGAGCTTTCTCTTTTCTCTTGAATGACACATCTTCCCAGGAGAATGTAACTCCTCAAGAGCAGACTGTCTCTTTGTATCCTCAATGCCCAGCTCAGAGGCAGTGTGGTACAGTGGATACAGAGTACAAGGTCCTAGGTTCAAATCTGACCTCTTATTTACTACCTTTACAATCTTGGAAAAAGTCACTTAACCTCCATGGGCCTCAGTTTCCTCAACTGTAATGAGGGGGTTGGCCTCTGAGGTACCTTCCTAGAGCTAGGATCCTAGTAGATAATTCTTAGATAAGGTAGGTAGAGGGCATACCATATTTCACTGCATAATCATTGCAGATTTTATGCCAATTTTTTTTTGCAAAAAAGTGGGGTGCGACTATTAGGTGAAACTTTTTCAAAAATTTGTGATGGTATTACTTAAAAATCATTTATTACTAAGCCTTCTTTGATGAAATATTAGGATGGATAGAATATTCATCAATATATGTTAAAATTGAATACCGACAATACCAGTGCCCTGAAAATTCTAGCCTCAAGGCTCACAATGTTCGAGAGTTAAGTGTATATCCATATGCCACCGGTGAATACATTGCTGCTCTGTTTACCTTTTAAGCAGCATGGCGAACACAGTTACACCATGTGACGATTACTCGATGAAAGGTTATAAACCAATTTTGGACTGAAAAAAGCTAACATAGGGTGTGCCGATTATGCAGTAGCAATGATTATTGGTATCTAGCATTTGAAGTCAGAAAGACAAGCCCAAATCCATTCTCAGATATTTACTGGCTATGTGACCTTGGGAAAGTCATTTAATCTCTCTGTGTCTCAGTTTCCTCATCTGTAGAATAAGAGGAGGCTGGATTTGATGACCTCTAAGTACCCTTCTAGCTCTAAATCTGTGATCCTATGACCACCCACAACGAAACACCCAAGCTCCAAGTTTTTCCCTTCTCTGCATTTTCTTTTAGCTGGAATGAGCAGGGAAGGCAGAGAAACCCCCACTCCTATTCCCCTTCCACTCTCCCCAAAACAAATCCTACCCTGAATTTGTGCAGGGCATCTGGGCTAGGTGAATGAAAGTTGGGCATTGAGTCCTAGTTTACCCTGAGGCCACAAGAGATTCATTATTTGATATCCAGAATAGAGACCCCTCTTTCATGTAAATGATTCTCTCCCCTCCTTGGTATTCCCCATTGAAAGATGTGGGGGAGACCAGAGGGGGCTGATTTAAGCTAGAGCCCTTTGTAGTTATAGAAGACAAAGCTTCTGCAATTATCCAACAAAGCTGAGAGGAGAGAGATCAGGCTCAATAGCACCGGGGGCAATTTCTTTTTGTCTTCCGGCAATTTTTTGATAAATGCTGGTAGCCAAGGGTTTGGACACCCACACAGAAAGAAAGGAAAGGATACAGTCTCTAGGCAATCATTTCTCAATCCAGGAAAATTAGAGGTGGGGGAGGAGAGCCTTTGGGGTTTGCTTTCCTTTCTTCCCAGCTGGGAGGTGATGGACACTTACTGTCTGTAGCTGTAGGCAATGTCGGCAAATTTCTTCCGCCTGGCCCGGTACACAGGATCTTTAAAACCCTAAGGAGAAAAAGCATCATGTTTAGGATTACAGGATCATAGTTCTAGAGCTTCAAAGAACCTCAAAGGCCTTCCAACCCAGCTTTTTACAGATGAGGAAACTGAGGCCCAGAGAGAGATGAAGTGGCTTGTCCAAGACTACACAGGTAGAGAGTAGCCGAGCTGAGACTTGAACCCAAGTCCTGTGATTCCATATTTCTCAGAAACACGTGGGAAGAAACAATATGATCAAGTGTCAAGTAGGGCAGAGAGAGACAGAGACAGAGAGACAGAGAGAAAGACAGAGTGGAAACAGAGACAGAGACAGAGAGACAGAGAGAGAAAGAGAGACAGAGAGAGAAACAGAGATATGTACAGCCTATATCAGATTGCATGCCATCTTGGGGAGGGAGAGGGAGAAAAATTTAAAATTCAAAACCTTATCGAAGTGAAGGTTGATGACTAAAAATAAATAAAAGTGAGAGAGAGGAGAGGAGAGGAGAAGAGAAGAGAAGAGAAGAGAAGAGAAGAGAAGAGAAGAGAAGA
>NW_020951112.1:897938-910635 GCF_900497805.2 Vombatus ursinus | reverse complement strand
GAGAAGAGAAGAGAAGAGAAGAGAAGAGAAGAGAAGAGAAGAGAAGAGAAGAGAAGAGAAGAGAAGAGAAGAGAAGGAAACAGACAAAGAGAAGAGGGAAGGAGGGAGAGAGACAGAGAAACCGAAAGGCAGAGAGAGAGTTTAAATAGTAGATGAGTGGCTATAGCTGGAATCCAAACCTGCCAACATGAAGGTAGTTTAGGATAAGGGAGCCAACCCAAAGAGAGAAAGAGGGAGTGGATGCCATATTAGTACACAACATTACAACACTCAACTCTATGTCTTTGAATAGGCTCTTCCCAAGTCTGGAATGCTCTCTAGTGAGTTTTAACAAAAGTCTTAGGTATAAGTGCAATATTTTAGGGTGGAAACTGTAAAGCTGGAACAGGCCCAGATTGGAGCAAGCAGGGGAATTAAGGGCTTCATGCTACATGAGAATCAAGTAAAGGAACTATGGATGCTTAACCCAGAGAGTAAAAAGACTCACTTAAAGGATATGAGAGATGTCTTTAAACAGAGGGTTTGGTTGGGGTGGTGCTACAGTGGATAGAGCACTGGGCCTGGAATTAGGCAGGAAGATTTATCTTCCTAAGTTCAAATCTGGCCTCAGACACTTCCTTCCTGTGTGAACCTGGGCAAATCATTTCATCCTGTTTGCCTCAGTTTCCTCATCTGTAAAATGAGCTGGAGAAGAAAATGGCAAACCACTCTAGTATCTTTGCCAGGAAAACCCCAAATGGGGTCAAGGAGAGTCGGAAATGACTGAAAAACAACTGAACAACAAAATTGGTCTGCTTGGTGCTAGAGATCAGAACTAGAGACAACCCAGCCTTCCAGTTCCCTGGACTCAAAGATGTTATCCTTGCCTATTCACCCTCTCTCTTTCCCCAAAATCAGTCCACAAGTCTTGTCATTTCTAACTTTAAACATCTCCTGAATATGCCCCGTCCTCTCCTCTGACACTGCTACACCTCCCACCCCCTGCGCAGACCCTCTGCCCCTCACACCTGGATCATTACAATGACTACTAGTGGCTCTGCCTGCCTCAAGTCTCTCCCCACTCCACTCCATCCTCTATTCATCTGTCAAAGTGATCTCCCTAAAGCCTGGGTCTGACCATGTCCCACTATCCCATTCAATGAACTCCAGTAGCTTTCCTATTACCCCCAGGATCAAATATAACAATCCTGTTTGACTTTCATAGTCTTCCATAACCTGGTCCTCTCTGACCTTTCTGGCCTTTCTACACCTTACTTCCCCAAACACCTGCAAATTCTGTGATCCAGCAACATTGGCTTCCTTTCTGTTTCTTGAACACTACACTCCATCTCCTGACTCAGGATGTTCTCATCAGCTGTCCACCATGCCTGGAACTCTTTCCTCCCTCATTTCTGCTTCCCAGCTTCCCTAAAGCCTTAGCGAAAAGTTTGACCTTCTGTAAGACACCTTTTCTGATCACCCTTATTGCTAGAGCCTTCCCTCTGCTGAATATGTCCAATTTATCCAGTCTTTATCATTTCTGTACGTAGCTGTTTGCATGTCATCTGTCCCATTAGACTCTGAGTTCCTTGAGAGTCAGGACAGTGTTTTGCTTTTCTTTCCATGCCCATTGCTTAGCATAGTCCCCAGCACATAGTAGGTGCTTAATAAATGCTTTTTGATCAACACAAGGATGGAAGTTGTAGAGTGACAGATTGGGTCTCACAAAATGAAAAGGCACCCAAAGATTAAAACTGTGCATACATAGTAAGCTGCCATAGGAGATAGTGGGTTCTGCCTCAATGGAGATCCTTCAGAGAAAGGCTGGATGAACACTTACTGGGTATGTTCTAGAGGAAATTCATGTTAAGAACTAGTCTAGATGTCCTCTGAGGTCCCTTCTTCTTAAGAGTCTAAAATGTCTTGCCCGGGATAAGACCTAGAACCTTAACACAACAATTCTGTTATCATAGTACATCCAAGGGAAAGAGAACTCAATGTGTAGGCATAAGACCTGCGTACGAATCCTGCTTCTGTTGTATGACCTTGGGCAAGCAACTTCCCCTCTCTGGACTTCGTGTACCCCTCTACTAAATGAGGGGGGTGGGGCTAGACGACCGTCAAGGTCCCCTTCCAGCTCTAAATGTACAATTGTGTGATCCTATCTTGGGCTAGACCAACCCTTCCAGATCATCACTGTGTCCAGTTCCTGAAACATGGAAGACTCTGGCTCAATAAATTTAATGGATAATGATGGCCAGAAAGTGTCTGTCCCTAGCAGATTCTCTGGCAGGTCTTTCATCGATCTTTCTTCCTTCAGAAATCTTGGGTCATTCAAGGACAAGGCAATCGGTTTTGGAGTTAACTGTTATTTTCATTTTAAAAGTTATGGCCACAGAAGGAAATGGACAAGCTGCACCTCGGACCGTCAGGAGACTTCACACAATGCAGGAAGAACCGAATGTCCCAGGAGGGGGACGCTGTGAAATTGTTTGTTCCAGCAGGGCCCCCTCGGAGGGACCTCTCATGACAGTGGATGGTTTGATGTTTCAGGAGATGTTTTTCAACTTTTGGAAGCCACCTCCTCCAAAACACGCGCACACACACACACACACACACACACACACACACACACACGCATTGAATGACCCCTTTAAACAAGCTCATGGGATCATACAATTGGAGACCTAGGGCTGGTAGGGAATCTCAGAGACTGCCTTGTACTGCAGAGGAGAAAACTGAGACCCAGAGAGGTTATAGGATCATAGGTCTGGAGTTGGAAGGGATCTTTGAGCTCATCTGGTCCAACCCACTCATTTTACAGTGAAGGAAACTGAGGCCCAAAGAGCTAAACAAATTATAGACCTAGAACCAGAAAGGACCTCAGAGGTTGTCTAGTCTGACTCCCTTATTTTACAGGTGAGGAAACTGAGGTACAGGAAAATGAAATGACTCATTTAGGGTCACACAACTGGTAGGTATCTGAGATGGGATTTGAACCCAGAATCCTCTGATGTCAGCATCTGTGGTTTTTTTTTTGTTTGTTGTTTTTTTTCCCACATTTATTGTACATCAATGTAGTGCCATGCAATGAAAAGACTGAAATGGATTTATAGTCAAAGGACCAGGGTTCAAATTCCCCCTCTGTCACTCACTACCCACATGATCTTAGATAAGTGACTTCACCTCCATTGACCTCAGTTTCCTCATCTGTGAGGATGAGCTGGATGGTCTGAGAGGTCCATTCTATTTCTAAATCCTATGATAATTGATTATTTCAGAGGTGAATATGAGTAGACAAAAAGTAGGATTGCCACTCTATTTCCCCTACTCACCTTACCGTGGTCATTTTTGTCTGTGCTGTTGTGCTTCTGTGGGTCTAATTAGAACTCCAGACCTGAGCCTATTGTGGGATCGCAGATAATTAGAGTTGGGAGTGATGTCAGAGACAGTTGAGTCTAACTGTCATGACCAAGGATCCCCTTTACAGCCACCCCCAAAGTGTTGCCACCTAAGTTTTAGGAAGGTTTTCTGACAAGTCAACATGGGCTTCGTGACAGTTTCCATTCATCATTCCTCATTCTGCCCTTTGGGGCCCAAGGCCAGCAAGTTTCTTCCCTATAACAACCCTTCAGATCCTTGAAGCCAGCTCTCAGGCCCCCATTTAGTTTCCTCTCTGGGCCTGATTTCCCTTTCCTTTGGTCAGCAGGATGACTATTATGCCTCTGTGGGACCCCAGGTCTTCTGTCACCCACAGGGGCTGCAATAAGAAGGGAGTTAGCAGTACTTGGTGAATGACTGATCACCCTGTCACCATTTAAACTAATAGCGGCAATTTCAGCAGGCACTGCATGGGACTTATTTATAATTGCTCCATCTCAATTAAACTAATAGCAGCAATTTGGACGGCACAGCATGGAACTCAGTATATTTTGACAGGAAAATAAATTGTTGGGGAAGGAGGGGGGAGGGAGGGAGCAAACATATTGCAGTAAGACACAACGTGATTTAAACACACACACACACACACACACACACACACACACACACACACCCCTCTAAAGGTTTCTTGCCATAATCATTGCAAACAATTCTATGAGTTTCATTACGTAGGAAACTGAATAACCAATCAAACTTTCCCAGCCCTGCCTGTAAAATAAGAAAAAGGGTGGTAGTTGGGGAACAATTCTCTCTGTCCCGTTAGGTGGAAATAGATATTCTCTGTTGTTGCTATTTAGTTGTGTCCAGCTCTTTGTGATCCCATTTGGAATTTTCTTGGCAAAGATATTGAAGTGGTTTGCCATTTCCCTCTCTGGCTCATTTTACAGATGAGGAAACTGAGGCAAGCAGGGTAAATTGACTTGCCCAGAGTCACATGGCCATTAAGTGTCAGAGACCAGATTTGAATTCAAGAACATGAATCTTCCTGACTCCAGGCCTGGCGATCTATCCACTGTGACTCCTAGCTGCCCCAATTGTGTTTGTTAGCTCACCTTATTAATGTGGCCAAGACAAGGGGTCCCGTCATCCATATGAACTAGCCAGCTCTGCTTTGGTTCGGGACAAAATTAAACCCCTAACAATAGCCAGAGGTGACATTTATTCATGAAAGGTAACAATAGTATCTCACTGTTTTGTTATTTTAATGAGTTGTTGCAAGAATTACATCTTAGAATTAGGTTCCCACTCTGGATACACACTTATGGTGGCCAAATTTTTAATCCAAATTTTTATCCAAACAATAAAAATGGAAATCTGGGGTAGTGCTATGGTGTTGAACTCAAATAGAACAGTACATAAGAAGCCCTCAGGGCTGCATATCAACTTAGCATTAAAGTGTAATATTATCTGTGTTTATTTTATTTTATTATTTATTATTATATTCTATCACATTCAATGTTATTTATTTATATTTCATCATTCATTGTTTGCTTATTCATTTTATAATATTTCCCAATTATGTTTTAATCTGGTTCAGACCACACTCAGGAATGCTGGGGACCCTGCTGGGCTTTGTATTTGACACCTCTGGTATAGTAGATAGAGAGGTAGACATGCAATTAGGAAGACTTGGGTTCAAATCTCACCTCCCACTCTTAGAAGCTATAAGATCTCAAGTAAGTCATCATCTTTCTGTACTCATCTGTAAAATGGGAACAATGGTCCTTATAATACCTACCACCCAGTGTTGTCAGGAAGCTTAAATGAGATAATGTATGCAAAAAGCTTTGCAAACCTTGCAATCCTATAATAATGCCATATGATGCTTGAAATGCCCATTGTTGTTAAGAATATGAAGGTGCCCATTTCATCTTAAGGGTATTTGTGTGTGTGCATGTGTGTGTAAAATCTTTTTATCCTTCTCTGCCATTATTTTTTTGTATACACAGAATTATCACTTATAAGATCATGGCTTGATAGTAGTAGATGTATAATAAATGTTTGTTGATTGATTGATTGACTGATTGAAAGCATTCAAAGTGATTGTATAGTGCAAGTTCGACTTGCACTCCGTTTCATGGAGTCGTGGACAGGTTGGGGGTTGGTAGAATTGGGCTCAATAAGAACAAACAGTGGGATAAGGCATCTCCCCCCTGCCAATTAAGCTGATTTAAGTGAAGTGCTTATGAACAAAGGAGGTGATGGTCCTGCTTCACTGACCTGGTTTGGAATTTTGTGTTCCGTTCTGGGCCCCACAACTTGGGAAGGACAGTGATTACCTGGAGATTGTCCAAGGGAGGGCAATCAAGATAGTGAAGAGCCTTCAGGTTATGAGGATCAAAGGAAAGGAATGGGCATTTTCAGCTAAGAGAAGAGAAAACTGGAGGTGAGGCAGAGCAGAGAAGAAAAGGGAACAACCCCCTAGAATAAGGCAAAGATGTGACAACTGTCCAAAAATTCAAAAGGCATCCACACGAAAGACAAAATAACTTTTATATGCAGAATAAGGAACACTATCGCTGTTGCAAAGCACTTTTTGTATGTAAACTCATTTGGCCATCACAACAGTCCTAGGAAGTAGGTGCTATTATTATGTGTTGCCCCCCCCCCAAGATGAGGAAACTGACCTAGGGGTTTGGGGCAGGATTCAAACTCAGTACTCCCTGATTCCATGTCTTTCCCTCTCTCCATTGAACCACCTAGCTGCCTGGAGAATGAAGGATGCAGAGTCTAATTTAGCCTTGATGTCAATTAAACTGCCTAGGTGGCAGAGTTCTCCAAAGGCAGAATGAGCTGCCTCAAGTGGGTGTAGATCCTGTTACCAGGGGTCTTCCAGTAAAGACCTGATGATCACCAACTGGAAATATGGGAGAAGGTATATCTCATACAGACAAGGGTTGAACAAGATGGCCCACAAAGTGTCTACTGACTCTGATCCTATGAGTCTGTGGTATAGTGGAAAGAAGGCTGAAATGGGTATTAGAGAACCTTTCCCCTCAAATCTTTCCCCTTGTTCTTAATAATCACTTAACCTCTCTGGGCCTCAGTTTCCTCATCTGTAAAATGAGAGACCTCAACTAGAGCCTCTCTAAGTTCCCCCATCCTAAGCCTCTGACGTCTAGAACAGGACTTGGCAAAGGGAGAGTTACTCTCCTCTCTTTCTGTTTCATTTCTCACACTGGGTCAGGAGTAGGTGGGAAGACTGGGAGAGCCTTTTACCCTCCATCCAGAAAACAAACCCCTGTCCAAGTGACTGGCCTGGTGGCCCCAATATGAATTATAAGTCATCTTCCAGCTCCAATTGCCAAGACCCAGGGGTCAGGGTGGAGGGGTGGGGGCAGGGTGGAGGCAGGAAGAGAGATCATATTCAACACAACAGTAATCTCGGAACAGGGGGTCCTTTTGGAAAGAACATTTCTGTTTCCCAGGCTAGGGTTTATTTCCATCTCACACATTATAGCCAGGGCCACATGGTCTTGTATGAGGGGGCTCTGGGGGTGCTGAGAAACACCCAAGAGGGTTTGCCTTGTCCTTGGACTTCGTTCCCAGGGCCTGATTTAAACAAATCACGGGAACACCACGAGCCTGCCGCCTACTCTTTGTGGAGGGAATCAGTGTACCTGATAAATTTTATTTTTTACAATAAAATATTCATGGTCCTTCAAGTTCAGGGAAGTCAGAGATGTTAGCTGGATTTTTTTTTAAGAAAGGCTAACCAGATTGACAACTGACCACATTTGTACCCTGGGTAACATGAAGGTAACCAGAGGAAAATATGGCTTAGGGGACCTTGACCATTCTACAATCCTCCCCAACAAGTGAGGAAAGATATTCTAGACTCTAGAATCTAGAGGATGAGATTATGAGATGGGGAGCAAACTGAGGCATTTAGGGGAGCTGGGAACCAGAAGCAAAAGTGTACCCCAGGCAAGAGTTGGGGTTCAGACCAATCATGCAGTATAGTGGGCAACGAGATCATAGCAACATTGTTCCAAGGCTGGAAAGGACTTCACAGGCCTACAGGTCCAACCCTCTCATTTTGACATGTGAAGAAACTGAGGAAGGGTATGATTTGGACAAGACCGAATGTAATATTGACTTTGAATGAGCTTGGACAAGCAAGTTCCTTCCTCTCTCTGGGCCACATTTTTCTCATATAAAAAAAAATGAAGGGAAGAGTTGGATTGGTTAAACTCCAAGGTCCTTTCTAGCTCTAAAACTTATGCAGTGCCTGGCACATAGCGGGTGCTTAATAAATATTGATTGATTGATTGATCTATCAAAGATATCAAATCAAGACAAAGCTTAGATTGGGTCATGGTTTCCTCCCCCATCAAGAACTTCATACAAATGAAAGGATAGAGAGCCTTCTCACTAAGTTGGCTAAAAAGTGCCCATGATGCCCACTAACTGGTAAGAGTTCTCACTGTCAGCTGTACTCCTTTTGTTCCTCTCCTGGAAGACAGGAAGCATCAACTTTCCCATTGGCCACTGGACAAAGAACCTAGGATCAAAGCACACTGACCTTGCTGTTCCTTATACTCCCAACTCCCAGCATTTGCACCAGCTGTCCCCTATGCCTGGAGTTCTTTTCTTCTTCATCTCCACCTCCTGATTTCCCTGGCTTCTTCTTTCAAGTCTCTGTTAATGTCTCATCTTTTGTGAAAGATGGGAAAGGCATCTGCCTTTCCCAGCCTTCTTTAGTCTTAACTCCTTCTCTCTGTTCAGTACCCCCAATTTCTTTTGTCTGTAGCTTATTTGTACATAGTTGCTTGCATGTTGTCTCTTCCATTAGACTGAGTTCCTTAAGAGCACAGGTCTTTTGCCTTTCTTTGTATCCTGGTTCTTAGCACAGTGCCTGGACATAGTAGATGCATAATAAATGCTTGTTGACTAACATACCACTCATCCCACTGGCTTTTTGTCTGCCACTGCATCAACTCTGACCCTCACAACATTCTGAGTATATGTGTGCAACCTATCCAGAGATAAAGAATCCTAGGAAAGCTATGCTGGGTGGTTCTATGCATTCACTGAGCTAAAACCTCATTTGGAAGCTTGTCATCAGATGGTGACTATAAATGAAAAAGCTGAGTTTCTAGACTCATTTTAAGGGCTGACAAGCATTTTTCCCTTTCTCCAAGTTGTTTCCCTCTGTTGGATGAGAGAAACGTGATCCTTTACTTGCTTAAGTAAATGTTAAGAAACCTAGAAGCAGTCAGAACAAAGGAGGTTATTTTTTAAATGTTTTAAACAACTTGAAAATAAAAGAATGAAAACAAACAAAAACTCAGTTCAAGTCTCACCTTTGACATCAAGGGTTCTGAAACGTTTTTGTGCCATGGACAACTATGGTGAAATGGATGGACTTCTTTCTCAGAGTAATGTTTTTAAATAAGAAGGCAGTATTAAATTTCACTTTGTTGGTGAGTCATTTCAGTCATATCTGACTCTTTGTGACTCCATTTGGCAGGGATACTGGAGTGGTTTGCCATTTCTTTCTCCAGCTCATTTTACAGATGAGGAAATTGAGGCAAACAGGGTTAAGTGACTTGCCCAGGGTCACATAGCTAGTAAGTATCTGAGCCCAGATTTGAACCCAGGAAGAGGAGTCTTCCTGATTCCAAGCCCAGTGCTCTATCCTCTGTAGTGCCACCTAGTGACCCAAATATCACTTATAATTTAGTAAAAATAAAGTAGTTATTTTTCATATTCAAATTCATGTACCCCCTGACATCTCTTAATGGACTATGGATCCCAGAACAAGAACCCCTGTTCCACATGAAGACTTTCCTGGTTTTTCCCCAGCATCTAGTACCCTCTCCCCTAAGATTACCTGGTATTTACTTTGCATATACTTACATTTGTGCCTTTTGTCTCCCTAAATAAAATGAAAGCTTCCCAATAGATAAATTGTAGGACTGATTCTTTTATCTATTTGGGACTTCAGTACCTGGCACATCTTGGGGGCTTAAATGCTAACTGGCTGGTTGATTAACCTCAGAGATCCCTTCTAACTCACAGATATATCAGCAAACAGGTTAACAATATATTTACAAAAGACATGGTGCATTTGAACCAACACACACACACATCACACCCAAGTCTCAGGATAGTCAAGGCAACCCTCTTTTCCTTGTTGATGGGTCTCCATATCCTAGAGGCCTACATGAGCCTTTGAATTTCATTGCATTATAAACTTCTATCTGAAAAGGACCTTAGAGGTCATACAGTCTAACCCTTTCACTTTACAGGTGGGAAAAATGAGGTCCAAAGAGGTAAATTCTTGGACATAGTAATTGGTAGAGTCAGGATCTGAACCCAGGCCTTCTGGGGCTGCTGTCCTTTAAGAAGAAAATACTTGAGGTTGCCAGACAGTCCATTAACCCCCTTTCTTTTTTGTGACACCCATCTCCCCAAGCACTCATAGAATTCACTTTATAGTACTACCTTGAGTCAGAGTCTTTTCAAAGAGAAAGCATTTGATAGTGATGGAAAGCTGAACCCCTCATTTTACAAATGAATAAAAAGAGATAAAGTTTGGAAAGAATGGAGGAAGGAAGGAAGAAAAGGAAGAAAGGAAGGAAGGAAGGAAAGGAGAGAGGGAAGGAAGGAGGGGTGGAAGAAGAAAGGAAGAGAGAGGAGGAAAAAAGGAAGGAAGAGAGAAAGGGAGGGAAGGAGGGGTGGAAAAAGGAAAGAATAGAAAGGAGGAAGGAAAGAAGGAAGGAAAGAAGGAAGGAAGGAAGGAAGGAAGGAAGGAAGGAAGGAAGGAGGGAAGGAGGGAAAGGAAGGAGGGAGGGAGAGAGGAAGGAAGGGGGGGAGATGTCCAACTTACTGGGTGATCTGCATCCAGTTCAGCCCCATAGCTGAGGATCTGGTTGGCAAATCTATCAAGCTCTTGAATTGTTCTTGGGAACCATGGCACTGAAACATAGAAAGGAACATATTTCTTTCAATCCAACCTCCAGGTTTTAGTTGGAAACCTTTTCATATCAATTATTCATGAAAACAGTGACACTAACAACCCCTATCCATAAACACTACAAAAATGTATGGTATTAGTCTCGAAAGCATGTTAGAATTTCTTTTTTTTTCAAGCAGTAACCCCTTACTAAATTCTTTTCTTAATTTAATATTAAAATTCCATTACTAATGTCTCACTCTGATTCTTCATCATAGCATGATGCAACCCTGGGCTCTTGGGAGATATTTCTATGAAAAACTAATTACAAACTAGACAGGCTTTTTAGTATAGCACTAGAAATAGATAGTACCTCTTGTCATCCAAGAACCATCCTAGCTAAGTGAAGAAAGTAGTCTGACCAAGAAGTAGTCTAGCCATGGGAAGATGAATTTTGGAGCCATAGCAACTAAGAGAGAACCTACAACCTATCATCTTGGTTGATGTTAGGAGTACTCACACCATGGGATCATTGATATAGAGAAGAATGAGATTTTAGAGGTCATTGAATCCAGCCCCCTCATTTTACAGAAGAGGAAACTGAGGGTCAGAGAGGTTAAGTGACTTCCCTAAGTTCACACAACCAGTAAGTGTATACGGCAGAATTTGAACTCTGACCTTCCTGGCTCCATGTCCAGCATTCTTCCTACTATACTATAATACCTCTTTTCACCAATAGAACCCTGTATCTTTTCAATATAATTCAATTTCCTCATTTTACAGATGAAGAAACAGAGATCCAGCTGGTGAAGTGGTTAACCTAAGGCCACATAGCTTATAAGTGGTAAAGGTAGGAACTTCTAAAGATAAAATTAGAGTTAATCAAGCTCTGGAGTCAGGCATTCAAGGCTTTCCATCATGGTTTGTCCTTTCTATCAGCCCTTATTTCCCACTATACCTCAACAAAAGGCCTCCCTTTATACCAGGATATCTTCCCATTGGCCTCCTTTAATGATATCTCTTTCCTCTCTCCTTCCCCCAACATCTATGCCCATTTCAGACCCCAACCACCTACCTTCAAGCAGTATGGCATTTTAGAAAGATGGCTGCATTCATCATCAGAGAACCAGTGTTCAAATCTTCCCTCCACTACATTCTATCTACAAGTCATCTTACTTTGCTTCCTCTTCCATAAAATAAAGAGGTTGGACAAGATGGCCTTGGAGGCCAACTTCAAAGCCTGGGCCACTTTGGTAACTCCTCTCTGCATTTCCAAATCCTATGGATCCTTCAGGATTCATATGAGGTCCTACTTTTTCCATGAAGTCTTCTTTGATTGCTCTAGTCCAACATGATCTCCCCGTGGCCCAACATCATGATACAGAGGAAAGACCACTGGGACCAATTCCCTCCACTCACTATAGATCTGACCTTGATTGAGTTAATTATCCTTCCTGGGCCTCAGTTTCTTCCATTGCAAATGGTAATTTTTTATTACTTATTTTGTTTTCAACATTTACTTCCACAAGATTTTGAGTTCCAAATTTTCACCCCATCTTGACCCTCCCCCCCACCCCAAGATGGCATGCATTCTAAATACCCCTTCCCCTAGTCTGCCTTCCCTTCTATCTCTCCCCCCCTTCTCTTATTCCCTTCCCCTTCAATTTTCCTATAGGGCAAGATGGATTTCTGTACCCCATTTCCTGTATTTCTTATTTCCCAGTTGCATGTGAAAACTTTTTTTTAAACATGTGTTTTTAAAACTTTGGGATCCAAATTTTCTCTCTTCCTCCCTCCCCACCCACCCTCATTGATAAGGCAAGCAACTAAATATAGGTTATATATGTGCAGTTATGCAAAACACTTCCATAGTAGACATGCTGTGAAAAACTAACTCTATTTCCCTTAATCCTATCTCACCCACCCATTTATTCTATTCTTTCTTTTGACCCTGACCCTCCTCAGAAGTATTTGCTTCTGATTACTCACTTTCCCAATCTGCCCCCCTCTCTATAATTCCCCTACTCTCTTGGCCCCTTCCCCCCTTATTTTCCTGTAGGGTAAGACAGATTTCTGCACCCAATTGAGTGTGTATGTTATTCCCTCCTTAGGTCAAATTCTATGAGAATAAGATTCACTCACTCCCTCTCACCTTCCCCCATTTCCCCTCCACTGTAAGAGACTTTTCTTTTCTGTTTTTTTTTGTGGGATAATTTACACTGTTCTACCTCTCCCTTTCTCCTTCTCCTAGTATATTCCTCTCTTACCCCTTAATTTTATTCTCCAGATGTGAGCCCTTCATTTTCAACTCACCCTGTGCCATCTATCTATCTATCTATCTATCTATCTATCTATCTATCTATCTATCTATCTATC
>NW_020951112.1:865360-897928 GCF_900497805.2 Vombatus ursinus | reverse complement strand
ATCTATCTATCTATCTATCTATCTATCTATCTATCTATCTATCTATCCATCTATCTATCTACCTATATCTATATATACATACATATAATTTTTCCCCTCCAACTACCCTAATACTGACAAAGATCTCATGAGTTACAAATATCATCTTTCCATGCAGGAATGTAAACATTTCAACCTTAATAAGTCTCTTATGATTTTCTCTTTCCTGTTTACCACTTCATGTTCCACTCGAGTCTTGTATTTGAAAATCAAATTTTCTATTCAACTCTGGTCTTTTCATCAAGAATGCTTGAAAGTCCTCTATTTCACTAAATGACCATTTTTTCCCCTGCAGGATTATACTTAGTTTTGCTGGGTAGGTGATTCTTGGTTGTAATCCTATCTCCTTTGCTCTCCAGAATATTATATTCCATGTCCTGCAGTCCCTTAATGTAGAAGCAGCTAAATCTTGTGTTATCCTGATTGTGTTTCCACAATATTTGAATTGTTTCTTTCTGGCTGCTTGTAATATTTTCTCCTTGACCTGGGAACTTTGGAATTTGGCTACTATATTCCTAGGAGTTTTCCTTTGGGGATCTCTTTCAGGAGGTGATCAGTAGATTCTTTCAATTTCTATTTTGCTCTCTGGTTCTAAAATATCAGGGCAGTTTTCCTGGATAATTACTTGAAAGATGATGTCTAGACTCTTTTTTTGATCATGGCTTTCAGATAGTCCAATAATTTTTAAATTCTCTCTCCTGGATCTATTTTCCAGGTCAGTTGTTTTTCCAATGAGATATTTCACATTGTTTTCTAATTTTTCATTCTTTTGATTTGTTTTACAGCGTCTTGATTTCTCATAAAGTCACTAGCTTCCAATTGCTCTATTCTAATTTTTAAGGAAGTATTTTCTTCAGTAATCTTTTGGACTTCCTTTTCCATTTGGCCAATTTTGCTTTTTAGGGCATTCTTCTCCTCATTGGCTTTTTGGACCTCTTTTGCCATTTGGGTAAGGCTATTTTTTAAGGTGTTATTTTCTTCAGTATTTTTTTGGGTCTCTTTTAGCAAGTTGTTGACTTGTTTTTCATGATTTTCTTGCATCACTCTCAGTTTTTCCTCTACTTCTCTTACTTGCTTCTCAAAATCCCTTTTGAGCTCTTCCAAGGCCTGGGACTGATTCATATTTTTCTTGGAGGGTTTGGATGTAGGAGCTTTGGCTTTGTTGTCTTCTGGTTGTATGTTTTGATCTTCTTTGTCACCTAAGTAAGATAATATAGTCTGACTCTTTTTGTGCTGCTTGCTCATGATCCCAGACAATTCCTTGAGTTTTAAACTCTTCGTTAAGGTAAAAATCTGCTTCCAATGTGAAGAGTGTACTGTCCCAAGCTTTGGGGTTTGTACAGCTGTTTTCAGAGGTACTTCCAGGGACCTGTAAATTTTCAGTTCTTCCAAGGTGGTATGAGAAGGGGCCAGGTGTTTCCTCTCCACCACCAAAACAGCTCCACTGCACCAGCTCTCCTCCTCGCCCCAGGACTGCCCCTCAGAACTGTGACCCAGATCCAAGCACCGGTAAGGCAAGAGATTCCTGCCTCTGTACTGGCAAAGATCCCTGCAATCCTCCTCTGATCAGTCACTCAATTCCCCCTCAGTCTGTGGGCCAGAAGCTCAGGAAAAAGCTGTGGCCCTGGGCCGCACTCCAGACTTGCGGCTGAGACCTAGCTCCTCTCTCACCGCAGTCACAGACTTTTCCTACTGACCTTCTAAGTTGTCTTTGGCATTCATGGGTTGAGAAGTCTGGAAACCACCACAGCTGCCCGCGATTCAGCCTTCTGAGGCCTGCTCCAGGGTCGCTGCAGCCTACGCGATCATGCCAAACTGCGCTCCTTTCCCCTCCTGGCACGATATACCTTTCTGAACAACCATCCAGGCTGTCTTGGGCTGGAAATTTGTTTCACTCTGTCTTTTTGTGAGTTCTACTGCTTTAGAGTTTGTTTAGAGCCATTTTTTTAGGTATTTGGAGGGTTTGGGGAGAGAGCTCAAGACAGTCACTGCTTTCCCTCCGCCATCTTGGCTCCACCCCCTAGACCATCCTTCCATTGTAAAATGAAGGAGTTGGACTAGATGGCCTCAGGTTCCTAGTCTATGATTCTAAGATTTTATAAATGAGAGTCAGATTTTCACTCTGTTTACTTGTGTGGCCTTGGGCAAGTCACTTCCTTTCCTTAGCCTCAGTTTCTTCATCTGCAAAATTAGTGGGTTGGCCTAGACGGCCTCTGATGTTTTTAAGCCCTATTAGCCCATGCTCCTTTCAGCCCTAAATGTCACGTACCCTGCCTCTAGGTTCAATCCACTTTGTTCAGTCATTATCAGTCATGTGCAACACTTTGTGACCCCATTTAGGGTTTCCTTGGCAAAGATACTGAAGTAGTTTTCCATAGCTTCTCCAGCTCGTTTTGAAGATGAGTAACTGAGTAAAACAAGGTTAAGTGACTTGCCCAGGGCCGCATAGGCAGTAAATGCCTAAGGCCAGATTTGAACTCAGGAAGATGAGTCTTCCTGATTCCAACCTAGGCACTTTATCTACTGTGCCACCTAGCTGCCTCTATACACATGTACTATCTGGTCAAAGGAAGGGCCAAGGCATATACAATTAGCATGAAGTGGTCGGTCCAAGATTAAATCTTTTAAAGTATAATTTATACACAGATAACTGACTGTGAGTTAACTATTCTGTCCTTCCATATTGCTTAAAGCACTGCACTTGGATTCTGAAAGACCCAAGTTAAAATCCTGCTTCCAATATTTGTTAATTGTGGGACCCTAGGCAAGTGACAATCTTTTAAAGACTCAGCCCCCTCATCTATTAAATGAGGATGATAATACCTGTAGCACTTGGAAAGTTACTGTGAGGTTCATATGAAATAATATATGGAAAGCATTTAAAATAATATATAAGGCAATTTTAATTATTGTTGTTATTAAAAGGGCATGAAGAAAGCTGCATTAGGAAGTTAGCATCATAGATTTATAGCTGGAAGGGACCTTGGAAGAAATCTAGTTTAAGCTCTTTATTTTACAGCAGAGGAAACTAAGGCTAAGAAAGGCAGTTCTGGCACAGTGGATGCCAGCTGTGGAGCCAGTAAGAACAAGGTTGGAGGTCATCTAGTTCAACTACCTCATTTGACAGAGGAGAAAACTGAAATCCAGAGATGTGTAGATATTATGTTTAGGGATAGAAGAGACTTAGAGGCCATTTATAGGCTCATTGTGTAGTGAAGGGAACTAAGACTCAAACTGGTGAAGTGATTTGTCAAAGGTCAGACAGGTAGGAAGTGATTAATATTTGCTTAGAAAGTAAGAAATGTATGTTCAGAAATTGTTTAAATGATGCTATCTGCCTCCCAAGAAAGAACTGATAAATAGAAGTATGTATAAAATAATTTTACATATATGTGTGTGTATATTTTACACACACAAACCTATTTGTGTCTAATGGTAGCCATCTCTAGGGCAGGGATGGGGGTAGGGAAAAAATAAAAAAGGAGGAAAAAAATTTACATGATAATTTTGTTGTATATTTGAAAACAAGTTCTGCATAGTAGATTTGCAGTTTCATGTGCAATCATCTTTTTATTACACTGTTATGGAAATGCTTGTTTTATTCCTTAAATTAAAAATAAAATTTTTTTTAATTGTTTAAAGGAACATACCTCTGCTTCCTCATCTGTAAAATGAAACAATTGATCTAGATGGTCTTGGATGTCCCTTCCATCCTTAACCCCCAGCTCTAAATCCTCTGATCACAATTTGGAGATCCCTTTCATCTAAAGCTATGATCCCATGCAAGCTCAGTTGACTTAAGACTTTGGGGTGCCTGCAGTCGGGGAGCTGTGGTTTCTTTACACAAATAGCCATCTTTGTATCTAAAGCATGTTGGACGGGAAATGTCACGGATGGCAGAGGGGACACTTGGCCTATCCCATGTTCCAATTATGGGAATTCTCATCGAGTCCTAGAAAAGAGCACTAGTGCCCTCTAGTGGTCGCCTTTAGGTAATTGAAACATATGCTTTTTTGACGTTCCTTAGGACCTGAGGGCAAAGCGTAGATGTGGTATTAAAGAGACAAATTGTTCATCACAAAGATATTTAGGGAAAATTCAATTTAAGTTATGTTTCACAGAGCTAGGAAGCTTATATGAAGTGAATGTTAACTCCTTCTGAACTTCCGGAAATCTTCTGTTACACCATCAAAAAATAACAATAGCTAGCATTTAAGTATGGGCAGCCAGGTGGTGAAGTGGATAGAATACTGAGCCTGGAGTCAGGAAGATCTAAGTTCAAATCTGGCCTCAGACACTTACTGGCTATGTGACCCTGGGCAAATCACTTCACCCTGTTTGCCTCAGTTTCCTTATCTGCAAAATGAACTGGAGGAGGAAATCGAAAACCACTGAAGTATCTCTGTCAAGAAAACCCCAAATGGAGTCAGGACAAGTCAGACAGGACTGAAACAATTCAACAACAACAAGTATTTAAATAGAATTTTAAAGTTTGCAAAGCACTGTACAAATGTTATTCTGTTTTATCCTCACAACAACCCTGGGAGAGAGACTCCATTAGTATCCCCATTTAATAGATAAGGAAACTGAAACAGAGGTTAAGTGACTTACCCAAAGTCATACAGCTAGTAAGTTCCTGGGGCAGGATTTGAACTCATTTTCCTGACTACAGGTCCAGAGTTCTACCCAGTGAGCTTGGCGGGTGATTTTCTGGGCATAGGGAACTCCCAATAAGTAAATTCCCTCTATTTATGCATTGGCCCCAGCCCTATAATTTACAGTCTTCAAAGATTTACAGGGGCACTGAGAAATGAAGTTATTTGACCGTGGTCATTTAGTGAGTGTCTGAGTCATGATTTAAAGCTAGATATTTCTTATTCCAAGGTTGACTCTATGCATTGTGCCCTGCCTCTCTGAGGCTGGCATATATAATCATATCATGTGTGAAGATATTTAGTCAGTGTTGGGAACTCCCAGTTTGGAAATATCTCCACAAATTCAGGGCAGCAACTCCACTACAATTTGTAATCTTAGAGAAGTGTCTAGGATACTTTGTCTCCCCTCTGGCAGCTAGTACAAAACCTGCACATAGTAGGTACTCAATGACTATTTGTTGAATTGAATTTGTTGAATATTTAGCCCCCAGAAGGAGCCATTGTGGTACAGTAGGAAAAGCAGGGGATAAGGACCTGTGTTCAAATCCTACCTCTGACACTTCTGCAAATCAGTCTAGCCTTTCTGGGTTATTATTATTATGATCATAAGATCTGGGTTCAAATCCCAGCTTTGACATTTACTGTTTGTGGAACCATATATAAGTCACTTAGCCTTTCTGGGCCTCAGTTTTCTCATCTGCAAAGATGAAGAGACTGGACTAGATGATCCCTTCTAAGCCTCAGCCTAAGTATCTCTCCTGAGCTTTGATGAGATAGGAATTCCCCCCCAAAAAAATATATCACAAAATGACAAGAACTTGGCTTCCAGAACAAATTTTCGGTGGTCCCATTATTAAATGATTGTGAGTCCCTACCTGGGACCTGGGACCTAGTAAATCAGGGTAATGCTGGACAAGTAATATGACCTAGCAATAATAATAATAATAATAGTTAATATTTGTTAAGCACCTACTATGTGCTATGCATTGTGCTAAGCACTTTACAATTATCATCTCATTTGATTCTCATGACAACCCTGGGAGGTAGGTGCTATTATTATTTCCACTTTACAGGTGAGAAAACTGAGGCAAACAGAGGTTAAGTGACTTGCCCAGGGCCACACAGCTAGTATGTGTCTGATGCTGGTTTTGAGCTCAGGTCTTCCAGCCTCCAGACCCAGCATTCTATCTACTACTTCACCTAGCTGCACAAGACACTCCAGGACTCTGGAGTAATTTTTTTTTCCTTTTTGAAACAAACACCCTTTGTGTATAAAATATAGAGATATGAGCTCTAATTCGATCAAAATAATACTATTCATAGCCAGTTGAGTGACCAGACTCAAAAGGTAGTCAATCATTAAGGGGTTAACATCAACTTGAAAGGAAGTCTCTAGTGGAGTGCCACAGATATCTGTCCTTTGCTCTGTGCTGTCCAACATTTTTATGAATGACTTCAGTTAAGACATAGATACCATGCTGGTAAGGTTTTAGATGACACAAAGCTGGAATGGATAGGTAATATGCTAAATGATAGAGTCAGAGTTCAAAAATTGCCTAGACAGGCAATGATGAGTTGAATCTGATAAGATGACATATAATGTGGATAAATATCAAGTCCTAATAGGTTAAAAAAAAACAGTAATTTCATAAGTATAGGATCAGTGAGGGGAGGGGGAGAGTCATACTAGACAATAATTTATGTGGAAAAGATCTGAGGGTTTCAGTGGACCTCAAGTGTAATGTGAGTCCACAAGTGTAATATTAGTCCATATATGACCTCAGGCTTAATACAAGTCCACACATGAGTGTGACACAGCAGCCAACTGAGGTTGCTTTAAGAGAAGTAAAGTGCCCACAGTGGAAAGAGGTGATTGTGCTCTTGTGCTCTGTCCTAGTCAGACCATATTTGGATCTTATATTTAGTTCTGTTCACTCTGCTTCTTAGCCAGAACCAGATTATTTTGATGATTGCTGCTTTGTGATACAGTTTGAGATCTGGTACTTCTAGGCTACCTTCCTTCACATTTTTTTCATTGATTCCCTTGATATTCTTGACCTTTTGTTCTTCCAGATGAATTTTGTTACTTCTTTTCTAGCTCAGCAAAATAATTCTTGAGGGGGCAGCTAGGTGGCGCAGTGGATAGAATCCTGGCCTTAGAGTCAGGAGGACCAGAGTTCAAATCCAGACTCAGATACTTGACACTTCCTAGCTGTGTGACCCTGGGCAAGTCACTTAACCCCAACTGCCTCACCAAAAAGTGAAAAAAAAAATTCTTAGGCAATTTGATTGGTATGGCACTGAATAAATAAATTAATATATGTAGATTCCACATTCCATGTTCTAAAGTACCTCCCAGCTCTGACATTCTTCATCTCTTTGCTTTTTTGGTCTTCTTCATGAGTTATACTATGACTTTAAAAACTGACGGAGTGGGGAAGAAAAGGTCTACAATGACCATGTCTGTAACCTGGCTATCCATCCAATAATACCATCCTGTCAAGGCTATGATAGCAGTACTTTATGACCTGTTTCATTCTTGGCTTACTGCTTGACTTGTTCATAACTATCCCATTTGTGTATTTACCTAATGGTTTAGGCTGCAAAATCACAGATTAAGTGTTAGAAAGAACCTTAGAGGTCATCTGATCCAACCCCCTTATTTTACAGATAAGGAAATTGAAATTCAGAGAGATTAAGAAATTTGCCTAAGGTTAAATGGGTAGATTTACCTAAATCTAACTGGTTTTCTATCAAGGCATATTGCCTTCTTTCAATCAATCAGTCAATCGCCAAATATTTATTAAGCACTTGATATGTAGGAGGCCCTATGATAAGTGCTGGGGTCTACAAAAAAAAAAAAAAAGGAAAAATTCCTGTCCTTGGGGAGCTTATATTCCAATGGAGAAGACAATATGTAAATAAATAGATAAATACAGGACGCATACAGAGTCATTAGGGTAATTGGATGGTATCATTAGGTGAGTAACCAGAATACAGACATCATTGTGGACACCTTCCCCCCACCCCCCACCTCCATCCCCTGGACATCATCGCCTTACTCAATTAGGAGAGACAAGATACAAAATAAATACAAGGATGGAAATTTACCTTAGAGGAGAAAGCATTGACAGTTGGGGGGACTGGGAAAGGACTCCAGTAGAAGGTGAGTATCGAGTTAAATCATTGAAGGGGTTCTAAGAGGCAAAGGTCAAGGAGGAAAACATGGCAGGCATGTATAAGAGACAGCTAGTGCAAAGGTATGGCGATGGGAGATTGGATGTCATGCGTGACATACAGCAGGTCAATATGACTGGACTAAAGAGTTACATGGAGGGAAATAAAGTATAGGAAGACTAGAAAGGTTAGGAAGACCTTGAAATAACAAGCAACTTTATATTAGATGCTGGAGGGAATAAATTGGAGTTTATTGAGGGGGTGACGTGGTCAGATGCGCACTTTAGGAAAATCACTTTGGAATCTATGGGAGGATGGGTGGGAGTAGGGATGTGAGTCAGGGAGACCAAGCAATAGTCCAGGAAAGTGGTGAAGACCTGAACCGGGGGTGGGGAACCTGCAGCCTCGAGGCTGCATGTGGCCCTCTAGGTCCTCAAGGGTGGCCCTTTGACTGAATCCAAACAAATCCTTGTTCTGGGAAGTTTAGATTCGGTCAAAGGGCTGCACTTGAGGACCTAGAGGACCACATGCAGCCTCAAGGCCATAGGTTCCCCATCCCTGAACTAAGATGGTGGTGATATGAACTGAGAGAAGGGACATTGGAGACATATTGGGGTGATAGAAATAACAAGATTTGGCAAATGGTATAATAACCCCCAATATTTCAAGGAGTGACTAGCTAACACAGGTATTATCATCCACATTTTACCAATTAGGGAGCTGAGGCCCAGATGTGGTGAAATGATCTTTCCATATTCACATGGGAATGTGTTAGGTAGTGTGTGTTATTGTTGTTGTTCAGTTGTTTTAGTCGTGTCTGACTGTTCATGACCCCATTTGGAATTATCTTGGCAAAGATACTGGAGTGGTTTGCCATTTCCTTCTCTAGCTCATTTGACAGATGAGGAAACTGAGGCAAACAGGGTTAAGTGACTTGTGCAGGGTCACACAGCTAGTGTCTTTGAACTCAGGTCTTGCTGAGTTCAGATTTGGTGCTCTATCCACTGCACCACCTAGTTGCTCATGTATTAGAGCAAGATATAAAATCAGGTTTTCTGACATTAAGTCCTTGCTGCCTTGGCAAATCCCTTGATACAACTCTTACCATGTATATGGAGCACAAGCCAAGGACAGAGACTGTCTTTTTTCTGTGTATCCCAGCCCCCAAAATGGTGACTGGCACATAGGTGGCATTTAATAGATATTTGTTAAATTGAAAGGGGCATTAATATTAAGTAGACTAGAAATCAGTACAAAACTATATTCTAGCCTCTCCTTGCCACTGATTATATGTGTGAACTTGGCTGAATCATATCTCCTTTCTGAGACTTGGTTTTCTTTTCTGTAAAAAAGGGATTTGACCCAATGACACTGAAGACTTCTTTCTGCTCTGATGGATTATGAGTTCATGAAATGTCTCTTGATAACAATGAGAAGGGTTAAAAGAATGAGGGCAAGAGCATCCTTTAAGGATGATAACGACTCAGCCTCAGTACAGTATAATAGAAAAATCCCTGTCTCTGGAGTCAGGGGACTTGGGTTCCAATCTCACCTCTGATGCTTTCTGCCTGTTTGACCTCGGGCAGTCCATTTAATGTCCCGGGGCCTCAGTTTCCTCATATCTAAAAGAGGGAGATGGCCTAAATGGCATGTGAGTTTCCTTTCATAGCTCTCTCCTGAAAAAAACAGGAAAAAAAATTGTCCAACAGCCCATTTCAGTGGTCTATTTGTTATTCCCCAAAAGGACACTAGATGGCAGCAGAAGAAAGAAAGTTATAACTATAGGAGTTGGGACCAGGATTGTTGAATGAAAATCCAGATGTTTACTTATAAATCACACGATTTACTTTAGATCTGGAAGGGACCTTTGAGATTATCTCATCCAAAGGTGTCAGAATCGAATTTGAAGTCAGAAGAGACCTGGGTTCAAATCTCACCTCTAACATCGGCTGTTCGAACCTAGATAAATTTGACTGCTCTGAATCTGTTTCCAAATCTGTCAAATAGGGATAATAATATCCCTAGTTCTTAACCACCCAGACTTGCTATGAAGAACTAACCAAATTATGAATGTGAAGCACCTTGCAAACTTTGAAGTATTATATAAATGTTGTTGTTATTATTGTTATTATTACTGTCCTCATTTTCAGAGGGCAATATTGCAACCTAAGGAAGGAAAAGGAGAGATAAGAGGTGGCTTTTGTGAACCTGTAACAGTTTGTTGTATCCTGACCATAGAATGTAAGCTTATTGAGGGCAGGGACAGTTTCACATTTGTATTTGTATCCTTAGCACAAAGTAGAGTTCCATGTTCATAGTAGGTGCCTAATTAATGCCTGTCAAATAAATGTTAAAAACAGGGAGAATTTGAAATAACTCAGAAAAGGACCACAAAATGAATTCTGAACCACAGAGATTAAACAAATTGTTTCTTTTCCTTCTTCCTGGCTACCCCACCTTCTTTTTTTTTTTACCCCACCTTCTTTACCCCCAACTTGGTAACATCTTTGTCATCACAGCCTTAGCCAACATTTGGTTCGATGATGATGTTGTTCAGTCATTTCAGTCATGTCTAACTCTTGGTGACCCCATTTGGAGTTTTGTTGGCAGAGTTACTGGAGTGGTTTGTCATTTCCTTCTTCAGCTCATTTTACAGATGAGGAAACTGAGGCAAATAGTGTTAAGTGACTTGCCTAGGGTCATAAAGATGAGTCTTCCTGACTCTAGGCCTGGCACTCTATCCACTGTACCACTTAGGTGACCCCTCCCCCAAACACCAAGGTATCATCCCTAGGTTTAAGACAATGTGTCCAGGCAGTCTCTCTTAAAATTTCCATTCTATGGGGGGGAATAAGTACCGGGGGTTAGTGTTTTTCATTATAATCAGCCTCAATGCATCTTCTTCTTTTTTTAATTAACAAGCTGTCAACTTAGAAAATAGAGCTCTGCTCCTTGAGCTTAGAGACTACTGCCCCTTCGAATTTGTATCTCAAGTGGTTAGTATAGTTCTTGGCACATAGTAAGTTATTAACAAATTCTAATTATCCATCCAAAAAAGAAAAGAAAGAAAAACAGAGCTCTGAGCAAAGGAATCACAGACCAGGTAAGTTTGGGTTGCGAGCGGGGAGAAAAATTGTAAGCATGGCATGTTACCTAAGGCTAGATTTGAACTCAGGTCTTCCTAACTCCAGGGCCAGGGCTCTATCCACTTGTGCCACCTAGACACACAAGAGCTCAGTCAGATAGAGAGGGCAAGTATAATGATGATGATGGTGGTGGTGGTGGTGGTGGTGATGATGACAATGATGATGATGATGATGACAATAACAATAATAATAGATAGATAGTTTTTATGTAACACTCTAAGGTTTGCAAAGTGCTTTCCATATGCAACCTTATTTGATATACCCCTGTTTGACCAATGGGGACAATTTGGTGGCATAGTGGATAGAGTGCTAAGCCTGGAATCAGGAAGACTTATCTCTCTGAGTTCAAATCCAGCCTCAGATACTAACTTGAGCTAGTCACTTAATCCCTTGTTTGCCTCAGTTTCCTTATCTGTAAAATGAGCTGGAAAAGGAAATGGCAAATCACTCCAATATCTTTGCCAAGAAAATGTTAAATGGGGTCATGAGAAGTAAATAGAGGAGAAATGACTTTCCCAAGGTCACTTTCCCAGCAACAAAACTGGCATTAAGACCTAAGCTTCCCAATTCCTTGTGTTTCCTTCTTTCCATCACTCTATGTTACTTGTTGCTGTATAAGTACCTCTAATATCGATGAGGCCTCAGACTCTTAAAATGGCAGTCACTTAGCTACTTTTCACGTACTTGGGACAAAATGAAGTTGTGTTATCTAAGCTCCCTCGAGAATTTAAACAACAATGGAGAAGCCACCCAGTGGGCCAGTCTGCCCCTTGGGCACTGGAAAGGGTCTAGTTTTTGGTCTACACAGTGATGCCCTTCATGATGGTTTTGGGAGGCCCATTGACTCAGAGGAGACCTCCAGGAGCCCCCAATAGAGAGCATTAAAATATTACTCTCACCTCGGATGTGGAAGTGGAGGGCCCTGGACAGAATGAGGGTACTGGGCCCAAAAGGTAGAGTCTAACTAGGGATGTACCAAAGGCAAGAGAGGAAGCAAGGCATAATGGATAAATGAGAGAAAGACTTGGATTCCAATTCTGCCTCTGAAACATACAATCTGGGGAACCATGAATAAGTTACTTAACCATATGGATTGAACCAATAAAACCACAAATATAACCAAAACCAAAACATCGACACAAATTCAATAATAACCCCATATATAGTTTTACTTATATTTTATATTTTTCTGAGCACTTTCACTTTAATTATCTCATTTAAGCTTCAGTATAGTATATAGTATAGTAAGAGAAGCAGGCATTATTATACCCATTTGACAGACAAAGAAAATGAGGCTTAGAAAAGTCACACTGATTTTCCCAAGATTACCCAGATACCTATGTGACCTTGGCCAAGTCACTCTCTGAGCCTCCAGTGGCAGGTTAGGTGACAGAGAACCCAGAACTCTGACTTCCAAACTAGGACCCTTTCCACTCATCTCTGCTTCCCAGTTTTACCTGAGGCTGGCCCCAACAATACAGGTAATCCCTCTTCAAGAGGACAGCCTGAATCTGAGGTTCCCAAGGGTTAGGCAAGTCCCCTGGGGTGGCATCAAGTTCCCCAGTAGCTTTTCTGGGCTGAGAGAGTGGAAGAATTTTTAACATTTTGTCCATTTCCCAATTTGGGGCCCAAATTTTCTCTCTCGTCCCAAGGAATTAAGCCCTCTTTCTCTCTCAGCCTTAACACTGCTATTGAGACTGACCCTAGCAACTTCCTAGGCAACTGCTTAAAAAAAAAGAAAAATTAGCTCATCAAATCAAATTAGCTCATTAATGATTTTTTTAATGGCTTCTTGGTCCATAGGTCTTCCCTGGGCCTGATTCCCCAGCCTGGCTGGCTCCCTGCTCCAGAGTTAATGAGTGACCACCCCAGGCTTAGGCAACAGAGGGTCTCTGTAAAGTAACAAAGGGCCCAGGCAGGCTGATAATTAATAAATATTGATTTGGTGCTAAGAGGGGTAAAGGCATTTATTTAAAGGCTGGCCCTGTGCACTCACTTTTCGGTCCCATTCATCCGGGGTCAACCGAGAGTGCATGTGCCCAATGTCCCGAAAAAGATGAGCCTTCCTGAGTCTGTGCGGAGTCGAGGTACATTTGCAACTAAGGTCACCTTCAGGTTTATTACATCTGGAACAGATCGAGGCCCGAGTTGACTGCATTCTAACCAGTCCCCAACTGCCCTAGCCAACACTAACTAGGCTGACCCACCCCTTACACCCTCTCCCCGGCCCCCAGCTACTCCATAACCTTTGGCTCTAGCCTGTCTCAGTAAAAGCAATAAATCCTCTATTTCATTGGCCTGAAATAGAATAACATTTTAATTCTCTCTACCCGGGGCTCCTGGATGTCTCCTCTGAGTCAATGGGCCTCCCAAAACCATCATGAAGGGCATCATTGTATAGACCAACCAGACCCTCTTCAGTCCCCAAGGCGCAGACTGGCCCACTGGGTGGCTTCTCCATTATTGTTTAAACTCCAGAGGGAGCTTAGATAACATAACTTCATTTTGTCCCAAGTACATGAAAAATGGCTAAGTGACTGCCATTTTAAGAGTCTGAGGCCTCATCGATGTTGGAGGTATTTATACAGAAACAAGCAACGTGGAGTAATAAAAAGAAGGAAATACAAGGAATTGCTAAGGATAGGTCTTAATGCCACTCTTGCTACTAAGTAGCTGTGTGACCTTGGGAAAGTCATTCCAGCTCTATGTACCTCAGTTTCCTTATTGGCCAAACAGGGGTAGACCAAATAAGACTGCATATGTGAAGCATTTTGCAAACCTTAATGTGTTAGATAAAAATGATCTATTATACTTATTATTGCTATCATTATCATTATATCATCATCATCCTCATTATTATTATACCTGCCCTCTTTATCTGGCTGGATTCTTGTGTGTATGGGTCACCCACGTAGATGGAGTGCTGGCCCTGGAGTTGGGAAGACCTGAGTTCAAATCCAGCCTCAGACACTTATTAGCTATGTGACCCTGAGCAAATCACTTAACCTCTTTTTGCCTCAGTTTCCCCATCTGAAAAAATGGGTCTAATAATAGCACCTACCTCCCAGGGTAGTTATGAAGATCAAATGAAATAATATTTGTGAAGCTCCTAGCACAGTGCCTGGCACATAGTAGGAGCTATATAAATGGAGCAATCATTATTAAAAAGAAATGAGCATGTGAAAATCACAAGAATTTTTTTTCGCATGAGACAGCATGGAGACCATCCTCTGTGTTAGGGGTGTAGCCAAAGCACGCCATTCACATGACTTGAAGGAAATCCAGTGTAGTGGAAAGAGATTTGTAGTCAGAGGACCTGGGTTCAAGTGCCAACTTTGCAGCTTGTGACCTTGTGACCTTGGACGAGTCCCTTCATCTATCTTGTTCCTTCAGCCCCAAGATCTCCCAAGTACTTCAGCTGGTACCCCAGGACAGTATGCCATCCCTATCCTGGTTGCTCTCTTTTCCTCCAAGTTGTTAAAGGCCTTTCTAAAACATGGTGTCCAGAATTGAGCACAGTATTTCACATACGGTCTGAGTAGGGCAAAGTAGAATGGGCCTACCACCTCCGTTGTTTTGCACACTATGCCCCTCTTAGAATCCCCTCTATGGGCTGCCATTTTGCACTGAGATTGAGATTGGCCATAGGTTCTAGAATTTTAAAGGTCATCTAAAGCAATGGAGTCAGACTCAAAAAGAAACTGGCCATATACAAGGATCTCTAAGAAACCTACATATTAGCATTGTCTATGTTTTATAGTATTTTGGGGCAGATAAGTGGCACAGTGGACAGAATGCTGGGTCTGGAGACAGGAAGATTCATCTTTATGAGTTTAAATCCAGCCCCAGACAGTTCTGAGCTATGGGACCTGGGCAAGTCAATGAATTTTTTTTTGCCTCAGTTTCCTCTTCTGTAAAATGAGGTGGAAAAGGAAATGGCAAACCACTCCAGTATCTTTGCTAAGAAAAGCCCAAGTGGGGTTACAAAGAGTCAGACATGACTGAAACAACTGAACAACAACATAATATTTTTATTCACTTTGTTAAACATTTACCAATTACATTTTCATCTGGTTTAGGTAGCATAGTGTTCCAGGTGTATGACCCCTATGACCTAGAGATCAGCATGGAACATTGGAAAGAGTGAGAGGCATTTGGAGTCAGAAGACCTGAGTTCAAATCCCATTTCTGTCACTTACTAACTATTTGACCTTGGACAAGTAATTTAACCAATTTGGGCTTCAGTTTCTTCATCTGCGATATGAGAGGGTTGACACAAAACAGCCACCAACATTTATTAAATGTCTTCTATTTGCCAGGCGTGTACTTGAGGGGCAAAAATCCAAAAGGTCAATATTGGATGGGTAACATGTCTAGACAATAGTTCCTAGAAAAAAAAACTGAGGGGGTTAGTGGCCTGCAAAGCCTACAAAATAAACTGTGTGTGTGTGTGTGTGTGTGTGTGTGTGTGTTTTCTTGGAAGGTGACCATGGAAAATGGAAGTTGCTATGTGGAAAAGGGTTTGGCAAACTTTAAGCTGCCTTGCAAATGTCAGCTTTTTCTCTAGCCCATGGCACAGTGCCTAGAATCTGTAAAATAAAAGGGGTGGAGTGGTTGATGAGCTAGGGTTCTAAGGTCCTTTCCAGCTCTAAATCTATGAGCCCATGACCAGAGACAGCGCTGTGGCATGGTAGACAGAGTACTGGATCCAGAGTAAAGAAGACTGGACTTCAAATCCAGCCTCAGATATTACAACTTGTGTGACCCTGGGCAGGCCACTTAACCTCTGTTTGCCTCAGTTTCCTCAACTGTAAAATGGGGATGATGATAATAATAGCATGCTGCCTCCCCAGGTCGTTGTGAGGATCAAGGAATATGCTATTTGCAAGGCCTTTTGTTAAACCTTAAAGAATTGTATATATACTAGCTATTATTATTTTTATGTGACTTTACATTTAGCCCTCTTGCATTCCGTTTGGGGTGCTGCATTTTAGGAATGACATTCACAATTTGGAGAGTGTCCAAAGAAAAGCAAGTAGGATGGTGAAGGGCCTAGAGTTTATGCTGTATGAGGATAAGCTGAAAGAAAGAGGATTTTGAAGAAGATTTATGGGAAACATGACAGATTCCTTCAGGTATTTGAAGGGCTGTGTCCCAGAACCCCAAGTAAACTTTACCCTAATTAGGCCCCCAAAAGCAGAACTAGGAGAACAAAGTAGAAGGTGTAAAAAGCAAATTTAGGCTTGACATCACCATAAACATCCTAACTAGTACATTTAGTTCAGTGCCTTGTAGATAGCAGGCATTTCATAAGTTTCCCCTCCCCACAGCTCACTCCCCCAGAGATAGCCTAACATAGAATAAGCTTCCCTGAAAGACAGTCAGAATCCCGTCACTGGAGGTCATCAAAGAATAGTGTGAACACTTGTCACATGTACTATAGAGGTCATTTTACTTTCTAGGCATGGCTTTAGCTAAACAACCACTGGGATCTCCTCTAACTCTGAAATTCTGTGATCCTAAGATTCTGTAAATTTCCTCTCACTTGATTTGACTCATTATTTTAGCCTTTTGAGATCCCATTAGATCCTGACCTTGTCATCAAGCATGTTGACTCCACTTTGAGTCATCGGACAATTTGAAAAGTACACCATCTGCACTTCATCCGTCATTGATAAACATGTTGAGAAAAAAACAAGGTCAAGGACTGACCTTTGATTACTTCACAAGATATCTCTGTGCAAGTTGACATTAATCAACTATTCTTTAAGTCTGACCATTCAACCAGTTTTGGATAACCCACCTAAGAATACTATCAGGTAGCCAACCTTTCCCTATCTTGTTCACCCTGCTATCAAGAAATATTGTGACTTCCGCTTCTGGGAGCCAAGATGATGGAGTAAAAAGGTAGTCGCTCTCACCCTCCCCTATCAACCTCTGAAAACACAGAAAATAACACCCCAGAAAAAACTCTGGAATAGCTGAACCAGAAGAGAGACAGGGTGCAGCAGTGCAGTAGCCCAGGGAGCTAGAGGGATTAACGGGAAAGTCCCTTCTTACTCTGGGGGAAAGGGAGCAGTACAGAACCGGGAGTCACCCAGCCAGCTAGTAGAAAGACCCACTTTAGCACATCAGGAGGAGATTCTAGTGCCTCAACATTCTACAGCACAAAGGTCTCCCAGTGCCTCAGTAAAAATAAGGGATAAGCACTCAGCAGCATTCATCTGAAAGGAACTGAAGAAAGCAACCTAGAGTTGCCCAAAAGTTCCAGCCTTGTCGATTCCAGTCCAACACCGGGTAAGCTGTCAGAACCCTGCAACCTCCAACTGCCAACCAAAAGGAGATCCCAAAGCCCGGGTGGTTGAGCAGGCAAACACCAACAGCTGGACCTCGGAGTGCCTCAGAGTGAGGGTGGGGGAACCGGTGGGAACCAGCTCAAAAAACCACCAGGTGCCTCGGCATTCTACAGCAAAGGAGTCTCCCGGTCCCTCAACAGAACCAAAGGAGGCAGTACTGCAAGCGGCCCCAGGCAGATAAACTCCTGGCAGCATTCATCTAAAAGGAGCGAAACAAAGCTAAAGGAAAGGAAAAGCAGGCAACCTAGATTTGCCTGAAAGTCCCAGCCTTGCTGATTCCAGCCCAACACCAGGTAAGCTGCCAGAACCCTACAGCCTCCAATTGCCAACATAAGAGGCCCCAGCACACAAAGTCAGTCACCAAGACCTAGGCTCCCAACACAAGAACCTTGGGTCAGTGCCCTCTGCTCCCCAGCAGGAGAGCTTAATCTCTTTAAAGGCCAGAGCATAAAGAAACACCATGAGTAAAAAGAAATGTACAATAGATTCATATTATGAGAAGAGATCAAGACAGAAATTCTGAAGAGGACAACATTGTCATCAAACCCACATCTGCAACATCAAAAAGGAATATGAACTGGTCTGAAGACCAAAAAGCCTTCTTAGAAGAGCTCAAGAAAGATTTTAAAAGTCAAATGAGAGAGATAGAGGAGTCCTTAAAAGTACAATTGACCAAGTGGAAAAAAGTACACTGAAGAAAACAAGTCCCTAAAAAACACAATTGGCCAACTGGAAAAAAAAAAGTACACTGAAGAAAACAAATCCCTTAAAAACACAATTGACCAATTGGAGGAGAAAGTACAAAATCTAACAGAAGAAAACAATATGTTAAAAATTAGAATTGAACAAACTGAAATTAATGACTCTATGAGAGAGCAAGAATCAGTCAAACAGAAACAAAAAAATGAAAAAATAGATGAAAACGTAAAATACCTCATGGGTAAAACAACTGACCTGGAAAATTGATCCAGGAGAGACAATTTAAAAATTATAGGCCTACCTGAAAATCATGACGAAAAAAAGAACCTGGACAATATCCTTCAGGAAATCATAAAGGAAAACTGCCCTGAAGTCCTAGAACCAGAAGGCAAAATAACTATAAAAAGAATCCACTGCTCCCCACCTAAAAGAGATCCCAAATTGAAAATGCCAAGAAATATAATAGCTACATTCCAAAATTACCAGATTAAAGAGAAATTACTGCAAGCAGCCAGAAAGAAACAATTCAAATATCATGGAACTGCAGTCAGGATTACACAGCACCTTGCAGCCTCTTCATTAAAAGACCATAGGGCATGGAAGATGATATTCCATAAGGCAAAGGAGCTTGGAATGCAGCCAAGGATTAATGACCCAGTGAAAATGAGCATGATTTTTCAGGGAAGGAGATGGATATTCAACAAAATAGGGACTTCTAAACCTTCCTAATAAAAAGACCAGAGCTCAACAAAAAATTTGTTCTTCAAGTACAAGATTCAAGGGAGACATAAAAGGTAAATGGGATAGAAAGATACAATATGTTGTTAATAAGGACAAAATGTTTACATCCCTACAAGGGAAGATGATACTTGCAACTCTTGAGAACTGTATTGTTATTATAACATGTTAAAGGAGTATACATAAAGGGGGTGGATATAAGTTGACTTTGATGTAATGATAAAAAAAAATTTAATCAAGTGGGTTAAATGGATCCAAGCAAATGGATTAGTCTGAGCTAAGAAAATGTACTGAGAAAGGAGGAGGCAGACAAGGGTAAATTACATTACAGGAAAAGACACAAAAACCTATTAGAGCAGAGGTAAAGAAGAGAGGGGGATGAGCATTGTTTGAACCTTACTCTCATCAGATTTGGCTCAAGAAGGGAATAACATAACCAGTTAGGTATAGAAATCTAACTTGCACTATAGGCAGTAGGAGGGAAAAGGGGAAAGAAAAGGGAGGGGGGATAGAAGGGAGAGAAGAAGCAGTAAGGGTAAAGAGGAAGAAAAGGGAAAGGGATAATAGAAGGGAGGTGGGACAAAAGGAGGCAGTGGTCAAAAGCAAAACGCTAGTGAAGGGGGGAAAGGAGAAAGGAGAAAGAAAATTACAAACAGGGGGAGAAAAAGGATGGAGAAAAAGACACAGATAGTAATCATAACTGTGAATGTGAATGGGATGAACTCTCCCATAAAACAGAAGAGTATAGCAGAGTGGATTAAAAACCATAATCCTACAATATGTTGTTTACAGGAAACACATTTGAAAAAGAGCGACACATACAGGGTAAAGGTAAAAGGCCGGAGCAAAATATATTATGCTTCAGCTGAAGTAAAAAAAAGCAGGAATAGCAATCCTGATCTCAGACAAAGCAAAAGCAAAAATAGATCTTATCAAAAGAGATAAGGAAGGAAACTACATCCTGCTAAAAGGCACCATAGACAATGAAGTAATATCATTACTAAACATATATGCACCAAATGGTATGGCATCCAAATTCTTAGAGGAGAAGTTCAGGGAGTTACAGGAAGAAATAGACAGCAAAACTATACTAGCAGGGGACCTCAATCTCCCCCTCTCTGAACTAGATAAATCTAACCACAAAATAAACAAGAAAGAAGTTAAGGAGGTGAATAGAACATTAGAAAAGTTAGGTATGATAGACCTCTGGAGAAAACTGAATGGGGATAGAAAGGAATATACTTTTTTCTTGGTGGTACATGGCACATACACAAAAATTGACCATGTACTAGGGCATAAAAACCTTACAATCCAATGAAGAAAGGCAGAAATATTAAATGCATCCTTTTCAGATCATGATGCAATAAAAATTATATGTAATAAAGGGCCATGGAAAGATAGACTAAAAAATAATTGGAAACTAAATAATCTAATCCTAAAAAATGATTGGGTCAAACAACAAATCATAGAAACAATCAAAAATTTCATTCAAGAGAATGACAATAATGAGACAACATACCAAAACTTATGGGATGCAGCAAAAGCAGTTCTTAGAGGAAGTTTCATATCTCTAAATGCTTACATAAATAAAATAGAAAAAGAGGAGATCAATGAATTGGGAATACAACTAAAAAAACTAGAAAAAGAACAAATGAAAAATCCTCAATTAAATGCCAAATTAGAAATATTGAAAACCAAAGGAAAAATTAATAAAATTGAAATTAAGAAAACTATTGAACTAATAAATAAAACTAAGAGCTGGTTTTACGAAAAAACCAATAAAATAGATAAACATTTGGTTAATCTAATTTAAAAAAAGAAAGAAGAAAACCAAATTACTAGTATCAAGAATGAAAAGGGTGAAGCTACCACCAAGGAAGAGGAAATCAAAACAACAATTAGGAATTATTTTACCCAACTATATGCCAACAAATTTGACAATCTTAGTGAAATAGATACATAGTTACAAAAATATAAATTGCCCAGATTAACAGAAGAGGAAGTAAAATACTTAAATAACCCCATCTCAGAAAAGAAATTGAACAAGCCTTTGATGAACTCCCTAGGAAAAAATCTCCAGGGCCAGATGGATTTACATATGAATTCTATCAAACATTTAAAGAACAATTAATTCCAACACTATATAGACTATTTGGTAAAATAGGTGAAGAAGGAATCTTACCAAATTCTTTTTATGATACAAATATGGTGCTGATACCTAAACCAGGAAGAGTCAAGACAGAGAAAGAAAATTATAGACCAATTTCTCTAATGAATAAAGATGCAAAAATTTTAAACAAAATATTAGCAAATAGATCACAGCGACTTATCACAAGAATAATACACTATGACCAGGTAGGATTTACACCAGGAATGCAGGGCTGGTTCAATATAAGGAAAACTATCGGCATAATTCATCATATCAACACCAAAACTAACAGAAACCACATGATCATCTCAATAGATGCAGAAAAAGTTTTTGACAAAATACAACACCCATTCCTATTAAAAACACGAGAGAGCATAGGTATAAATGGAGTCTTCCTTAAAATAATAAATAGCATCTATCTAAAACCTTTAGCAAGCATAATATATAATGGGGACAAACTAGAAGCATTTCCAATGAGATCGGGGTTGAAACAAGGATGTCCATTATCACCACTGTTATTCAACATCGTACTGGAAATGTTAGCTTTAGCAATAAGAGAAGAAAAAGACATTGAAGGTATTAGAATGGGCAAAGAAGAAACAGAGCTATCACTCTTGGCAGATGGCATGATGTTATACTTAGGGAATCCCAGAGAATCAAGTAAAAAAAACTACTTGAAATAATAAACAACTTTAGCAAAGTTTCAGGCTATACAATAAACCCACATAAATCATCGGCATTTCTGTATATTGCCAACAAAGCCGAACAGCAAGAGATAGAAAGAGAAATTCCATTTAAACTTACTGTAGACATTATAAAATATTTAGGAGTCTACCTCCTGAAACAAACCCAGGAACTCTATGAACACAATTACAAAACACTTTTCACGCAAATAAAGTCAGATCTAAATAATTGGAAAAGCATCAGTTGCTCATGGGTAGGCCGAGCTAATATAATAAAAATGACAATTCTACCTAAGCTAATTTACTTATTCAGTGCCATACCAATCAAACTACCAAAAATTATTTTATAGAGTTAGAAAAAATAATAACAAGATTCATTTGAAAGAACAAAAGGTCCAGAATATCAGGAGAACTAATGAAAAGAAATGCAGGGGAAGGTGGCCTAGCCTGTCCAGATCTTAAATTGTATTATAAAGCAGCAATCATCAAAACTGCTTGGTACTGGCTAAGAAATAGAGTGGTGGATCAGTGGAATAGGTTAAGTATGCAAGACACAGTAGTCAATGACTATAGTAATATACTATTTGGTAAACCCGAAGATCCCAGCTTCTGGGATAAGAACCCACTCTTTGAAAAAAAAAAACTGCTGGGAAAACTGGAAGAGAGTATGGCAGAAACTAGGCATAGACCAAAATCTCGCACCATATACCAAAATAAAGTCAAAATGGGTACATGATTTAGATATAAAGGCTGATACTATAAGCAAACTGAGAGAGCAAGGAATAGTTTACCTGTCAGATCTATGGAGAACAGAAGAATTCATGACCAAACAGGAGATAGAGAACATTATGAGAAGCAAAATAGATAATTTTGATTCCATTAAATTGAAAAGTTTTTGCACAAACAAAGCCAATGCAACTAAGATTAGAAGGAACGTGGAAAATTGGGGAAGAATGTTTACAACCAGTCTCTCTGATAAGGGCCTCATTTCTAAAATATATAGAGAATTAAGTCAAATTTATAAGAATACAAGCCATTCCCCAATTGATAAATGGTCAAAGGATATGAACAGACAGTTCTCAGATGAGGAAATTAAAGCCATCTAAAATCATATGGAAAAAATGCTCTAAATCACTATTGATTAGAGAAATGCAAATCAAAACAACTCTGAGGTACCACATCACACCTATCAGAATGGCCAACATGACAAAACAGGAAAATGATAAATGTTGGAGAAGAAATGGGAAAATTGGAACACTAATGTATTGTTGGTGGAGTTGTGAAATGATCCAACCATTTTGGAGAGCAATTTGAAACTATGCCCAAAAGGCTATAAAAATGTGCATGCCCTTTGACCCAGCAATAGCATTTCTAGAGCTATATCCCAAAGAGATCACACAAACGGGAAAAGGACCTACATGTACAAAAATATTCGTAGCAGCTCTTTTTGTGGTGGCAAAGAATTGGAAATTGAGAGGATGCCCATCAATTGGGTAATGACTGAGCAAGTTGTGGTATATGAATGTGATAGAATACTATTGTACTATAAGAAATGAACAGGCTGACTTCAGAAAAACCTGGAAAGACTCGTATGGTCTGATGCTGAGTGAAGTGAGCAGAACCAAGAGAACATTGTACACAATAACAACCATGTTGTGTGATGACTAATATTGATAAACTTTACCCTTCCTGGCAATACAAGGATCTAAGACATCTCCAGAGGTCTTGTGATGGAAAATGCTATCCACATCCAAAGAAAGTACTATGGAAATTGAATTGCTACTTTTTTTTCTCTTCTGTTGAGTTTTGTTTCCTCTTTCTGATGGTTCCTCCTATTGCTTTTAATTTTTACTTACAACATCACTAATGTGAAAATATGTTTAATATGAATGTGAATGTATAACCTATTTTTTTAAAAAAAGTGACTTGCCCAGGGTAAAAAAAAAATATTGCAAAATGCCTTGTCAAAATCTAGGAAAGACTGCACTGCTCCCCATACTTACCCATCTAGAAACCCTGATAAAAACAGATGTAAAGTTAAATCTGGAGCAGCCCACTTCTTCATGGCTTTTTTCAATCCTCACCATCCTACTAACAATACGTTCATGACAAGCCACTAATTCTGAACTCCCATTTTTCTGTCAATGATACAACCATTTAGGATTTCTGTTTAGGCAAAAGAAGGACTAAAGGATCCCTGAATTCCTTTCCATTTCTGAACCAGGTTTGAAATGTTGTAGTCATTCTCCTTTATAGGAAAATTCATAGGGAAAAATCTGGGATTTCCTATGACTCCAAATGAAGTTCATTGTCTGTATTTTGAAAACTCTGCCCTCTAACCCTTTTTGAATACCAGGAACACATATCCTAAATCACTTATGGGGAACCTGTGGCCTGTGAAGTTTGGATTCCGTCAAAGAGCTGCACTTGAGGACCTAGAGGGCCACATGTGGCCTCGAGACTACAGATTCCCCCATCCCTGTCCTAAACCCAGTTCTATGGCATCTTCTTCCACAAATTAAACAATGCATGTGAAAGTACTTTTTAAAAATATATGCTCCACTTCAAACATGTATTCAATACTTACCATATTATATGGAATCGTTGGTAAAGATGTAAAGATGACAAATGACACAGTCCCTGCCCTCAAGGAGTTTGCAATCTAGTTGTAGAGCTGCTGTATACACAAATAACTACAACACAAGTGAGAATATAATCAAAGAGAAGGAGAATGCCTACAAGCTTCCAAACATGGTTCCAAAATGGAAGGGTGTTCAGAGATCTTTTAGACCTACTCTTACCCAAATAGAAATCCTAAATGGTAGTGCAATCAACAGAGAGATGGGAGTTATGAATTAATGGGCTATGATGAGGAAATGACTTATGGACAATATCCAGATGGACATATACCACAGGCATTTGGAAGTGTGGATCTGGTGTTCTGGGGAAGGATTAGAAGTGGAAATATGGATTTCAGCATCATTTGCATGAGGCAATCATGAAGCCCAAGAATGTCGATGAGATTGCCAAAGAAACAAGTGTAGTCAGAAGAAAAGAGAGGGGAACTGTAGGGGACATAAGGAATAAGAAGTACAAAATAAAAAGTCAGAAAAAAGGTCAGAGATTGGGGAAAGGGAAGGAGAACCAGGAGATCACAGTGTCACAGAGTACGAGTTGATTATCTAAAAGGAAGGGGTGGTCAACAGTGTCAGACTCAGCCAAAGGGTAAAGTCAGATGAAGACTCAGAAAAGACTGCTAGATTTAAGGAGGAGGAGCTTGCCTCAGAAAGAAAAATTTCAGCAAAGTAGTGAGGACAGAAGTCGTCTTGCAAGGGATTTTGGAGTAAGAAAGTGGGTGATGAGACAATGGAGAAAAAAAGTGTTACATAAGTCAGTGTAACTCTTGATTCATATGTCTATCACATCTTAGCACAGTGCCTGGAACTTTTACTAAATGTTTGTTGAATAATAACAATAACAATGAAGCAGAGGAAGGGGAGGAAGATGATGATAATGATGATGAGAACAACAAAAAATGCATGTAGTACTCTTAAGGTTTATACTTTACATATGTCAGCTCATTTGTTCTTTAGCAATAACCACGTGGGGGCCTTGCTATTATTATCCCCATTTTACAGATAAGGAAACTGAAAAAGAGATATATGAATGTTGAGGGAAAAGCCATTTACATAAGAAGTTTAGAAAGTCAATTCAGAAATGTCTTACTTTAGTTTTTTCAGAAAATGACTTGATGTGAACTGCTTCTCCCTGAGCAGTAAGAATGTTTGATTATGCTCCATAAGCATCTAGGCATAAGGCAGAGTAGGAAGAAGGAGATGAGAAACTTCTTCCTTACCAGAACTGACTTAAGTGTTATGATAGAAAGAACAGAAGGAGAATGCCTACAAGCTTTCAAACTTGGTTTCAAAATGGAAGGGTGTTCAGAGATCTTTTACATTGAAAGGGGAGAGAAATCTATGAAGAGCTTGAGAGAAGGTGAAACACTTTCCTATGATTGCTGAGAAGGAAAGAAATAAAAGGATTCACTTTAATGAGAAATGATGAGAAGGTTTTGAAAAGACTGCAATTAACACGTGGGCTGAGCTGAGTGGAATAAGCCTGAGTTTCCAGACAAGTAAAGAGGAGTCAACTATCACGCTATTGAGAGTTAGAGGCAGTTCAAGTTGTGACTTTGGTCATAGACGAAATATTGTGCATAATTAGATATGTCTTTAGGTTTGTTGTTGTTTTCATTCATTTACATATAATATATACATGTGGATATACATATAATATGAATGTATCCAGTAGTTTTAACACTCAATGATAGATAAATAAGAATAATAAACATTAATACAAAATATTTCTCCAGCTTGTTAAATAGTGAATATTTAATTATTAGTGATGGTGTTCAAGCTAATTATTTAATGCAAAGTGATTATAAATGTATTAATAAGAAGGAAAGTGGCAGGGAATAAGAATTAATTAAATGTTTATAAAGTCACTAATAAGAGGGAAAGTGGGAGGGAACAAGCATTTATTAAATGCCTACAATGTGCCAGGCACTGTGCTAAGTACTTTACAAATATTATCTCGTCTGGGCCTCACAATAACCCTGGGGGGTAGGTACTATTATTTTCCCCATTGATAAGTTCCTCATAGTTGATAATAATAATAATTGATAATGATAAATAATAATGACAATTGATCATTTCCTCAATTGAAGAAATTGAGCAAACAGAGATTAAGTGACTTAGCCAGGGTCACAGAACTGCTAAGTGTCTGAGGCCATATTTGTACTCCGGTCTTCCTATCTCTAGCCCCAGTGGTCTAGCTGCCTCTGATGAATGGCTTATTTCTGATAAGAAATAAATTATCCAAATATACCCTTAGGTCACTAATGAGTTTAAAAGGATAAAACTAGATGTATTCCAATGACTTATATGGCAGGCTGGGCTTAGTAGACTTACTAATGAAAATGGTCAAACTCCATCACATTTTCCCCCCACACACGGCAGTCCATTTGTCTCATTTATACTATAATTATAGCCTGCTCATTTATGATCTCCATAGGTTGGAGGCAGATCAATTGCAGATATTTCTTACACCATCAGTGAATGGTAGAGTCAGGGGCCCTGCATCTCCTCTTCTTGGCCCATCTACATCAGCCACCCCCCAATATCCACATTCTCTCGATTTACAGTGGCTATTCATTTATACGTTTCTTTTGCTGCACAAGCAATATGAGCAAAGAGAAAATAATTTTTCTTCCTAAAGCACAGGCCTGTCCAATACAGAATCACATAATCGCAGGATCTGAACATTGGAAGAGATCTCAATGGTATTGAATCCAATTAAATACAAAAGGAAGCCTAATAAGTGATCGTTCAGTCTCTGCTTGAAGACTCCCAAGCCGGGAAAACGTACTTCTCTAGGAAGCCATTCCACTTTGGGACAGTTCTAATTGTCAGGAAGTTTTTTCATGATGTTTCCAGTCTCAATTGACCTCTTTATAATCTCCACTCTGGTTGGAGATTCTGGTTCTCCCTGCTTCTGCTGTCTGGGGCTAAACAGAACAAATTTAATTTGTCCTCAACATGACAGTCCTTGAAAATTATGCCACTGCTCTTCTCAAGAACTTTCAGTGGCTCCCTATCCTGCCCTCCCCCAAACCAGAATAAAACAGAAACTCCTGCTGGGCATCTAGAACTCTTCACTACCTGGTCCCAATCTATATTTCAAGACTTTCAAATATTTTCTCATTTGGTCTCACGACAACTCCAGAAGGTAAGTGCTAATATTACCCCCATTTTACAGCTGAGGAAACTGAGGATAACAGAAGTTACGGGACTTGCACAGAGTCATATAACTATTGAGTGTCTGAGGCTGGATTTGAACTCAGGTCTTCCTGAATCCAGGCCCTGTGCCCTATGCCCTGAGTCACCTGGCGGCCTCTGTAGAGTCCAGTGAGGATCCAGCCCTAAGCCATAAACTGATGCTGTATCAGAGAAACCAAGTCCTATCAGCAAGGGAGAAAACCATTCATCAGCTATGCCATTCCCAGAAGTAGACTTTGTAGGGACTCAAAGGAGAAAAGGACTCAGAAGGAATGTTTTGCTGCAACCACCTTGAGTCCACTTTCCCAAAGGTGTCAATAGGTGAGTAGAGGAAAGATGGGGCCCCTGATTTAGGAAGCTGTTTCTGTACTTCAGTCCTTGCTGTAACTTCTAAGGAAACACCCATTTGTAAAAACTAATTGATATCAATCAGTTCATTAATGGGAGGTAGTCATTGGTCTATTGCTATTAGGGGGAACACAGACTGATAATGAGTGATACCAGAAAGATATCCCTCCCCTGCCTCTGAGACTTATCCCTAGAATTCTGAGAGAAGGAACAGTAGTCTTGTTCTAGGGACCCAATGAACTAGTCTGAGTTTGAATCATGGGATAATGAATTAAGAGAGAGCAGGGACCTTGCAGCTCTCATTTTATAGATGAGGAAATTGGGTCATAGAAAAGCAAGAAATGACTTGGGTCAATAGGGTGTAGAACCAAACAGCTGATAAGTGCTGAAGTTAGAATGTGGGCCCTGACTAATTCTGGAGTTAGAGCTGGATTCAAATCCTGCCTCTGACTTTTCCTCCCTGTGTGACTTTGGGTGAATCCTTCCATGTCCCTGGGTCTCCGTTTCCTATCTGTAAAATGAGAGAACTAGACTAGTTGTCCTCTGAGGTCCCTTTCAGTTCTAGATCTATGACATCATGATATTGTTCTAGGTTCCTTCCAGCTTCAGATCTCCAATTCAAAACAGCTTCTCTTCAACCCAGTTAAAAACAAGCTCATCTTCCCGATGTACCATAGCACCCAAAATGGCAACCCGTCCATCCACAGCTTGGGATCCTGTTGGGAAGTCGGCAAGCATTCAGTTGAGCCCTTGGCTCTGATATTTACAAAGCCGGGTGATCTTCAGCAAGTCACCTCAGCCCTGCGGGTCTCAGTTTTGTTGTTTATGAAATATCAAATTACTTCCTAAAATATCCCTTCTGCATTTTGGCCTGATACAAAGGAAATAGGAGAACAACCCATTCCCCCTCCTCCCCCCCAGAAAATTCTGCCTTTTTCATTTCCTCACCTGCCGGTCCAGAACATCCTATTATTCTGGACCCAGGCCTGACACCCCACCGAGACCCCTTTCATCATCCCAGCCCTAGCAACCTCCCTCCCAGCTCAAGTCCATTTGCCCTCAGAAAATCATTCTAAACAGAAATCTCCTTCCAAATCTAAGATCATAAATCTATTTGCAGGCACAATGCCTTGTCTGTCTTTCTCCTGGTCACTGCGATCTGTCTCCATGGTTGGAATGTCCCCCTCCCCACCCTGCCCACCCCCCACCTCAGTGTAATGTCATGGAGAGCACTCAAAGGGATAGGTAAGAGGATTAAGAGATGAGTTGATGGAAGATATTAATGCTCTTTTATGTTGTCTTGAGGAAGGATTTTAGATCATCAGGGAAGAAGAAGAAGGGGGAGGACTACCTCAAGGATTCAAAGCCTCTCTGGGCTCAAATCCTATTAAACTCATGTAGGCCTCTCAAGGATGCATGGAGAAGGTTGGGGCTTCTTTAACATGTCACTGTAATTAACCTGGCTTAAGCGGGTTTGGGGGCGGGGAACTTTAGCAATTAAAAACCTAAACTTTTCATTTTCTATCATCCATATGGCCCTTTGAACCATTGACGGGACAGAATGCAGGCTGGCCCAGCTTAGCTGACTTGAGGGATTGGTGGCATCCAGTTAAACACACCCCAGGCCCTGCTTCGGAGCTCTGGAGGCCTCAGATTCAATGGGAATTTGGGCTGGAAGAGGAATCATCAGTTGAGACTTGCCTCATTCTCTTTGGAGAGAAATGATCTTGTTCTCGAGCTCTGCACAAATAGCAACTTTTCAAATATCCCAGGAAAGTTTCCTTGTTCAGAAAAGACTCCCCAGGCCCCAGTACCTGCCAAACTATCTAGAATCCTGCACCTGGGGATTCATAAGATCTAGAACAAAGATTCTGAAATGTATTTGCATCATGGCCCCCTTTGGCAGTCTGATGAAACCTATGGATCCCTTCTCAGAATAATATTTTTAAAGGTAAAAAACAAAATGTAAAAGATTACTAAAAAAAAAAACCAAACAATCACACTGGAATATGGTTATTTAAATATTTTTAAAACAATAATAATTTCACAGACTTCAGGTTAAGAACTCCTGATTTCTAGATCGGGGGGGGGTCAAAGAAAGAAGGTCATGCATATACCAAAATACTCATAAGCAGTGATTTCTGTGTTAGCAAAAAAAAATGCCAAGTTTTGATGCCCAACAATCAATCAATTAATCAACAAGAATTTATTTAGCAATCACTATTCAGTGGAACCGCTGTGCTAGGAAGCGGGCACTGGGGAATGACAACACAAATCGGAGTACATCCATGTAATCAGTTTATCAGTAGTCATTTATGAAGTGCCTACTATGTGTCGGGTGCTAAAGATACGAGGACGAAAGTGGAACGGTCCTTTCAGTCAAAGAGCTTACATGATACTGTGCTCTGTAAAAGAATTCAGAGAATCTTGGGAACTATTGTGCAAATGTGATGCAAAGTGAAATATGTAGAACCAGGAAAATAATATATACAGTGGATAAAAATGGCACCTTCCTCTCTTCTTTGCAGAGACTGGGACTCTAGTCATCATAATAGTAACATTTATATAGTGCTTTAAAGCTTTGGAAGTGCTTTACAAATATTATCTCATTTGATCCTCACAACTACCATAAGAAGTAGGTGCTACTATTACACCCATTTTAGAGGTGAGGAAACTGAGGCAAACAAAGATTAAATGACTTGTGTAGGGTCACACAGCTAGAGGGTGTCTGAGGCCAGATTTGAACTCAGGGCTTCTTGACTCCAGGCCCCAAGGTCATATCCACTGAAGTGCCTGAGTTGATATGTTAGTTAGTCTTACAGAACTGCTTTTATTTTTTCTTTTCTTTTTCCTTTTCTGTTATCAGGTAAGGGAGGGGAACTATATCTTCAGAAATAAAGGTAATAAAAAAAAACAAAAAATATCAGTAAATAATATGCAAAGAAGGGGGATGGGGAGAGAGGGTACCTTAAAGGTTTAGTCCAGCCTTATTATTTGACAAATGGGGAAACCAAGACACAGAAAGGTTATTCAGAATCCCTTGCCAAGGACCACCGTGGTGACCCAGTGGGACAGCTCCTTGAACAGATGAACGATAGTTTTAATAACAGTTCAGTCCCTATTAAAGAGGCTAATGAATGGAAGTTACAGCCAGGCATCCACATCAGTGAGCTTGAGTGTACTTTCTTATATCTGAACATAGGGGAAGAGTCTAAAAAAGCTTTGACATGGCCAGCCTTTCTTTAGCAGAGCTGAACATTGAACTTAAAGAGGCAATGTGGAAGAGTTGAAAGAGCACTGGTTTTGGAGCCAAGGGCCCTAGGTTCAAATCCTGATTCTACTACTCACTACCTACCTGTTCAACCTTGAGTGAGTAACTTGTAACCTCTTTGTACCTCAGTTTACTCATCTGCCAAATGAGGGAATTAGGATAGGTGCCCTCTGAGGTCCCTCCTAGCTTTAACTCTATGATCTTATTAGTTGCTGCATTTTGATTTTATGAAATGGTAAATAGGATGAATTCTAAGAATATAAGCTATTGCTGATAGAAAATACTGTTTAAAACAACAAGACAATAGTGGACTTATGTCTGCCAAATGGAAATAATCCCACCTGCTATATCGACCTCACAGCATGTTTATGAGGATCAAATGAGACAATGAGCTAAGGAAATATGAGCTATTTTATTTGTTTTATTTTTGGTCCAGACCTGTGGGGAGGAAACTTCCCACAATGCAACGCCCTCTACCAATGCATATCAAGTCCTTGTCTGTAACAGAGCCTTTCCCTCTAAGGTTACCTTTTGTTACCTTGTATGGATCTTGTATTGACCTGTTTAGCTGTGTGGTTAGAATGTAAGCTCCTTGGGGGCTCAGATGGGGTTTGCTTTTTCTTTTTGAGCACTGAACCTGGCACATAGTAAATGCATAATAAATGTTTGTTGATTGACTGATTGATAGAGTTTCCTGTGGCACTGAGAGTTTATACATGATCTTACTGGCTCCACGATTGACTCAATATCCACTGTGCCAAGACCGCCATTATTATTATTAATATTATTATTAACGTTGTTATTGTTACCACCACCACCATCACCACTGCTACAACTACTACTACTACTACTACTACTACTACTACTACTGCTACTACTACCACTACTACTACCACTACTACCACTACTACTGCCACCACCACTGCTACTAATACTATTATACTACTACCACCACTACTACTACCACTATCACTACTACTACTACTGCTACTACTACTACTACTCCCACTATTACTACTATTGCTGCTGCTAGTATAGCATACAGGACCTGGCACATAGAACTTCATAAATGTTTGTTGATTAACTGATGGAATGATAGTGTTCCCTTGGGCAATGAGAGGTTATGTAGCTTGCCTGGGGGCACATAGCCAGTGTGTGTTATAGATAAGACTTGAGCCTTAGTCTTAGTGGCTCTGTGGCTGGCTCACTATACAGGACAGCAAGGACTAGGAGTAGGAGTAGGGCTAGGAGTAGTAGGAGTAGTCATAGCAGAAGCAACAGCAGCAGTGGTGGCAGTGACAGAGGAGGCAGGAGTAGTAGTAATAGTAGTACCACCAGTGCTACCACTCACTTACCAATACTACTACTACTATTACCATTACCACTACTGCCACTACTGCCACTACTACTACTACTACTACTTCTACTACTACTACTACTACTACTACTACTACTACTACTACTACTACT
>NW_020951112.1:830807-865350 GCF_900497805.2 Vombatus ursinus | reverse complement strand
TACTACTACTACTACTACTACTACTACTACTACTACTACTACTACTAGAGCACACAGCACCTGGCACATGATATGAACTTAAAAATGCTTGTAGATGGCATGTTGATTATTTCTCCATAATGCCTCTCTGAAAAGACATACTTTTCTTTCCAACATATTGCTTCCTCTGGGCTATCAAAAGACAATATTCCAGAGCAGAAATAATACTGATTTCTAATTCAGACTTAGGCTAGGGTTGTATTCTAGGCCCAATATTATGACCTAAATAACCTTAGGAAAGTCATTACACCTATCTGAGCCTCAGTTTCCTTATTATAAACCTAGGATAATAATTCTTGTGCTAACAATAATAGCTAGCGTTTATAAAGCACTTTAAGGTTTAGAGCACTAGATGTAAGTGATCTCTTTTAATCCTCACAACAACCATAGGAGGAAGATGCTATTATTATCCTCATTTTACAATTGAGGAAACCAAGGAAGGCAAAGATTAAGTGACTTGCCCAGGGTCACATAGCCCTTAAGTGTTTGAAGCAGGATTTGAACTCAAGACTTCCGATTCCAAATCCAGTGAGTTTAGCCACTTTACCACCAAGTTGACTACTTCATAGAGTAGTTACAGGGAATGAACTTTGTAAAACTGAAATAATTATAGCAATGTGAAGCATCATTATTAAAAGAATGTAAGCCCTTTAATGGCAGAAGTTGTTTCTGTCTCTGTATTCCCTTCCCTAGCACAGTACCTAAAAAAATAGCAGGTGTTTAATAAAAGTTCAATAGAATTTATAAGACCATCTATCATCATTGTTCCCCATATTAAATGCTTGGCCCCACTTCTGGAAAACTCTTGCTTTCTATTGCCCTGTAGAAAACCAGTCTTCCTTACTCCTTTTGCCATCATGGGGGGAATGTACTGAATCTAGAAGGTGGCATACAGGGTGAGAACAGTTGGAAGGATCTGCCTCTCACTCCCTAGGTGGCCTTGGGTAAATCATGGGATAAGCTTTAGAGCTGGAAGAGATCTTCACGATCATTGAATCCAACTCCCTAATTTTACAGATGAGGAAACTGAGTACTAGAAAGGTAAAATTACTTGTCCAAGGTCACAAAGCTAGTGACAGAGTTGAGGTTCAAACTCAATTTTTAATCCAGCATTCTTTCCAAGAGAGTGGTCTGCATTCCCCTTAATTCCTGCCAAACTGCCTGAAAACTTGGGTTTTCCCCAATGTCTTATACCAAATAATACAATAAGCTCAAAATGCGTATGGGACCTGAAAAAAGATCACACCATTAAAAAAATTAAAAGGGAGATAAATCAGGCAACTTTTACAGCTATGGCCATAGGAAGAATTCTTAAACAAACAAAAGATAAAGCTGTAACACAAGATAAAATAGATAATTTTGATTGCATGAAATTGTAAAGCTTTTATATGAGCAAAATCAATGCACCTAGGATAAAAAAGGGAAGCTGTTGATTGGGAAAAAAAATCTCTGCATCAGATATCTCTGATAAGGGCTTGTCAAGATATATACAGAAATAACACACATCTGGGACTCAGTTTCCTCATTCGTAACATAAGAAAATTGTACTAAATAATCTCCAAGGTTCCTTTCAGCTCTAACTTATATGAAATAAATAGCTATGTATCTGCTGGGTCCCTTGTGGTTGCGCAGAGATAGCTGCTGTTACAAATACATCTCTTTACCCAGTCATCTTGTTTATTTTAACCAGATTTCCTCCGTTCTTTTTCTTCCTTCCTCCTCCCCACTTCAAAAAACCCTCCATGACATAACACCTTCCTGGGCTCCCCTGCCGGCTAGCTGCTTGTCATTTGTCTTGATTTCCTGCTCAAGTGTTCTGTCTGGTCCCAGACTCCACCTGCTCCAGCCAGAGCCAGAGCTGCTATTTGATGAGACGGGCCCTTTGTACTTCCTGGCCTGGGGCTCCAGTTAAGAGCAGGTGGCCAAGTAACTGGGGCATGGAAGTCATCAGGGACTCAGCCATGAGCTTTGACAGAGGAGAAAAGAAGCAAGATGGAGCTTGATCTTACCAGGCATTGATGCATCCTACCTCCCAAAGACCTGAACCCTTCCCCCTCAGCTCCCCCCGACATGGCTCAAAGTCTTTTAATATCTGCCCAATTACCCTTAGGCAATGAGGTAGCAACTGTCAGTCACCAAGGAATTCATCCCCCAGCCTTAGCCATTCTTTTCAGAGGAAGCAGAAATTAAATGGAAAGAACACAGAATTTCAGAGCCCCAAAACCTATATTGGATTTCTGGTCCTTCTATTGACTACCTGTATGAGACAAACCACTTAACCTCTGGGTTAGTGAGTTTCCTCATCTTTAATATGAGAGATCTGGGGGGAAAAGGGTGGGAAATCAAAGGTTTAAACCAAGTCATTCTTAACTTGGGATCCAATGGCTTTTTTAAAATGTCAGTAACTGCATTTCAATAGAATTAATTTCCTTCTTAATCCTTTGTATTTTATTTTATTAACTTACAAACTTTATTCTGAGAAGGGGTTCGTAAGTTTCACACAGATGCCAAAGAGGTCTATGATACACACACACACAAGTCAAGAACCTCTGGATTAAATGATCTCCAGCTCCAGATCTCTGTTCTTATGGAGTGGATTTTTAGGGAGGTATTTAATTAGCTTTGCTAAAATGTTTCATAGATCCACAGTCGGCAGTAAAGCAATACATAGTTGCATTGCAAGAGGTTTATCTTCTCCCTATGTACTGCATCAGCACATTAAAACATTATTTTCAGCCTTATGGACCTTGGGGGTGAGAGTGGGGTGGGAGAGCTGGATTTGGAGTGAGGAATTAAGTTAAAATCCCAACTAGCTACTTATGACCTTTGTGACCTTGGGTAAGTCACTGTTCTTCTCTGAGACTCAGTTACCTCTTCTGTAAAAATGAGAGGATTGGAGCAGATGGCCTCCGAGATGCCTTCCAGGTCTAAATCGGTACATCTGTGACTCAGCTGTATTTTGGTTCAAAGACTTCATGGTCTCATTAAAAGTCTATACTGAGAAACAGCTTGGATTTAGAAATGGAACTAGGAGAAAACCATGCAAGTTGGCTTGACCTTTGAGCCCTGAAATGCAACATCCCTTAGAGACTCTAAGCTACAGTCATTCAATCACAAATGAAGGACACCACTGCACTTGGTGGCAGAAGACTTGGATTCAGTTTTAGATACACCATTTCTATTGAGGGAGGGATAGAGAGAGTCATTCCACCTAAATATCAGCCTGCATCATTCTACCTCTTCCCTGGCTTGTTCACACCTGTTTTTGTTGTCATTTCAGTCATGTCTGACTCTTTGTGACCCCATTTGGGTTTTCTTGGCAAAGATACTGGAGGAGTTTGCCATTTCCTTCTGTAGCTCATTTTACAGATGAGGAAATGGAGGCAAACAGGGTGAAGTGATTTGCTCAGGGTCACTAAGCTAGTAAATGTTTCAGGTCAGATTTGAACTCAGATCCTCCTGCCTTTAGGGCCAACACTCCATCCACTGCACCATCTAGTTCTCCCATATATTATATAGTGGAATGTATAATACTATGTAATATCTGTATGTTCCTATAATTATATGAGTATCCCCAAAGTCTTAATGCTGTTTTAAACTTAAATAAGATTAAAATCAGTTTCCTCCTTTCTCTTCCTTTCTTCTTAAGCTTTAATAAAACAGCACTAAGATTTGGGGGAGATTCTGGGCATAGATCCTTGGGCTCTCCCCCATTAGAATGGGAGCTTTTTGAAAGCAATAAATGTTTCTTGCTTTGTACTTCTGCCTCCAGCCCCAAGCATAATACCTGGCACACAGTAGGTACTTAATAAATACTTGTTGATTATTAAATAAAAGAAAACCTAGAGATAAAATGATTTTAGGGCTGCAAGGGACCAAAAAAAGTCATCTGGTCTAAAAACCCTTCATTTTTACAGATGAGGAAACTGAAGCTTAGGGAAGGTTATGCCTTATCCAAGGTCATGCAGGTAGTAAATCGCTGGGTCAGGATTCAAACCCAGGCTCTCTGACTCCAAAGCCAGTAATCTTGCCACTACATTATAATGCCCCCTTAAAAACAGTAACATCTAGGTGACAAAGTAGATAGAGCACTGATCCTGGAGTCAGGAGAACTTGAATTCAAATAAGCCTCAGACACTTAACACTTAGTAGCTGTGTGACCGTGGACAAGTCACTTAACCCCAATTGCCTCGGGGAAAAAAAGAAAAGAAAATAGTAACATCTAAAAGGAAGAAACAAAACACTGCTGAAAGAAATAGCAAGAACTTTGTTTTGTTTTGTTTTGTTTTGTTTTTTTAAAGAAAATGAGTTCCAAAAAGCAGGTCATTATTACATAGGACTACATGGCCTCATGAAACACACATGAATCTGACCTGTGTCTTTCTTCTTCTCCCGGGAAAGCTCATGCACAGTGGCACCAATGTCATGTCTCAAGCTCTTGATAAGGTCATCAAGAGCAGGAACGGTCCCATTGTCCAGGTTGGTGAAGAACTCATATTCATCTTTGTTTAGAAGAGAAGGTCTGGATTCAATGTGAGTCAAGTTTATGTCATTCTCCTAAGAAAGGAAACAAACAAATGATGGGAGAGGGAAACACTTTGTGACTGGTACCAAAACAGGCTGAAAAAAAGATGCCCATACCCCTTTCACACACCAACAATCTTCAGAAAATTCAAAACTCTTCCAACAAAAAAATTATTTTCATTTGATCTTGAGTTCTTTTTTCTCCCTTAAAATCAAAATACTAAACTGAGTCCTTCTGAAAATGAGTCTAGCAAATAGCAATTTAGTAAAAATCTTAGCATTGACACATTAAAGATCTTAAAGTTGGTTCAAAATGATAAGCTGATGCAGAATAATATAATCTATGACCTATGGGGGCAGGGGTCAGTAGCCTGGCTTGTCAGCCCTTTGAAATTCTGCTGGGTGGCCTGAGATCATGAAAATTTGTCTAATATAATATATAACAGAACGGATGTAGGATCAGAGGACCTAGATTCAAATCCAGTTACTACATTTACTTTAGAAGGTTCCCCACGGCCAAAGCTCTCTTTGTAGCTCGTCGGGAAGTCCATTGGAGGGCAGAAAGAGTGAGAGGGTCCCCTATTAATATTCTCTCCCATCAACCTCCCACCCCACATGAAATAACTTCCAGATGGATCTAAAGGAGGATTATAAAAGAATCCATCATTGATTTCCTTTTCCTGATGAACCTGTATTCTTTCTGGGTCACCAAAGAATCATTCTCTTTTGTGCAGAGATGACTATCCTCAATGTGGAAGTTAGTAGGGTAAGGCTGAGGGTCATCCCTTTCTTGGAGGCTCTACCTAGAGATTTGTCTGTATGCTATACTCTTTGGGTTTCATTGTTTCTAACTATCCTCAAAAATATACTTTTAAAGAAAAAAGCTAAAATAACCACATCTAACTAAGCAATTAATTTTACAATGTTTTGAAAATTAGTAATTCATGTCAGAAAAAAAGGAAGGGAAAAAGAAAACCTATTAATAATGATCTGTAGACTCAGAATCAGAGAATCGCAGTCAGAAAGAACCACAGAGGGTCCCTTATTAAATCTGAATTGTTTTATTCCTAACAAATAATTGCTCAACCTCCCTCTCTCTGCCTCTGTCTCTCTCTCTCCCTGTCTGTCTCTGTCTCTCTCTCTCTGTCTCTCTGCCTCTCTCTCAACACGTTCAGTGACAGGGCACTCACTCTTTTGTAAGGTAGAACATTCTATTTTGGGAGAAGTCTGTTAGGAAGTTCAGAAAAACTCAGAGTTGGAAAAATTCTGACTAGAATGTTGGAAGGGTTGTAGAGAGACAGCCACACTAATACTCAGGTGGTGGAGCTGTGACTTGGTGTATCTATCCCGGGATGCAGCTTGGAATTTTACCAGAAAAGTGACAAAACAATCATACCCTTTGGCCCAGAGATGCTAGTGCCTGGCATATATTCAAAGGATGTTAAAGGTAGAAATGTGCACCAAAATATTCATAAGAACAATTTTATGACAGAAAAGATGTGGGAAAAAAAACAGATGTCCATTGGAGAATGGCTAAACAAATCGTGGTACCTAAGAAAGTTACTGTTCATTCCATAAAAAATAATTGGTTGTTACCAAGCTTGTCCCTAAAGAAGTGAGAAAATTCTCCTCCCTCCCTTTTTGCAGAGGTAGAAAGGTAGAATATTGCCCATATTGGGAGATCTGGTGGGTTCATTGGTTTTTCTGAACTGCATTTCTTTTCATTTTCTTTTTCATTGTGTATTACAGGGAAAAGCTCCCTGGGTAGGGGAGGGAGATTCATTTGGAAATGAAAGTGACATCATTTTTTTAAAAAAATTAGAAAATAAATTAGAATGTATCTGCCAGCTAAGATGTTTGCTGTGTTCGTGGTCAATGTCAAAACAAAACAAAAACATGCAAGGTCTTTACCTCAAAGAGACGCAAGACTTTGGCCAGCGCCCCAACTTCTTCTTTGAGAGAGAAAATCAGGGATATTGCACCATTCTGGTTAGTGTTATCACCAATGTAACTGGTTTCCTATGAAGTTAAACAAAAAATAAGGCTGTTAAGTTGCTTTGGTCCAAAACCCAAGTAATTCATTTCTTTTTTTAAGGCATTGGAGACCATGAGCAGGTACACTTGGAATATACCATTCAGAAGGGAAGGGAAGTAGTGTTTGTGGAAGGAAAGTGGACCTTAGGACAAAATAAACAGCAGTATTCATAAGGTGAAAATTACATTTAATCATACCAAGTATAGAGGTCTTAGAGTCAGAAGGACCTGAGTTCAAGTCTTGCCCCTGGCACACACTGGCTCTGTGATTCTGGCTTAATCAATGTAACTACTCTGTGTCTCTAGGCAACTTTCTAAGACTAAACCATAGATGATTTGCCCATCTAAATTGATGGAGTGATTTCTACAACTTGGGTTTCCCCATTCCAAAGAAAGGAGAGATCAGGACCATCATCACCTTCTTCTTCATCATCATCACCATCATCACCACCACTATCATCATCACCTTCTTCATCATCATCATCATCTTCCCCACCATCATCTTCTTTTTCATCACCATCATCACCACCACCACTACCACCATCATCATCACAATAACAACAGTAAATATTCATTCCAAGCTGAAGAAGCACAGTTTCGAGGTTAGAATGCTAAAGCGGGAGTTAGAAAGACCTTTCTTCATAAGATAATATGATCCTAGATGAAGATCTAGATCTTAGCAACCTTCTAATTCAGTCCCTCATTTTATACCTGAGTAACTGAGACCCAGAGAGATCAACTAAAGTCTTACAGGTAGGAAGTCCAAGTCAAACCCAAGTCTTGAGGCATAGCTGACCAGGTTGAGGGTTGGGAAGATTATGTGCCTCAGGGGGCCACCTCACCATCCTCTACTAGAGAGTATGCTTTCAGGGGCTTAACCCTTTCAGTTGCTGAACTCCTTTCCTGGGACCATTCTCTGTTGATTGGTGAGCACTGCACATGGCCCACTACATCTAGGTGGTCACAGTTAAGCTTCTCTTTAAATTTAGTCATTTTTTTCAGTCATACCCAACTCTCCATGACCCCATTTAGGGTTTTCTTGGCAAATATGCTGGAGTGGTTTGCCATCTCCTTCTCCAGCTCATTTTACAGATGAGGAAACTGAAACAAACAGGGTTAAGTGACTTGCCCAGGGTCAGCCAGCTCATAAATGTCTGAGACCAGATTTGAACTCAAGTCTTCCTGACTCCAAGGCTAGCACTCTATCCACTATGCCACTGAAGGACCTAGAAGTGGTCCGATCCAGGGCAAAGTTGGCTTGTTGCCCACTGTGGTCTAAGCTCAGTAAGTTCCTGCCCTGGGTTTGGGTCTGATCAAAAGCAGATGCTACTGGACTCTGCCCTTCTCAGCCAGCTGGAAAGCTCTGCTAGTTTCAAGGGGCAGAATTGTAGGCTCCTCTTTGGTCTGAGTTTCCTGCCTTAGTAATTCCTCTGCAGGTTGTACCAGATGCCAGAAGAGATGCCCTGTTCTGTTCGGGGGTCTGAGCCACACATCCCCACTGCTGCTGCTGCAGGCTTCTGCTCCTCCTCCTTCCCCAGTACACAGCCCAGGGCCTCCCTACCCTGGTACCACACAGGAACCCCTCTCCTGAACAACGCACCTTCTCAATCCTACCTGGTTCTATGACCCAGAACTGGTGAATGGGTGACTAAGCTTCTAGTTGGCCCCTGTCCAGCCCAGTGCCCTGGTATGGATCTTCAAAGCCTGGAAAGGTAGCCTACAGCCAGACTGGGCAAGATTTTTAATGCCCGATAAAGGAGTCTATATTTTACTCTAGAGGCAAAAGGGAGCCATGGGAGCTTCTTGAGCAGGAAAGATGTGTGCTTTAGGAAGATTGGTTTGACAGCAGAACCATGGTCATCTGACAAGAAGGTTCTTAGCAGTCCTATTATATCAGCTTAGAGGAACAAGGGTCAGGTAGAGTATCACAAGATTAAATACAGTAGCCAAGGAAGCATTCCATGAATATCGCTGACCATCAGGACAATATTCACTCCACACAGAAACAAAGGTCTATTTTACACAGGGCCCAGTTTGGGACAGTGGAAGACAATGTGGAAAGACCTGCCAATAATATTGTTTTCAAAGGATTCAAGTTTTAGCACTGGAAGGGACCATTGTACAGATAAGGAAACTGAGGCCCATGGAGGTTAAGTGACTTGCCCAAGATAACTCAGGAGTCAACTGCAGGGCCAAGATTGGAACTCAGGGTCATCTCAAGTTCCATGGTATCACACTGTTCCCTTGCTCTAGACCCATATCTCCAGCTACCAACTGGCTCTCTCCCCTTGTGAATATCCACCACCCCTTCACCTCAAGCAGATCATGTTCAAAGCCTTACCCTACGTACATCCTCCTTCTGGCCTCACTATTTCTGTCAGTAGAAACACCATTCTTGAGGCAGGAAGATGGCTCAGTGGATAGAGCACCAGCCCTGAAGTCAGGAGGACCTGAGTTCAAATCCTGGCTCAAACCAAACACTTGACACTTACTAGCTGCATGACCCTGGGCAAGTCACTTAACCCCAATTACCTAAAACAAAAAAAAAGCACCATTCTCAGTGCCTCATGTCAGAAAAGAAAAACCTTCAGTATTACTTTTGACTTTTCCTCTTCCTCACCTCTCATGTCTGACTTATAAATTCCCATAAATTAACCCTCCACAACATTCACCCCCTATTCAGGGCTGATCTTTCTACAAAGATCTTATCATGTTATTCTTCTACTCAAAAATTCTTCATTGAGGGGGCAGTTAGGTGGTGCAGTGGATAGAGCACTAGCCCTGGAGTCAAAAAGACCTGAATTCAAATCCAGTCTCAGACACAGGATACTCACTAGCTGTGTGACCCTGGGCAAGTCATTTAACCCTGGTTGCCTCACAAAAAGTAAATTAAAAAAAAATTGTTCAATGGCTTCCAATTCCTAGGCATTTAAAGCCCTCCATAATCTGGCACAACCCTACTTTTCTAGTTTTCCATACTATACTCTATGGACTTAATACTCCCAACAAATTGACCAACTTCTTTTTTTTCTAATTTATTAATTTATTTTTAACTTAAATGTATAGTAAGAAAAGAAAAAGAAATATATTATAAACTTAAATGCAAAAGAAGAAAAGAAAAAAGCATTGCCATGTGCACAGCAGAACTAAAGAGGATTCAAGATATGCAACAATAAATTTCCATTTCAAGAAAGTCTATATAATAAATACTATGCCTTGTGTTTAGAGCTGTCCATCTTTGCTTCCTTGTAAGTTTCAAACTGGCTGATTTTCCTGATGCTATGTAATTTCCCACCTCCAAGCCGTTGTTTATAATATTCTCTCTGTCTGCAATGCCCTCCTACTTTCTAACCCTAACCCTAAACTGCTGAATGTAGATCCTTCCTAAGCCCATTTCAGATGTTACCACCTTCAGAAAGTTCTCCCTGATTCAATCCTCCAAACTGGTAATAATTTCTCTTTCAAATGAAATTCATCTTCCTTTTAGACAGGGTCTAACCTGGGAACAATTTCTCTCTCTGCTGAGTGATCTGTCTCAGCTCTTCCACATAGGATAGACAAAGCTGTCTGGGAGTGGTGGGAGTAAATTAGAGGAGGATCCCCTGCCAGTCCCAGAGGTCTGCTCACCTGGGAGCTTCTCCTGTCAAACCCAATGCAGCCCACAGAGCCAGTGGACATGATTGCTCCCCTTCCAAGGCCGGCTTTCTGGCAAAGTCAAGGGCTTCTGGGATCTAGGGCCAGAGGAGACCAGTTTTGTTGGGACAACCCAGGGCAAAGGTATTTCAACTCTGTGGGAGGGGAAGGCGTTGTCCTGACGCAGGAGGCCGAGCCCCAGCCTCTCCCCCTTTTCCTACCTCTGCTTCTCCTCCCCCCACTCTCATTTCTGCCTTTACCCCATCCTCCCTCTTTCTACACCTGCCCTAACACAGCCTCTCCTTTCCATCCCCTCCTCTGCCTTCCTGCCTAGCTCCCTCCCTCCCAGAGCTACCCAACCCCCTGGAGGAGGCAGCTCCACGCACCTTAAGGGGATACTGGCTTCCTAGTCAAAAGCCATGGGTGAGAATCCTGAGTCCCTTTCTGCTTGTTCAACCCTGGGCAACCTCTCAAGATGATCTTTCCATTTCCAGGCCATGAACTTAGTGCCAGAAGGGACCCAAAGGGTCATCTTGTTTGACAGGAGGGGAAACCAAGTCTCAGAACCTTTTTTTTACTTGCTCAAATAAGAGCTGGAAGAGCCCATGAACCAGCCCAGGAGGAAAACATGGGACCCCCTATGAACTCATCTCCAGTTTAAACAGTCCTTACAGAAAGCATCATCAAATGGGGACCTTAGAAGCCATCTATTTCTTCCATTGTAGCAAAAAGAAATTCCAGTAGCAGGACTGAGATGCAAAACCAGGCCCGCTGACCTCAGTTGCAGGTTTCTCTCCAAGTCAATGGGTGTTCACAGTGCTTATGATGACTTCCACTTGATGCTGCTGGAGTACAACAAAGCCCAGCTGTGATTACTGGTGAAGCTGAGGTGAAAGATGGAAGCAACAATTGAGTTGACAAAGGTGCTTGCTGCTGTTCAGCCATTTTTCAGTCGTGTCCTACTCTTTGTGACTCCCTTTCGGGGTTTTCTTGGCAAAGATACTGGAGTGATTTGCCATCTCCAGCTCATTTTACAGATGAGGAAACTGAGGCAAACAGGATAAAGTGACTTGCCCAGGGTCACAGAGCTAATAACGGTCTGAGGCTGGGTTTGAACTCAGGAAGATGAGTCTTTCTGACTCCAGGCCAAGAATTCAATTGATTTTCAAACAGAAGCCCTCATTTCAAATTCTGGCTTTGGTATTGCTGTGCCACCTTGGACAAGTCATTTCCACTCTCTGGGCCTCTGTTCCTTTCGTCTTTAAAATGCCTAATCCCAGACTCAGAGCTAGAAGAAACTTGATAATTCAATCAGTCCACACAATCCCACTTGGACAGATGAAGAAACTGAGTCCAAAGAAGTAAAGTGGTTTGTCCACAAAGGTTAAATTCTCAGAAAATAAGAATGGTTATCATTAGGCATCTAGGTACTACAATGGATAGAACACAGGACATGAAGTCAGGAAGACTTGCATTCAAATCCAGAAGACTAGGTGTGTGTCTCTTCACCTCTGTCTGCCTCAGTTTCTTCATCTGTAAAATGGAGATAAGAAGACTTACCTAACTCCTAGGGTTGTGAGCATAAAATGAGAAAATATTTGGAAGATTTATAAATCTTAAAGCACTCTATAAGTGTCATCTATTTATATCATCATCAGAAAGCTGTTTTGGGTACTAGAAGATGTTCACCTCCCTCTTACCTTCTTATCAAGTTCCTTCCATTTTCAGTCATTTCTAGTACCATTTTCTATCTCACAGCACTCCCTCATTTGGCATCCATTGTCAACAAGGCAAGATGACCAGCATTTATTAAGCTCCTGCTGAATTCTAAGCAATGTGCCTTTAAGCACTGGGGATTTGAAAAAGGGTGAAAACAGTCCTTGCCCTACCCTCAAGAAGCTCACCATTTAATGGGGGAGACAACATATGAACACCTATGTACAAAAACATATAGAGAGGCCAAATTGAAGGAAGGCACTGTGGCTGTGGTTTGTCCTTTGTTCTTGAAGAGGTCCGTGACATCAGAGAGATGATTGAATGACTTGCAATTGACGTCGATTTCAGTGAGGGAGGGCTGTGCAAGGTCACCAACCTCATTTTCTCCTCCAGAGCCACCGGGTCCAGTGGCGAGATATCCATCAGGACCACTGGAGATGGCCCAGAATGCAGTGTTTGGGCCGTCCTGGCTCAGAGTGAACGCAAATAAGAACTGTTTCTCTTTTGGCCAGCAACCCTCTGGCTCTTCCCCTCCCAGTTTGATTTATTTGTTTGTTTGTTTTTTAAATTAAAGAGGCTATCCCTTGACTCACTCCTTAAAAAAGCCTATTTGCTGAATGGGTGCTGCCTCACTCAAAGTGAGAACCTGAAAAAGGGAAGGCACTAGCCTTAAGAGGGATTGGGAAAAGCTTCTTGGAGATGAGATTTTTGCTGGGACCTGAAGAAAGTCAAGCCAGGAGACAACACATAGCTAGTTTCTGTTTTTGGATTTTTTTTGAAAGCTGGTATTTTAAAAAAAATTTTTTTTTAAATTTTAAAAATTAAAAAAAGAAAGCTGATGTTTTTTTAAAAAAATCTTTTATCTTACTTGAATGGAATGTGGTATGATCTTTAACTGAAATAATATTTGTTTAATGATCTCATAGAATTTGCGGGCTGATTGCTGTCCAAGAACTGCTATTGATTGTCCTTAGCATTTTCAAACAATATGCGTGCCGCAGCAATTCCAAGATTAATTTTGACCACTGCCTGCAATTTAGCAAAAAAAAGAAAAAAGTGCACTTTGCTGGTGATGATGCAATAATACTGATGTAAAAAAAATGCATGTACATGAGAGGCCTCGCAGGAGAATATGAGGCTTATGATGAGTAAGCGCTAAATTTGAATCCTGCCTCAGACTGTGTGACCTTGGGTAAGTCACATTATCTCTAAATATCCTAATCCATGAAAAGAGGGAGGTGAACCAGGTGGTCTCTAAGGCCCCTTCTAGGTCTATGTCTGTGGTTCTATAATCCCTCTCTGAATGTCATTTTCCTCATTTTTAAAATGATAGGTATGGATGGTATGGTCCCTGAGATCTCTTAATAATAACTAATAATAGCTAGTGTTTGTATAGCACTTTTAAAGTTTACAAAATGTTTTGCAAATATTATCTCATTTAATCTTTGCAACAACCCTGAGAGGTAAGTGCTATCATCACCCCCATTTTACAGATGAGGAAACTGAGGCAGACAGAGGTTACTTGATTTGCCCAGGTTTAGACAACTAATAAGTGTCTGAGGCTGGATTTGAACTTTGGTTGCCCAGACTCCAAGTCCGGTGCTTGCATTACCTAGCTGACTACCTAAGCTAGTCTCCGTGTCCAGCTCTATGTCTATGAGTCTATGATTGAAGCAATTTGAGGATATGTTACTGTTGAAGAAATATCTATAAAGAAGATATTTGAGTCAGCAGAAGCAGCTATGGTTTAGTGAATAGAGAGCTGGAACTGAGAAGACCTGTATTCAAGTTTTACCACTGATATATATTGGCTGTGTGACCCTGGGAATGTCCCATCCTCTCAGTACTTATAAATTGCAAAGAAGATACCAAGTTGAGTTGGTTGAAGGAGTTTCCTATATCAATGGAATCATAGGTCCATCCAGTTCCTATCCCTCAAATCACATTAAACTGACATCAGTTGCCTGAAAAGTTTACCTACTAAATAAATAGAACAGAATACTCCCAGCTCCATCTCTTGGTCCTAGCAGTAAAAATGTGTTTCTGTATTACTGGGGAAAAGTGGGGAGAAGAGAAGGATCTTATGGTTAGTGTCCCCATGTCACTTTACCTTCTTCCCTTCAATTTTTCACATACTCTTCATTCTTGATTGTTAAACTGAAACCCTTCTCTTGTTTCTTTAAGGATCATGTCATTATCCCTGGTGCCCCTAGAGAATTGTGGTATGCTTCTGGCACCCCCAAGGCATTTGTCTTTGCATTCCCTCCATTTGGGTAATAGCCTGTATATTTCACTGGTATCTATACAATGTCAAGACATGCCCACAGCATGTTGAGTTGACCTCTGTCACAGACTAATTGGAGGACATAGACACCAAGACAGGTAGACCTAGGTAGAAAGGAAACTGAGTCTCATGGTGCGTCATTCAAGGGAATACCCTTATTAATGAGAACACAGATCCACTAGAGTATTGTATGAATAAACAACATTTATTAAGCACCTACTATATGCAAGTACTGTATTCCAGTAGAATTCCAGAGAAGCAGAATGGCATAGTGGATAAAGAAACAGCCATAGAGTAAGGGTCAATCAATCAACAATCATTTATTAACTGCTTAATAATATGCCAGGTACTGTCCTAGGTTCTAGAGATACAAATACAAAGAATGCAATAATTCTAACTCTCTTAAAGACCTGGGTTCAAGTCCTGCCTCTGACACATACTGGCTGTGTGACTGTGGGCAAGTCGCTTAATTTCTCAGTGGCCCCAGGGAACTCTAAAAGATGATAAATCGCAGAACAGACAGACAGCCACAGTGGGGACTCCCTCTATCAGTGCAAACAGGCACCAGTCTTAGAGAGCTGTCTGTCAGATTGAAAGGGTAAGTGACTTTTCCAGGGTCACATAACCAGTAGGTAACTCAGTACTTCCTAACTGGGAGGTAAGCTCTGTATATTCTAAGTCACATTGCCTTTCAGGGCTTAATGGTATCTGCTGAATTGAATTGAATTGAATTGAGGAATTGAATTGAGGAAGCCAGGTAGCCAGTAGATAGAACACTGGGCCTAGAATCAGGAAGACCTGTGCTCAAATCCAGCCTCAGATAATTACTAGCATCTCCCCTCTAGGGTTGTTGTGAGGACCATGTGAAATAATCTTTGCAAAGTGCTGAGCAGTTGCATGGCACTTAGTAAGCGCTTAATAAATGCTTTAAGAAGAATTGAATTGAATAAATGTGGGTGAAGGAACCAATCAAGATTTAGAATCCAGGTCTCCCTCTACTAGGACCAATGAATTATTTTATTGGCAGGAAATCTGCAGAGCTATGAAGCAAGTTGATGGCTTGTGTACCTACCTGGCAGTACAAAGTGAACCTGGCTGAGATTTCAAACTGCCTTTGATGTCTAAACTGTCCCAATCAGTGTACATTTTTTATAAATGTTTAACAGTCAGATTTTTACTGTTCTCCTTACTCAGGATGAAGAAATAAAGGAAAGGTGGTGTTTTGTTTTTAGAATGTTTTATTCCAAATTGGCTTCAAAGTCTTTTTGGTCTTAATGATGTCTAGCCAGCTGCTAATATTGCCTGTCATGAGCAGCAAACTCCTATTTTTCGAATCATAAGCATTCATTTTTTTTAAAGAATAGAGTCAAAGAAGACTTTCACTTGAATGAATAGCAATGTGGTATTGAGCAGAATACCTCGCTTAGATTCAAATCCTTTCTCACATGCTAACTAGCTGTGTAAAGCCAGACAAATTTCTTAACCTCTCTGAGCCTCAGTTTCCCCATCTGTGAAAGGGAGATAGTATTAACATCTATCTAACAGGGTTTTCATGAGAATCAAATGAGATAATATCTGTAAAGTGCTTTGTAAACATTCAAGTACTGCATAAATGTAAGTTTTTCTTATTATTAACATTAGCAATTACTTTATACTGAGGTCAGTTCATTTTAACATGCAAGAGAAAGGGTATTCCCAGGAAAGTGAAGTAAACCAAACTGTGCATCCCCCCCCCCCGCCCCAGCTCACCCTCCTGCTATCGGATACCAAAGGGGACTCAATCCCAAGATTCCCATGCATGGAAACAAATTTCCTTGCTATGAAAACAAAAGACCTGGGTTTGAGTACCAGCTTTGCCACTCCCAACAGCACCCTGGGAGAAGAGGTGTTACATGGCTAACAGGCAAGTCAATGGGCATAGTGGTATCTCATGCTTGATGTCTCCCCTCCCTAGGGAGGAAGCACATCCTCATGAATGTGGCTGGTGGGATAAGTGCTCCAGGCTCTCTGAGCCCAGGCCACCAGGCAGAATTTTTGGTGATGTTAGAGAATTTCAGAGCATTTTTAGTTCCCGCTTTTATGATTACCCCATTCCCCAATAAAAAAAAAAACAAGTGGACTCATGAGGCCCTAATTTCCCTCTGGGATAGCCTAGTCAAAGGTCCTTAACGTCTTTGGCAGTTTGGAACAGAATATGGACTCAGAATGATGCTTTTAAATGCATAAAATGAAATACAAAACATTACAAAAGAAACCAATTATATTGAAATGGTTATCAAAATATTTGTTCAATAAACATTTAAGAACCTACTATGTGCCAGACACTATGCTAAGTGCATTTAAAAAAAAATCCATTGACCCCATGTTAAGAACACTTGGAAAGAGTTTTGAAACAAAGTCAAAGATCAATTACATAATTTTCATAAATTATTTCTGGGCAGGCAGGTAAAACGTTCAAAGCTTCCCTCAATATGGCCCCACTTATTAATCTTTCTAGAATATCTGCTTACACTATGCAGTAGACTGGAAAGAATACTGTTGCTGGAGTCTAAAGTCCTGGGTCCAAATCTTTCTTCCGATGTTTACTATCCGTGTGACCTGGGACAAGTCACTTCCCCTCTCTGAGCCTCAATTTCCCCAATTGTAAAATAAGGTAATTGGACTAAAGGGCCTCAAAGGTCATTTCTAGCTATAAATCTATGATCTTCTAACAGTCCCCCCTGTAACAGGGACTGGCCAATGGGATTCTCACTTCCAGAGAAACACAGTACATTCTATCTACCTGCTGCCAGCCCAGGTGAAATAGTCTGAGAAGCCTCCTTATGGAAAAATGCCATGAGATGCAATGGTAGGGCCATGCTCTCTGATTCAGGGCATGCACACACAGGCATTCTGATGGTTTCTAGTCCACTTGCCTCATGGTGAAAAGGAATCTTTTTTGGTTGGATGATAAACAAGAAATGAGAAGCAGACAAACAACTTTTGGTGGAGGTAGAAGGAGAAAGGAAGCAATTTGGAGCCTCTTTCTCTTCCTGGCTGGTTTGAGTGAGGAAAACGTTCTGTAAGCCTCTGGGAGGGGAGAGAGGCTGGCCTCTACCAGAGCCAACATTTGACCTGTGAATACAAGCTCTTTGCATCATCACGGGGTTTCTTCTTTCCTATTCTTAGATATGAGAATATTGGAAATGGTCAGAGGAGCATCTAAGGCCTAACTCCTGGAATCTGTGCTGGATTTCATTACCAGCAAAGTCAACTAAGATGCCAGGGCACCTCTGAGGGTCAGAATCCAGCCCAGCAGTGAATAGACCTGACCAGGAAGGGAGAGCTTCATCCAGAAGCTCTGCCAAAGTGGAAAGTGAACTTGGTAGGACAAATATTCAGGGCAGCCTCTTTAAATCTGAATCTGCTTTCCCCACCCACTCCCAACTTTATGCATGTGTGACCTTGGGAAAATATGTGCCTATGTTCACCCATTTGAGGGATGTGATTATAGTTTTTGCTATCTCTTCTCAGTAAAAAAAAAAAAAACAACCTTGCTAAGAGCTAAATGATGTTAACTGGATAATCACTGGTAGCTAACATCAGGGAGAATATACCAGAATTGGAGTTCAGAGTGATGGCATTAGAGTAGAATCTCACTGGTTGAAGGGTACCCCTAGAATTTTGATGGGGAGAACTTGACTCATGAGTGAAAGTGTGAATTGGGATAAGGATCCCCCCATTTCTTTTTACAAAGGCAACATTGTAATCCCAAAATAATGCAAAAACCTCAAGGAGAAAAGTCATACCTTGTACTGTAGCATTTCACCTAGTGCCCAACATAGTGCTGGGAATAGCAAGTGCTCGCTAAAAATGTGCTAACTTGACTAGAGTACAAATCAAATGTATTTCAAGGGGCTACTCTCAATCTTCAAGATACAGCCAGAATCAGGAACAATGAATCATTATTATTAGCAGAGAAAGAATCTCTTCGTAGTCTTCTATTCTAAGGGGGATTTAGACTGGGCAAGGCAAAATAAACATGGTCAACAGAGAGTTGGAATCCAGGTTCAATAACTAGCTAGCTGTTCCCAAACTTGGTATCCCATCTCTGGCCTCCGTGCCTTTGTACAGCCTGTATGCGTGGCATATATTCCTTCCCTACCTCTATGTTCTAGAATTACTAGGTTTCTTCAAGGTTCAACTCAGATACCACCTCCTATGGGAAACTGTTTCCACTTCTAACTACTGCTGGTTATCTCTCTTTCCTCAACTTACTTTCTAAGTCAAGTCAAGCCGAGTCAATGTGCATTAAGTTGTTAGACACTGTGCCAAGCACTGGGCACTTATTATGTGCCATACTCTATTCTAATTGCTAGGAATATAAATTGAGGAAAAAGTAAGACAGTCCTTGACCTCAAACTTACATTAATATAGAAGAAGACAACACCTAAGTAGCGATGAGCTGTGGATGAGCGATATGGTACTTGAATGGGCAAATGGTAGCAAAAAGCAGTCCAGAGAGCCAAGAGCAAATCTTGGAGAGAAATGATGGTGTAAAGGTGTCTGACCTGGGCCTTTCCTTAAAATAGAGGTTCTAGGCGGAATGGAGCAATCATCAAAGAGCTTCTGGGCAGAGAGATGCTCCAGGGTGAGAAGGCTGCTGGGAAATCTTAGAGAAGGCATTCTAATTATGTCATTAATTGTGTCTAATTAAGCCATTCTAATTATGAGTCAACCTAAAGCTTTGGAGGCCTACTGCTGGCCACACATAAAGCCAGAGATTTAGAACAAAGGATCAAGGTAGGCTTCTCAATGGCTCCACCTAGAGGAAACTGTCCTCTTATCTTTCCTTTTCATTGGAGACCTAAAGGATGAGAGGGAAGAAGAATGGAGGATGGATGGCCATTGAGAAACAACAACAAGAGTGGACCAGCTTGTTGAAGGGGAGGCCCTAAAATGATTTTAAGGAAGGTTGGTTGACAATTAAATATTGACAGAATTTAAAGGGAACTTTCTAACCCTAAGTCAGATGGAGGCTTAGGAAAGTGACGTTCTCCTTGTGAGGAGAAGCATGTTCGAAGACAGAGGAAATGCTTATGGGATATGTTTAGCAGGTTGGCTTTTCTGGGTTCCGAAGAACCCAGAACCTCTAAAGGCAAACACTTTATGGGTTGAAACACCACCTGTAGCGAAGACTCTGGGAAAATACAGCTTCCTTCCTTTCCTTATGAAGAAAGGGAGTTAAGCGTTCCAGCACGGTCCGAGGAATTGGAGTGGAAGGGCATGCTTCTCTCAGTAAAGGAGAATTAATCATTATTAATGATAATAATTACTTTATACTGAGGTCTTGGGCCCCTGAACTCTAAGTTAAAAGAGAGATAATATAACCAATTCCTCTTCTTATACAGAAGAGTAACACCCAAACTGATGATTCCTGCTATGGAGATGCTCCATAGCCACATACCCAATATAGCAACACCCAACAGCAACTTCTGGACCAAAAGAGCATTCTCCTCCTCCTCCTCCCCCACCCCCTCCATCCCCTGCAGAGACTACAAGTCTGGCTATAACAGCTGAGGGCAAGCCCAGTGGGGACAGCCAGTGACATCACCAGAAGACATTATGAGCCTTGGGGCATCAAAGGCTGAACGGGGCTTTCACACATGAGCCCTGGCCACCCACATTCCCTATATGCAAACTTTGCCATATGTATATGCCCTGGTCAGATGTTTTATATATATGTTCTCTTCCACATGTACTATAGCCATAGAGTGCTCAGTCTCGAGTCATGAAGAATTGAGTTCAAATTCTGCTGTAAATATATGACCTTGACCAAGTCACTTAACCTCATTTTCCTCCATCTACAAAACAGGGACAATAATAGAACCTATCTCCCAGAATTGTGAGGATCAAGTGAAATCACATATATAAAGCACTTTGTAAGCCTTAAAGTATGTGAGTTTACTATTACTATCCTTGAGGTCAAGAACTATACCAAATTCACCTTTGTACAGCATCCTTGCCAGTTTGTAGTATTTTCACATAATTGGTGTTTAATAAATGTTTATTGAATTGAAATGGTAAAAGTAGATGGTGTGCAGTGGCTAGAGCACTGGCCCTGAAGTCAGGAAAACCTGAGTTCATATCTGGTGTCAGACACTAACTAGTTATGTGACTGTGGCCAAGTCACTTAACCATGATTCCAAGTCATTTAATTCTGTTTGCCTCAGTTTCCTCCTCTGTAAAATAAGCTGGAGAAGCCAAGAAAAATCCAAATGTGTTCACAGAGAGTCAGACATGACTGAAATGGTACAAAACAATAACCTGTCTACCCTTGGTAAGTCCAGGTCAACAGACCCAGACCAACAACATTCCAAGGCATTCACAGAACTGGTAAATGCAACTGTTAAGCCATTGTCAGAGAAATTAGAAAAATAATGGAGAGTAGAAGAGCTGTGTACAAGATTTGACATTGGCAATGTCCAGAATGAATTATTAAGGAATAATCTGTAAGCTCTAAAAACGGAAAACAGTGATGACTCAGGGTCAACATGGGTTCTTCAAGCATAAGTTACATGAGGGGCAGCTAGGTGGCACAGTGGATAGAGCACTGGCCCTGGATTCAGGAGGACCTGAGTTCAAATCCAGCCTCAGGCACATAACACTTACTAGCTGTGTGACCCTGGGCAAGTCACTTAACCCCATTGCCTCACCAAAAAAACAAACAAACAAACAAAAAGAATAAGTTACATGGTGCAGCTAGGTGGTGCAGTGGATAGAGCACCAGCCCTGGAGTCAGGAAGACTTGAGTTCAAATCCAGCCTTAGACACTTAACACTTACTAGTTGGGTGACCCTGGGCAAGTCATTTAACCCTGATTGCCTCCAAAAAAGAAGAAGTTATACCAACTAATGTCATTTCCTTTTTGGAAAACGTTGCTACCCTAGTACATAAAAGGAATGCCATGGGAAAATGTACTTGGACTTTATTTAATAAGATATTAGACAAAATCTCTCAAGACATTCTTGTGTGAATAGTACAGTTAGGCTCAATAGCACAGTACAGTGAATAGTACTGTTCAGAACTGACTGAATGACTAAATCCAAATAGTAGTGATTGATGTCAGCTTTCAGAGGGTCTAGAGTGGGGTGATCAGGAATTGAAACCCAGCTTTTGCAATCTGCTCCCCAAATTTGCCCTGTGATGGTCACGATTTCAACTTCTGACTTGGATGAAAACATAGACGGCATGCTCATTAAATGAGAGACAACAACACATTGGGTGACAGTGTCAGGATCCAAGAAGACCTTGACAGACTAATGGCAATAATTGGAGAAACTGAGATTAAGGCTAAAAGCAACCTGGAGCGCTGCTGTCAGAGGTATGACTTTTCCTATGTCCAAGAGGAAATCTGAGAAGCCATTTTGTGAGCTACCACAACCTCTCCTCAGTCTTGATGCAGGTTTGAAGGACCACAGTGCTCCCTTCCTCCAGTCCTGCCTCCAACCCAGCCCTCACAGCCATCAGCTTCGAATGAATGTAAATAGTAATTGTCTTGTGCTCTGGCCAGCCATTCTGACGGTCTTCCCCTCCCAGATGGCTATCTTTGTGATGGTACATTGAGCCATGTTTTGTGTCACCCCAGTCACCCTCCCATTGCTCAATATTACCTTGTAACAATAGGGAAATCATGTTTGAAAATATGGAAGCAATATTCCCACTGTCCTCTGCCCTCCTTAGATGTCACCTGGAATATTGCATTCAGTTCTGGGCATCGTATTTCAGGAAGTCTATTGAAAAGAGTGTAACTGTTTAGCAATCAAGCTCCCCCCAAAAGAGCAGGACATGCTTTTAAATTTAATCTGCATTGTTAATGTTTTAAATTTAATCTGCATTGTTAATGTTATCTCCACTTTCTTAAGTCTAAACAATTGACAAAACAATAAATCTGATTTGCAAAGTTTGTCGATTTTGGTGTAAATGCTCAGACTGAAAATTTAACAGTTAGCCCTATGGACGGGCTCCACCACATCCCCAGAGACCATTTTAACAAAGACCAAAATGGCTGAAGAAGTAAAATGTGTTTTAACCCATAGGACAATGGAGAGAGATAGGGTAGGACTACGCTATATTCGGCTACATAGGGCATCATGCCAGGGTGAATAGAGTACCCCATTTGGGGTCAGAAAAATCTAGGCTTAAAAGCTGCCATAGTCACTAACTGTGTGACCCTGCTCAAGTCACTCGATCTCTCTGAGTCTCAGTTTCCTCATCTGTAAAATGAGGATAATAATAGCACCTACCTGGTTGCTTATTGTGAGAATCAAAATAATATTAAATTGAGATTATACACACATACACATATATATACATATATGTGTATGTGTGTATATGTGTGTATGTATGTATGTACGTATCTCTGGAAACCTTTAAATAAGTATATAAATGTTATCTCTAAGTGTGATTACTAATTATAACATGTTTGTAAAAATAGAGTGAAAATATAACCTAAGAAATGCATGATTAAGGGGCAGCTAGGTGTTGCAGTGGATAGAGCACCGGCCCTGGAGTCAGGAGGACCTGAGTTCAAATCTGGGCTCAGACACATAATACTTCCTAGCTGTGTGACTCTGGGCAAGTCACTTAACCCTAGTTGCCTCACTAAAAAAAAATGCATGATTGGAAAAAGAGGTAAGTTGGTCATATAGCAAGAGCAAGGAATAAAAAATCAATCAGTTTATGCGTGAATGAAAAGCATTAATGAGTCTTATTATATGCCAATCACTATGGAAATCATTGAAGAAACAAATACAAAAATCAGGAGAGTTCCTGCCCTCAGAGAGATTATATTTTAATGAGGAAGAAAATGCACATCAGGGAGTCATGGCCAGGGATGAAAATTTTGGTCATGGGAGGCACAGGGTTGGTGATTGGAGTCATAGGGCCAAAGATTAATATATTCTTTGCATGAATGGTACCTTTGATTTGATTACTGTTCCCAGAGCTGTAAGGGATGTTTGTGGGATCCTTTTAAACACATGAAAATGGATGAGGAATAGCAGCATGTTGGGTCTAGGTCAAGGTAAAAATGTGCAATTATCACCAATCAAAAGCCTGGGGCCTCAAGACATGAGGTGGAGCCCCACAGATCCCAGATTGAGGCTGGGTCATTATGAAAATGATCAGGAGGCAGGAAGCATGGTGCATCTGGATGCCTACAGATTATCTTTTTTAAGTAAGTTTTGAACTAAGGCCTCAGGGTTTGGAGTGGATACTTTATGGATGATTTATGAGAGGATATGGACAAAAGACCCAGGATGAGAAAGTGGGTGATGGAATTGTGCTACTACTGGAAACCCAAATATGGATAAAGTCCTAGATTCATCAAAGTGTTGAGGCAAAAACTGACAAACTGAAGTGTGTCTAGAGTAGAGTGATCACAGTAATGAAAGGCCTAGAGACCATGACTTATGAGTAGTATTAAGTACTTAGACTAAAGAAGAGAAGCCTTGGGGAAGACATGAGAATATTTAGAAAGCTATCATATAGAAGAGGGTTTGTGTAGAATGAGGAATAGTGGGTTCCTCATTCTGTAAGAAACAGATAAAAGCTTGATATTGTCCGAAAGGAGAGGCCTTGTGCATGGAGAACTAGAGGAAAGCCGGGGCACAAGAGCTGACTCTGACATGGACTGAGTGACCCTGAATACTTCTCTAAGGTGATAAATTGTAAAGGAGGTACCAACATGACCTACTTTAGTAGAACTTTCCTCCCATATATAGAGTTCCCTCCACCAATGAAATTAAAGATCCAGTCAGAAACAAAGACTGGAAAATGGAATGGACTATCTGAAGGGACAGAGCACTCCCCATCACTGCAGCGGCCTAAACCATCAGTTATTGTTCAGAGATCTGTTTTACCAATGAAGTCAGCAGGACAAAGAAGATGAATCAGATCTCTGGGTTCACATTACCATTCATTAGAAAAAGACCACTCTACTCCCTACTGAAATGAACCCTGAGGACTTCTCTGGGGCCCCAGCCGCCATTCTGGATTCACCCTAGAGAGGGAAACCTAAATCCCAGAGTCCCCTCATTCATAATCCACCCAGAAGACAAGCCATTGTGTCAGGAGGTCCTTGAAGGTCAAACCAACCACGTTCCAGTGAGACCTTGTAAAATTGGTAGCCCTCATTATAGGGAAAATTCACTATTCTGGTCTTTGCATGCCCATTGACTACAATCTACACAGGTCCAATATCCCTCATCATTTAATTCTAGAACACCTTCTGTGGACTTCAGCCATAGCCTTGTCTTTAATATGCCTACTTTTCCTCCTGCCCCACCCTGAATTCTCCCCATAGACCACTCCATCCACCTGCCATCCCAAATCATTCCTAAAGCCCCTCAAACTAGTCTTTCACCATCTGTTTGATGCTTAAATGGCTCTATAGCACCATCTACCGGCACATAGCAATCTCTCAAGATCAAATAGAGAACAGACAGACAATGATGTTTTACTTTCAAAGCCCATCTACTCCAACCCCCTTCTTTTACATTTGAGGAAACAGAGGTCCAGGGAGGGTGATTTCCCCAAGGTCACACATCTAGGACCATAGGTCTAGAGCTGGTAGGGACATAGGAGGCCATTCCATCAACTCTCTCATTTTAGAAATAAGGAAACTGGGGTACAGAAAGGGTGAGTGACTTCCCCAAGGCCACGTCACTAGGATCACATGCTGTGTTCTACACCTGAAACTCAAACCCTCCTCACTTTAGACTCTGAGAATCTCTGGCCTCCATCAAAGTCCATTTCAAGCATTACTTTTCTGATCCCCACAAGTGACCTGATCTATCTAGTTTTTATCTGTTTCTATTGGCCTAATTGTTTCTGCCTCATTGATTTATCAACTAGGAAAGCCTGGGGTAGTGGAGAGAGAGCTGGTCTTGGACTTGGGTTCAGGTCCTATCAATGGCACATACTATTAGACTGTAAGCTACTTGAGAGCAGGGACTGTTTTTCTTTTTCTTATTTGTATTCCCAAGGCTTAGCACAGTGTCTGGCACATAGTAGGTACTTTAAAATGTTTATTGACTGTCTGACTTCATGTATATTTGATCTTAATTTATCTGTGGGCATGGTTCTTTCTTCTCAGTAAAATGTAAGCTGCCTGAGGGCAGTAGGTGTTTTGCATTGTTTTGTATCCTGTATAATAACAGTACCTGGAACATAGTGATACTTAATAAAATGTTTTTGAATCTGTTTCAACTGTAAGTTTTGAGTTATTCCTTAGCTAACATGGCAAAATGGAAGGAAATAAGCCTTTATTAAGCTCCTACTATGAGCCAGGCACTTTAGAATTATCTCATTTGATCCTCATAAAAACCTTGGAGGTAGGTACTATTATTATCTCCCTTAATACATACAATTGAGGTGACTGAGGGAGATAGAAGTTAAGTGACTTACCCAGAGTCACACAGTAAGGAATTGGTGGGATTTGAACTCCTGACTATAGGCCCAGTGTTCTATCCAGTGTGCCACCTAGCTGTTGGCTTATATTGAAGCTACCTTCTTTACTGGGGAGAAAAGATGGCATATCACGGGTCCTTGACTCTGTGTGTGTGTGTGTGTGTGTGTGTGTGTGTGTGTGTGTGTGTGTGTGAGATGAACCATTTTGGCAGTACTGTGATTGCCCTGGGGACCTCTTCTATTTTTGAAATACGTAAAATAAAATACATATGATCACAAAGGAAATCAAGTATATTGAAATACAGTTATCCAGATAGTTTTAAAACCACTTCAAGGACCCCAAGTTAAGAACCCCTGGAGTAGTAGAGAAGAAGGTGTAGACCTGAGGAGCAGGCTGATGGTTAGAGGAAGAAGAGGGTTGGGATAGGGAATGTACAGAGGAACACACAACTGCAGGTACATTTACACCAGGAGAGTGGGCTTCCATTTTTCAGAGTCCAGCTCATGTCCCAGTGAGATCTGGGAACAAGGCACTCTTGGAAATAGGGGTGTCACAGCAACAGGACCATGAGTGTTGTGAGCTAAGGCAAATTGAGAGGTTGTACTATATAGAGGAGGTCAGTGGAGACCCACAATGGATAATGCATCAGAATGACAGTCTCTGGACCAGTTTGGCAAGGAGGCACCTCTCCTCTCTGCCCCCACTCCCACTTCCAACCATTAGTGGTGATGTCCTAGGAGAAAGTCCAAATTGCCCCATCCTATTTAAATCTTTGCTATTAGAAGCTTTTACCTTACTGAGTTCAGGAAATACACCTCGGGGTGTTCCTTTGAAAAGGGTCTGTTGAGTCAAAACAATGTGCTTATGGTTCTGATATTACCAGAGAGTAAAGAGATGCCATTCAAGGCCCTCTACAAATTAACCCTATTTCCCCTTCCTTATTTTATGTCAAGTGGCAATCTCCATTGTCACAAATAAATACTCCATCTGAATACAGATCAAAGCATACTATTTTTCACTTTATTTTTTGTGGGGGTTTTTTTGGTCTATGTTTTCTTTCACAATATGAATAATATGTAAATATATCTTGTATGATTCCACATGCATAACCTATGCCAAATTGCTCACCATCTCTGGGAGGAGGGAGGAAGGGAAAGCATTTGGAACTCAAAATTTAAAAAAAAGGTAAAAATTATTTTTACATGTAATTGGGAAAAAATAAAACATTTTTCAATTTGAAAAAAATAAATGAATACTCCATATGTCATTTTCTGAACAAACTTCAGAAATTTGAAATCTAGGGATATATATATATATATATATATACACATACATACACATATATAAATATATATATAACATGTGTATAAAATATAAAATTATATATGTATTTTTATGCTCTTTTTTGAGTAAATTTTATGTCAATTCATCAGTAATTTCTTATTCATCTTCATAGATGCTGAATAAATATATTCCTGTTTTTCTTATATTAACTCTATTTTTATACAAAATCCCTTTCTGTAATGGACGTATGGGATGTCCTTCTATCATATATTGCATCCCAGCACTCCCCTGCTCATATGGACACCCATGTACTTTCTGAGTTGTCTTATTCACTAGAAACTGCTCTAATGCTGTGGAGGCTAGGTTCCCAGGGAAGTACCACTATCTTGTGCTACTTCAACTCTCTTAGGGTCCCAGGAGTAATGCTGTTGGGAGAGAACACATTCTTCCTACTAACTATTTTAGCTCTAGAACCTCCACTGATTTATTTCCATTTATGCAAACCAGCCACTCACAATGACTACATTTTTAGATCTTAAACATAACCATTTAACAATGAAGAAAAGAAACAATTATGTCACAGTTGACTCATATTAGAACAAGTGCATTGATAATACAATGCAACACAATTCACCCATAAAACATTCACAACCTCCCACCAATGTACTCAGTTTATAAAGGAGAGAGTGGGCACATGTTTAGAGTTACCTGCCAAGGAGGCACATGAGTGAGGAAAATCTGTGTTCTAGGTAACTCACAAAGCTAGAACCATACTTTCTATGTCCTCTTTTGGTTTTGGGAATTGTCCATAGAAGTTCATTGAAGAACAAAGGTTCTGTGTTGAACAGAAGCTTCCACTACTAAGACGAGTTGATACATGATGTGTTTGATTAATACTTCATTGGGTGTTGTCTTAAATATCTAGTTAATCTGATGAGTGATTTCTGTGCTTCTGGATAGTTCCTCTTCTCAAGTGGAAACACTCCTTAATTGCAACTTCAGTATCCAGTAATTAGTATTCAGGCTTTGATGATGAAATCTGTATTCTCACTATGTCTCTGTCTGTCTCTCTTTTTCCGCCTCTCTCTGTGTGTCTTTCTATCTCCCTGCCTCTCTCTATCTCCCTATCTCTCTGTCTCTCTTTGTCTCTGTTTCTGACTATCTCTCTCTGTCCCCGCCTCTCATTTTTTCCAAAGATTATTTGTAAATCCTTAGATCTTTCATAATTTCATTTCTTACAGTATAACAATATTCTATTATATTTATCTATCATGATTTGTTCAGCCATTCCCCAATTGCTTAGCACTCATTTTGTGTCCAGTTCTTTGCTATATAACAAAAAGAACTACTATAATTTTTTGTTGGCCTATATACATCCTTTCCTTCTGACTTTGATCACTTATGGTACATACTCAACAATGGCATCACTGGGTCTAAGGATATGCACAGTTTGGTGATTTTTTTTTTATATAAAGGCAAATTACTTTTTTTAGAATGGTTGGACCAATTCACAGCTCTACCAACAAAGCATTGCTGTACTGGTTTTCCCACAGCCCCTTCAACAATTGACATTTTGCTGTTTTTTTTTTTTAATCTTTATCAGTCTGGTGGATGTGAGGCAGAACTCCAGTGTTGTTTTAATTTGCATTTTACTTATTATTCATGATTTGGACTATTTTTCATAAGATTGTTGATAACTTGCACTCTTCTTGAAAATGTCGTGTTGTATCATTTGTCTACTGAAGATTACTCTTGTTCTCATATAATTATATGAAGCCCGTATATATTTTGAATGCCAGAACTTTATTGCAGAAATTTGCTGCAACTTTTTTTCTTCATTTATTACTTCCCTTTTCATCCTAATTATTGATTTCTCTTATGCAAATGATTTTGGATGTGATCAAAATTGTGCATTTAATAATTCATTATCATCTCTGTCCCTTGTTTGAGCAAAAATTCTCTGTTCATAGTTGTAAAATACATCCCTTTCCCTTATCCTTATTTCTCTTTAATTTGTTTATATTTAGGTTACATCCATATGGATATTATTGTTATATATGCATTATATATAATATAATATATAATATATAATACATATATTAATATGCATCTTGAGGGTGGTCTAAACCTATTTTCTGCCAGACTGCTTTTCAGTTTTCTCAGCATTTTTTGTGAAATAGAGAATCCTTACCCCAGTAGTTGAATGTCTTTGGGCTTATCAAACATTTTGCTACTATGATCCATTGCTTTAGCGTCTCGTCTTTTCCACTGAATTAACTTAATCAGTGCTAAGTAGTTTTGGGTGTTTACTACTTTGTACTATAGATTGAGATCTGGCACTAAGTCTATTTTTATTTTTCTTTGTATTATTAACTGGTTGCTAGAACGGTTCTACCTTTTTTCTTAAATTTTGGAATAAAAGTTTACGCACCTACATTGCTATAGAATGTTCTGCAGATTATTCTAATCAGAGTAGAGAATTTTGATATTTTCATGGAAACAAAAATTACATGGAAATAAAAATAAAGCCATTTTGTTGAAAGCCAGAAAATTATGACAATTGAATATATGCTGATTAACTTGGAGGAATTAATAAATATGGAGTCAATTTTTCAGACCAAATAACTGGGGGGCTGATCAAATTGAGGCAGTGAGTGTGTTGTATGATGGAATTAACAATGAACCTAGAATCTGAAGACTTGAGTGTTGATCCTGGCTCTGTTATTTAACTCTGCATGTAGCTTTAGGCCTCTCCCTTTAGGACTTGAGTTTGTTCAGTTATAAAAGTGAGGAACTGTGGATTCGTTGACTTTTAAGGGTCCAGACTTCCAGGTCTAAATCTATGATTCTTGGAATTTGTGGTGCATTTAATGTCACTTTAAAAATGTTTACACTCTTTGTAATCTTGGTAAGGACAAAGTCTTTTTTTCTTTCCCCTATCTCAGAACTTCTATTCTGGGGAGACCTCAGACCAGCCATTCTCTGGACTATACAACCACACTTCAGCTATCTCCTCACCCTGCTCCGGGGACCCTTTCTCCTATTGGTGCACTATTCCCTGAACTTCCATTTGAGAGAAAGGACTGAGACCAGTCACCCTTCATCCTCCATATTTGCCATCTTTCAGATACCTCCCCTCTCCCTGCTTCTCGTATGCTCATGTGTAAGTTTCCTCTCCCCATTAGAAAGGAAGCTCCTTGAGGGCAGGGACTGTCCTTTTTGTTTGTAATTAGTTCCCCTGTGCTTAACAAAGTGACTGGCATATAGAAAGTACTTAATAAATTCTTGTTGACTGTTGGATATGAATTGTGGAGCAGAAAGTAACCTTTCCCCTCCCTGAAAAATAATTGTAATAGAAGAATTATTTTAAATTATATATACAGAGCTGAAATCAGTCTTTGAAATTATTCTGTCACGGTGGATAGAGTGCCGGCCCTGAAGTCAGGAAAACCTGAGTTCAAATATGGCCTCAGACTAAACACTTGACACTTAACTAGCTGTGTGACCCTGGGCAAGTCACTTAATCCGAATTGCCTAAAACAAAACAAAACAAAGCAAAAAAAGAAATTGTCCTGTCCAACCTTTTTAATTTACAAAAGAAAGTGATAGGGGCAGTTAGGTGGCACAGTGGATAGAGCTCTGGCCTTGGAGTCAGGAGGACCTGAGTTCAAATCCAGCCTCAGACACTTGAAACTTACTAGCTGTGTGACCTTGGGCAAGTCACTTAACCCCGATTGCCTAGCCAAAAAAAAAAATCAATACTTGAAATGAAATGACTTGTCCAAAGTTTCATTGTTAGAAAGTGGCAAACCTGGAATTGGAATCCAGATCCTCTGACTCAGAATCCAGCAGTCTTTCTGAATCCATAGGCTTTGTGGAAGACTAAGAATAGCTCCTTTATGTGTATCCTCTCTGTAAGGCTGGTGCTACTGTTATTGTTCTCATTTCACAGATGAAGAAACAGAGGGCCCGGAGACGATAAGCGTCTTGACTACAGTCAGGAAGTTAGTAATTATTATAGATGAAATTCAAATGCAGTTCACTCCTGACTCCAAATTCAGAACTTTCCACTAAATTGATTATCCTTCTCCGTGAGTAAAAGCTAAATGTCAAAAAATCCTGGAATCTCATTTCTTGTTTATGCTGCGGTTCAGTGGTTCTCAAAATGTGATCTCTTGGGGATCCCTGAGACCTTTTCAGGGGGTCGGGAAGGTCAAAACTATCTTCACAATAATACTAAATTTTTAAATTTGAATATGGCAAATAGCATAATCCATATAAATAAAAGCTTTTTGGGGATGTCCTCATAATTTTAAGAGTACAAGAGGATCCTCAGAACAAAAAATTTGAGAAATGTTGGTGTGGTGTACTGAATTGGAAGTCAGGAGACCTGGGTTCTGTCTGCCTTCCCCCGCACTACTTACTAATTTTTTAATTATGGGCAATTCATCAAGTGACTGAAACCCTCCAGGCCTCAGCTGTCTCATCTGTAAAATGTATCTAATAATTTATCTGTTTTCAAGGGGCTGGAAGGCAGGACTGGAGCTGGAAGGGACCTCACAGGCTGTCTCTTCCAACCTCATCATTTTATATCGGAGGATGCTTGGACAGGGAGATCAAGTTATTCACTTAATGACATACAGTTTGTGAATTTTAGGGCTAAGATTTGAACCTAGATTTTCTGATCCTAGAGCCATTGATCTTTCAACCACTTAACACTTGAGTAACAAAATGTCTTCCCTTCAGTCCTTATTTTATTTCAGCAACACAACAACCCATTGAGATAGAGGATAAAGATGTTACTATCCCCATTTTAGGGGTGAGGCAACCAAGACTCAGAGACATTAAGTGACTTCCCCAGGGTCACAAAGCCAGTGTTAGAAGTAGAATGCAAAGCAAGGCCTTTCTGATTTTAAGCCATACTGCCTTGCCGCAGATGATTGCTTAGGGTACATTCCAGCCTAAGGACTGTATGATCCGGTCTGTGATTCTAAACTGTTAAAAGCCAGAGTTCTTTTTTTATGTTTTCATACAAAGAAGAGAACAGTAAGTGTGGGGTGGGAAAAAAGTAGAAGAGAAGGAAAAGGAAGATAAGGACAAGGACAAATGGAGAGAGAAAGAGAAAGAGCAAGGGGGGAGGAAGGGAGAGGGAGAGGGAAAGAGGGAACAGAGAGATGAGAGGAAGAGAGGAGGGGGAGAGAGAAAGAAAAAGACAAAGAGAGAGAGGAAGAGAGAGAAGGGAAAGAGAGAGAGAAGGGGGAAGAGAAGGAAGAGGGAGGGGGAGGAGAGGAAAAAAGAGAAAGAGAGAAGGGGGAAGAGAGGAAGAAAGGAAGAGAGGAAAGAGAGGAAGAGAGAAGGGGAAGAGAGGAAGGGGGAGAGAAAGAAGGAGGGAGAAGAGAAACAGAAAGGACGGGGAGAGGGATAGAAACACTAGTTCTGGAGTATGCCCTAGGTCCAAATCCTACTTCTGGAACTGACTGCCTATCGTCTGTTTCCTCAACTTTCATGGAGTAGGGGGAGGGTCAGGATGACCCCTTTCAGCTCAAGGTCTATGATCCTGTGAAGTTTAGAGAAGGGGAATGACCTACCCAAAGTCACACAGTACATCACAGCACTTGTCAGAGACCCCAGGAAATGAAATAATTCACAAAAAGCAGTCTTCTCAATGTTACATCCCCCGAGCGCTACCGCAAATGGTCGGTAGGTGGTGCACGTACATAAGATGTTTTAAAAGACTTCTGTTTTCCTTAGCCCGGGATTTTTTTTTTTAAAATGGGGGTAGGGGGAGGGAAGATTTGGGAGGCTGAACGGGGGAGAGGACAGGGAAGCCCCAGTAATCCAATTAATCAATTCAAAGTTAGCGGTGACAATAGGGGCTTCCAGTCGTCCTGCACCTGGATCAGCCAGCACCTGCCTCTGGGCTCTGGTCTCACAAAGCGTGACCCAAAGCATAGCAACGCCGTTAAGCTGCCCCACTCTCCAGGTAGTCAATGGTCATTAAGCAAAAGCCTGGTCCATTTGCTGACGATCCTTTCCTTAAAAGGGGGCCGAAGGGTGGTTGGAGATGATGCTTCTCTTAGAACTGAACTCAATGTGACGCCTATCTCCGGCAGAATTGTTAAGGTCCTTTGTGGAAAACTGGAACCAATAAAGAGAGGGGGGTCAGTTTGCCCTTTAGGGGCATAAGCCCCTCTCCACTGATGTCTTTTTTCAGGATTGAGAATTCAAATGAAAGGGTCTCTTCCTCCAGCCTATTATTTTCCTTTGTACTCTCCGAGCCAGGCACATAATAGGTGCTTTATATTGCTGGTAGATCGATTGTGTATGATACACTTCTGTAAGGAGATTCCCGAACTTTGGAGGATTTGGCTGGATCGTTGATCCTGGCAGCATATCTGCTTAGAATTTCAGAACCCGTGTTAACTCAGATAAATCCATGTCACTTTTCACATAAAGAAACTGACTTCAATGACTTAGACAACTGCTCACAGCTAAGGATGCTTCAGAGGTAGGGGAAGGACATAAACCCCGATTTTCCGGTTTTCTACAACCAGAGCAGTCTTTCTTTCTCCTGTCCTATGCAGACTGCCGACCAGATTTGGCTTCCAGAAACCATCTGCTAATAGTGGGTTGGCAAAGGGTTCTATTTTGAAAAGACGCTCGCCTCTGGAGGTACTCTCCTATTATTCTGCAAATATTTCTGTGAGACCTGCAAATGCATCGCTACCTTTGCTAGGCTTTACCAAGCTGGGGGTAGGAGTGGAGAGATGATCCTAGAGTTTAATGAGAGGCTGATTGGCTTGCCTCAGTCTCCAAGGTCCAGAGGTTAAGTGCTAAGGGTAGCCTGCTTCCTTTCCAACCTGTTGGATGAGTAAATATTTCCCCATTCCTTGCTGACAAGGGAGGTGGCGTGGTGTGGGGGTGGGGAGGGGTTGGTTTGGGGAGGGGTGGGGGGGACATCTGAGGAAACTGGATGATTTCTCGCCAAGGCTGTTCTCTCGTTGCGCCGCAAGGAGTCGGGCTGCGATCGGACTTTGGGGGAGACGATGATGGACACAGGACACGTGGCCACACAATGGGGACACACGACTGACCTCAGCCACTTCGGCAAACTGCCCCTGCCCTTTTGAAGCAGGCGGAAGCATTCCAGGAGACACTGGGGCCCCGACACCTCTCCCATTCTATCCCCACCCAGCCACCCACCCTCCCAAATCCCCTCTTCGCAACACAAATACCTAAACTACCCCCAGACCAGCTCCCGACTCCCAGTTCGCATCCAACCAGGGGCGCAGGTGCCAGGCAGCCCTGGAGGTCCTTTTCAGCCAGTCTAAATTGCCCCTGAGGTGGAAACTTTAAAGTGCGAGGATGCCAAGTCCACCGGTGCCTAGCCTAAGGCCATGATTTCACCCCTGGGCTATTATTCCAAGAGCCAACATTTTACCTCCACGAAAGCTCTAGGTAGGCTATGCAATTGTGACGTCACAAAGCGGTCTGGACGATTTAAAACCCCAGAAAGAGAGAAAGAAAGGATGTGGGAGGTGGAATTTCGACGAGTATGAATGGGGGGGGGGGGGGGG
>NW_020951112.1:795487-830707 GCF_900497805.2 Vombatus ursinus | reverse complement strand
GTGTGTGTGTGTGTGTGTGTGTGTGTGTGTGTGTGTGGTTGGGGGTGGGGAGAGTCATAGGACTTTTCTTCTCTCCGGCCTATATGCAAACTGTCACTTCAGGTTAGCTTGAGACCTTATCTAGCTCATTAGCATGAGCTGTGTCTAATGTGCTTAAAACCTCTAATTATTTATTATGCCCTAATGGGGTGGCTGGGGACACTGGTGTGGCACCTCTAAAACTGGCATTTCTGTGGAACAAAAGGACCCATTCCAACCTCAAATCCCTCGAATCCTCTAGGAACCGTGGTCCCGGCATGGCATGAACCCTTCTCTCTGATCATGGGGAGGGGAGACACTGGTGTGGCCCCTCTGAAATGGACATTTCTGTGGAAGAAAAGAACCCATGCCAACCCTAAATCCCCAGAATCGTCTAGAAACCCTGGTCCCGGCGTGGCATAAACCGTCCTCTCTGATCATGGGGTGTGTGTGAGGGATTGCTCTCTAATCATTTGGGAGGAGGTGGCGGGGCGCAAGCCTCTCTCAGATCATTTGGGTAGAGAGAGAGAAAAGATTGGGGCGGGGGTAAGTAGGGTTGCGTTGGTGTCTGGGAGAATGTGCGGTTAACCAGGTTCGAAGTGTTCACTCGCCTCCCTGTTTTGAAATCTTGCCGTCTTCAGTGAGTGCCCCAAGTCTTTGCATTCCTAAACCCTAGCTCGGTTTGCTGAAGGGTTCGAAGCTGCAAAGTGCAGGAGATTTTAAAATATGCAAGCAAATTATTTAACTTCAGGTCTCTGGGGTGAGGGAACCTTTTAAAGAAAGAAATCAGTGAGTATTAGGAGTCAGGGATCGGTTGGCTAATAAAGTCCTTTTACTGTGTGAAAAGACGATCAGTGAAGTTTGAAAAAGCCCACTGCACTAAGAGTCTAGGCACATACACTCACATACACACAAACCCAGCTTTATTCAGAAAACAGTTTCAAAATAAGTTAACCTCTGTAGGTTTTCCCCCCTAATGCCGCCTATTCCTTCCTCCCTCCCTTCCTCTCCCCCTTTCGAGTCCTGTTTTGTTTCTCCGCGTTGTGCCAACTATTTTTATCTTTATTCCTGCTATTTCTCCCTTTCCATTCATTCTCTTTTTTTGTGTGTGTGGCTTCAGTCTGATGTGTTTCTCGTTACCACCCACTGCACGCTCTCTCCTGTGGCTGAGGTGTTTCTATACAAACCTCTGCGTCCAGTTGTCATATTAATTATTACACTGAGTAATGACTGAAATAGTCAAAATAAGGGGAGACTCAAGAGCGCTTTTTCTCGCTGCTCAAAGATTCTGCAAAGACGCCTACAACAAAGCACTAATTGGTCCCCAGAAATACTCTGACAAGGCATGGAAGATAGGTTTCATAAAGCCGGGCAATTGTGAAGGGGGGAAAGATCTTTGAATAGACCCCACGCTTCTATTCTAAACTCTCTTGCTGAGCAAAAAATGGACTGCTCCTTGAATACTGGTCTGGGCCTGAATGCTCTACCCAGCAGAGAAAAAAATGCAGCATTTATTGTAAGTTTTTTTTTTCTCCTCCAGCTATTCATGTGTTCTATGTGGAGAATCAGCTGGATTTGTTTACCGTGAAAGACCTTTACTTTATTTTCACTCTTGGGGGGTGGTGGAGGTGGTGAGGAGGGGACAAGGGAGGTGGAAAGGGGAGAGAAACATGTGCCTGGACCTAAGCAAGTAGCCTACTGTAATAAAATAGAGTGTAACAAATCCTACAGAAGTTTAGAATGTATTGATTCTTTCAAGATCTATATAGATAAACGACTTTCGTTATGCTTTTCCTAGGAAGGAATTTAATCATAATGTAAATGGGTCTTTAAGAAAATGGGGAGGGGGTGTTAGCCAAATAAGGAGAACTTCAAAAGAACTCTCGGGGGTGGCTGCAAATTACCTCCTCCTCCCCCTCTCCAAAAAGAGAGGGAGAGAGAGAGCTTTTTTGTTTAGTTTTTAGGTTTTTCTTTCTTTCTTTTTTTAAGAGACAGACTGGAGAGATTTGTTAGAATTAAAATTTCCCAAATGCAGGTGCACTGCAGCAGGGTTCAACAACCAAGACACTGTGTGTGTGTGTGTGTGTGTGTGTGTGTGTGTGTGTGTGCCTCTGTGTGTGTGTCTGTGTGTTTTTCCCCCCTCCCCATAAGTGTCTGCTCGAAGGGTGTTTTTTCACTCAATCCCAGACCCAAGAATAGGCCAAGTTCATCGAAGAACTGCTTGCTAAAACACCTCTCTTCCCAGAGGCTTTGAATGGCTTTTCTAAGTTAACGTTTGAAGGCTGTTACAGGATTCAGATACAGCCCGAGTTTGGGGAGCCAAGTCACATGTTCCCTCCTTTCTAGTGCAAGGAAAATCCTTAGGTAACTGACTATGGGAGAGTTCACCACCTCAAATTCCAACTTCTGCTGCCCCTTGAGTTAAAGGATCAGTTTCTCCTGGGCTTACTCCTAAACCAGACAATGTAACTCTGGAAGATTTCTCTGAGGCCCATTAAAAAAATTAGTCAACTATTGATTATCTGAAAGTTAAGAACTCTACCACAGATGTTTCAAAACTCTAGAGTAGATTTTACTATCAGTCTAATTTTTTTTTCACAGAAGGTACAAAATTACCTTTTGAACAGAGAGACCTCTTTTTGACCTAGAAAATTTTTTGTTCTGGTCTCTTATAGTCCCTCTTGATAAACTTGACCCTTTTCTGGATTAGGGATCAGGTGTAAGGTCCCCAGGATTTGTCACCCACTAGCTAAGGGACACTGGTCACATGAATACAACTTTGGGACTCAGCTTACCCCTCCTTAAAATGAAGAGAGCCATCATGCTCACACTGCATATCTGGGAAGCCTTTTGTGAGGCCCACTATGCCCCACCTCCCACTCCCCAAGATCATGCATGAGGAAGCATTCTGGTAACTGTAAAGTGCTTTACAAAAGTAAACTCTTATGATTTCAATTTCCGCTATAACTATGTTCTCAAAGTTGGGGGTAGGTGGAGGTCAGCTCTGGGTGCTGTTGGAGACATAAAAGCCCAGTAATTCTTCCTGTAGTTTGGAAGTCTTGCACTGAGGAAGTGTCTAAGTCCAGACCTCCAGATATATTCTAATTCTTCTCTCCCAAGCCTCAGGCTCACAAGGTGTATTTATTTACTTAACTTGTTAAATATGTATATATGTATACATGCATGCATACATAACATAATAAGCATATATACAAATAACTATGTATGTATGCACGTATGTATATAATGTTGGCTTTTTTTTAAAGCTACAGCTATCTGTCTGAATTCATCACATAGGCATAGAATGACAATTCACCACTTACTGTGTGTTTTGCTCTCCCTCCTCCTTCTCACAGCTACAGGGCTAACCCTATATAGGATCCCACCCAGGAGGCTTACTCCCAGGAAAGGAGACAACTTTCTCAGCTTTCTCTGGGCCAGGATATTTCTCCAGGACTTTGGCCAGAACCAATCCTGGCTGGTGGAAGTTGGATCAAGTGAAACGTAGCATATGTTTCAGAGTAAATATCCCCCAGCTTGTCTCAATAGATAAAGAGCTGGATTTCAAACTAGAGAGCCTAAAAAAGTCTTAGAGATTAACTCTCATTATGTGGAAAAAGGGAGGGGAAGGACCAGAGAGTTTTAGTGACTTATCCAGGGTCTCACAGCTAGCTAGTGTTCTCACCACTACCATTATCCATTACTATAGAAGGAATAGAAGGAATGCTAGGTTTAGAGTCAAAGAAACTGGGTTTAAATCTTCACTCACTAGCTTACTACCTAAGTGACCTTGGGCAAGTCATTTAACCTGTATTAGTTTCTATTCCTCTTCTGAAAAATGAGGAACTTGGCCTAATTGAATATTCAGTTAACTATTTTCCTCTTTAGCATTGTAATCCCTGCTGTGCAAACGAAGCTGGATCCTTCTACATCATACAGATACAGGTTGCTTTATATAAAGCAAAAGGTTGCTCTTCTCTTTCTCACATGTCCCAGGTTTGTGTCTCTTCCTATTCCTTCCTATATCACTTAAAAACAGTGAAAATTATTGCTATGCAGTCCTTCATGCTTTTCAAAGTGCTTTGCACACAGTACCAACTTAATAAGTATATTTTAAAACACTCTTTCATACATTATCTTTTTCTGTGAGCTCCCTCCCAAACTATGTGGTGAAGTGTTTAGAGCTGGTAGGCCCAGAGTCAGGAAGACCTGAGTACAAATCTAACCTCATATGCTTACTAACTGTATAACCCTGGGCAAGTCATTTTACCTTTCATGCCTCAGTTTCCTCAACTGTAAAATGGGAGTAATAATAACACCTTCTTCCCAGGGTTGTTGTGAGGATCAAATGAGATAATATTTGTAAAGCGTGTAGCTGGGTGGCAAAGCCAGGACGGGCTGCTAGAAGATGACAGACAGGGGAATGCCCAACAGACCCTGAATATTTTTAAGTGGGTGTCAAGGTAGCTACAAAGATTACAGGAAGTCAGATACAAGGTCAGGTTTACCACATTTTGCCCAGAGCTGGCTCTTTCAGAACACACACCTTTTGCCATGCCTACTAAAATGTAGTCAAAAGATCTGAAATGGTCTTCAGAGGTCTTCAGTCTATCCCCAGAGCTCTAGTTTCCAGCTGACTGATCAGGAGGAGAGGTGAAATTAAAAAGAGCAGAATTATTTTGATGCAAATCTGGGTGCCCATAGTTTTCAAGACTGCAAAAGTGTAAATAGGTTAGAATGAGTAACTCTAAAAGTATTGACTAATCATGTTAGTGCTGAGACACAGTGGACAGACAGTTAATCTTGGAGTCCCAGGGATTTCAATTCAAGACCCACCCTTGACCTACAGTCTACATGGTCTTGAGTAATGGAGTCAGGAAGGCCTTAGTTCAAACCTGACCTCAGACAATTACTAGCTGTGATGGACTCAGGGCAAGTCACTTAACGTCTGTTTGTTTCAGTTTTATCTGTAAAATGGGGGTAATAATAGTACCTACTTCCCAAGGTTGTTGCAAGGACCAAATGAGATGATAATTACCAAGCACTTAGCAAAATGCCTGGCTTATAGTAAAGACTTTGGAAATGTTAGCTATTTTTGTTGTAACTCAGTATCCAGATAAGAAAAGGAGAATGTGATCAGGCACCCCGAAAGTGACTGATGTGGGACTTGAACTCTAGTTTATTTGTTTTTGTTTTGTTTTGTTTTGTTTTGTTTTGTTTTTTCCCTTCCTTGGCTAGCTCCTCTACGAGGCCTCGTGAGGCCACACTGCCTCTCAATGCCCTAACTCTAAAATTAATGCAAGTTGCAAAGTTGCATTGCTTGGAGTTTCTCCACCCAAGAGGTCCCTGTATCAAAAATCACAGGCCTGGTCCCTATCCCTTTACCCAAATAAGAATCATTTTTATCCCCTCAATGAGTGAGGTAAGTACTAGGGTTATCCTTATTTTTACAGATTAGGCAACTGAGGCTCTGAGAAATCAAGATTTTTGTCCAAGGTCTTCTGAGATGAAATTCTTACCCAGCTCTTCCTGACTTACAACGTTGTAAACCTCAAAGAAAACTCCATATGAGAAGTGTTTTGCAAACCTTAAAGAGATGTGTACATACAGACATACATGTAATACATTATACATTACTGTAAGTATTAAGGAACTAAGAAGGGATATTCCCACAGGGGCCAAGGAGTTCCTCCAACGCCTCTGGCAAGGTTGGTATGTTTATTGCGGTTAATAGCGATCACTGCTAAGTCTACAGAGTCTAATGAGTTTTGAAATCCCTGGAAACCAGGGACAACGGGGCACCTAGAACCTTCCCAGAAAAAGAGGCCTTTGGAATACAGGAGGTGGATTTAACCTTTTGAATTGGCCGGACACCAGGCGCCTATCTATCTGTGTAACTCCTGGCTGCCTCGGAAAAGCACTATGAGCTTGCCTGGTGATGAGGCCGGTCCCTCACCTGTCGGACTCTTTCAAAGCTCCAGAAGGCAAGGTGAGACACAACCGCCTGCATTCGCCCGGGCTCTCTCGGAGATTTAAAAAGCCGGGGCGGGGCGGGGGAAGATTCTTGGAATAAAACTGAAAACAGCCTCTTTTAAGCCTAGGTCTTTCTAGAGATCTGCTTGACTGCGTAGATCCATCCCTGGAGGCTCCCGGTGTAAATTTTGTGTGTGCATGTGTATGAAATGTGTTTGTGCCTCAGATGGTGCGGAAGGGAAGGAAGTGTTCTGAGCTGTTAAGTAATAACTAGGCTTTACTAGAATGAGCCCGGACTTCCTTTATTGGACTTTGAAGAATAGTCGAACAGGGCCCGATGCTCGGTGCCAAGTAGGCTTGGCTGCTTTCCTGAGGCCTGACTCTCCCCACCAAAGGGAAAGGAAGGTGTATGGCAGCTCTTAACTTGGGCAGACCGTGATTTCGTCAGTTTAGGGAACTCCCACAGAGGAAACTCCCTCCACCAAAGTAGATTGGCACCTACTGAGCAAGAGGTAGAGAATTGCTGAGGGCAGCGGAGAAAGGGTTATTGAGTGGTAGCAGCCTTTTGGTACAGAAAGCTGGTCTACCTCCGAGTCACAAAAACTGCGGTTAGGTTCGAGGCCTGCCTCCGGCTCCGCGGTTGTGTGATCCTGGACTACGTGAGGATTATCTCCGAGCCAATATATCATCATCATCATCATCATCATCATCATCATCACCATCATCATCATCATCATCATCAGAAAGTTATTTCAGGTACCAAGAGATCTCTACCTCCCTTTTACCTTCTTATCAAGTTCCTTCCATTATCAGTCATTTCTAGGACCAGGTTCCATCTCAAAGTACTCCTCATTTTGCATCTGTCATCAACGAGGTAAGACGACTAGCATTTATTAAGCACCTGCTAAATTCCAAGCAATGTGCCTTTAAGCCCTGAGGATATGAAGAAGGGGAGTGCAAACAGTCCCTGCCCTGCTCTCAAGGAGCACACAGTTTAATGGTAGAGACAACATAAGAACACATACAGAGAGGCCAAATTAGACATAACCTTTGACGGAAGACACTGGCATTAAAAGCTTCTTGAAGGCGAAATTTTTGCTGGGACCTGAAGAAAGTCAAGCCAGTGGAGAGCCCATCAGCTGGTTTATCTTTCTGGATTTTTTTCTTAAAAACTGGTATTAAAAAGGGAAAAAAATTTTTTTTTATCTTACATGAATGGGATGTGGTATGATGTTTAACTGACATTTGTTTAATGATGTAAAATTAACTATTAATGATCTCATAGATTTATCGGTCTGATCGCTCTCCTAGAACTACTATTGACTGTCTTTGGCGATTGCAGCACGTTCGCTTCTGGTCAGGGGACAGAGATACTGGGGAAGGGGCAAGAACTGTATATCGGTTAGGGACTTCACCGGTCACCTAGCAGGCCCTCCTTTTACTATAGATGAGAAAACAGGACCATAAGGACGAAGTGATTTGTCCAAGGTTATGAAAGCTGTAAATAAGGTGCTGGTGGTAGGATTCGAACTCAGGTCTTCTGATTCCAAAACCAATCCTCTTTTCAATACACCACTGGGTAGGATAAGGGTGTGGTCAGATGGGTCCTAAAAATTAAAAAAAAAAAGTGTACTTCATTCTGGGCCTCTGGTAACTAAGTGGAGGGTAGTCGAGGAGAGGGGGTATGGTATTATTTTAACTAGTGTGTCGTATCAGGCGTCCAGGATGGAAGGGCGCCATTTACAGACCGTAATCTCACTAGCAAGCATAAAGACCATTTAAGGACAGCCCTTCCACCTTTCTGCTACAGAAACCACAACCTGGAGTTAATTTTTTCCCTACCTCACATGCCCTGCTGCCCAGAGAAAATTTCTGCCTTTGGGAAAATTTGCTGTGCCGAGCTTAGCAGCTCAAACGAGAAGCCACGTAGCCTGGGCAAATACGGTTAGGGCAATTATTCGGGTAATTCCTCGCGCTCCTTCCCCGCGAATGCAGACTGGCTGTACTGGCTGCATTAATCTGACTGCTGCTCAGCTCTCCAGTTCCGTCTACACTGAACAGGCAGGGCCACAAAGTGGTTGTCATTTGGCTTTCTCCAACCTCGTCCCGTATCACCCCTCCTAAACGCCCTCCTTCCCAAAAGAAAACACCTCAGTCTCGGAGATTCTCTTGGGAGCAGTTAACCCTCTGGGGGGAAGGTGTCGCAGCCCCGGTTCAGGATCCTTGTCTCCCATCCCTGCAGTTGCGCAATATGCAAGAGCAGGAAGACTCTGGTGTAAGGGGGAAGAAAGGAAACTCAAGGGGATTCGAGGGGAGCGCCTTCGAAACTGTTGGCTGTTGGAATCACTTATTAACCAGAAGACTGCTTGCAGTCCCCTGTCATGTATCTCAAAAGAAGGGGCGTACGCTGGGGATTCCGGGCGCGTTCTCTGCTGAATTCCCTATCTGCTGCGCCAAGTCTGGGATGAGATCCTTCCCTAGCCCCTCTAGGTTTCCAGGAAATCCCCATCCCTTTCCGAGAGGGAAAGAGACCTTCCCGGCCGCAGGATAGGGACCTCGGGATCCTTCTTCACGACTCACGTGAAGTGAGTCTTCCTGTCCTCTCCTCATCCCATCCTTGACCACCCGAAGGCTCTGGGGTTCTCGTGTCCAGACGCTGCGACAATCTCCGAAGAGGCCTCTCGGGTTGTGCTTTCAGCCTACACCTCTTCCCCAAAGGGCTTGACGCACCCCACCCCTCCGCCGAGCACATGGAGCTAGGTGATAACCTGTCCCACTTTATCCGTGCACCCCCAAATCCCTTTTCCAGGCACACTTCTCTTTCAGCCTGGACTATAGAGCAATTCACCTAAACTCACCCCTACTATACACACCCACTCCTGTTTCATACAGGACCGAAATCGCTGCAGAAAACACCGACCAGGGGAAAAGCAGGGAAGTGGCTCTGGGCGAGTGCACTAAACTCCTCTGCTTCCACCCCCCCCCCCCCCGCCCCGAAACATCTTCCCTAACTTTGCTTCTTTGCTCCATCTCTGCTTGGGATGGTGCCTGCGATGTCTTTCCTCTGAATCTCCCAAAATAATCCTTTCACAAATGCAGGGTACCCAGTTCTACAACTCCCCTAGTAGCCCTGCTCCTTCTCTTTCCAGGTCCCCCCCCCAACCTTGCAAGCAGCCACCCCCCGACTCCTGCCCAGCCCCAGCTCCCCCAGCTGTTTATTCAGCGCTCTGCGCGGCACGCGCCAGGCGCACGCACTGCAACAACAAACCTGGTGAATGGAGAGTTTGCAAGGGATCGGGCGGCGCGAGGGCCGGGGCGGGGAGGGGGGCCAGGAAAGGGGAGGGGAGAGGAGTTTGGGGAGTGGGTGGAAGGAGGGAGGGAGGAGGGGGTGGAGTGGGGGCCGGAGCTGCTGCTGCTGCTGTTGCAAGCAGCGGGAGTGGGGGACGAGGCGGGGCCAGGGAGAGCGCGTGGGGCTGTGTGTCCCATTGAAAAGGCGGCCGCACTCCAGACCGTGAGCACTCACTTCAAGCCAGGGAACGTGGAAGGCGCCAGGGAACGTGGAAGGCGCCAAGGAGGGAGAGCGAAGAAAAATAAAAGAGAGAGAGAAATAAAAAAGGGGGCCAGAGTACGGCTGCGAGAAGCAGAGAAGGAGACCTAGCAAGAGAGTGAAGCTCTCGGGGAAGAGAGAGGGGGGAGAGGAGGATAGAGAAGGAGAAGCAAGGAGAGAGAGCAGGCAGGCTCCTCACTCGCTTGCCTTTTTTTTTTTTTTTTTTTTTTTTTTTTGCAAGAAGGAGCAGCTAGCGGCAGCCTCACACGCGAGCGCCACGCGAGGCTCCCGAAGCCAACCCGCAAAGGGAGGAGGGGAGGGAGAAGGAGGAGGAGCGGTGGGAGGCGGAGGAAAGACATTGCCACCTTCCATTCCCCCACCCTCAGGAGTCTCCCTCTCTCTTTTTTTTTTCTTTTTCTCTCTATTTTTTTTTTCTTCACTCCGGATACCTTGTTTTCTGTCCCTTTCCTCTCTTCCTTTGCCCCCAAGGTCTCGGCTTTCCCCCTGCCCCCTCCTCCCTGCGCAATCCGTCCTCTCCACCCCTCCGTCTCCCGGCTTCCGCATCTCCTGGCGGCCCATGGAGAGCCCTTCCAAGATGGAAAGCACCGGGGTCAGCCAGCAGCCTCCTCCTCCTCCGCCGCCGCCGCCGCCGCCGCAGCAGCGGCCCCAGCCGCAGCCAGCTCAGCCGCAGCCGCCCCAGCCGTTCTTGCAGCCCGCCGCCTGCTTCTTCGCGGCGGCGGCGGCAGCGGCGGCGGCGGCGGCGGCGGCGGCCGCCCAGAGCGCGCAGCAGCCGCAGCCGCAGCCGCAGCCGCAGCCGCAGCCGCAGGCGCAGCCGAGCCCGGCCGACGGCCAAGCCTCGGGGGGCGGTCACAAGTCAGCGCCAAAGCAAGTGAAACGGCCGCGCTCCTCGTCGCCCGAGCTCATGCGCTGCAAGCGGCGCCTCAACTTCAGCGGCTTCGGCTACAGCCTGCCGCAGCAGCAGCCCGCGGCCGTGGCGCGGCGCAACGAGCGCGAGCGCAACCGCGTCAAGCTGGTCAACCTGGGCTTCGCCACGCTGCGGGAGCACGTCCCCAACGGCGCGGCCAACAAGAAGATGAGCAAGGTGGAGACGCTGCGCTCGGCCGTCGAGTACATCCGCGCCCTGCAGCAGCTGCTGGACGAGCACGACGCGGTGAGCGCCGCCTTCCAGGCGGGCGTCCTGTCGCCCACCATCTCCCCCAACTACTCCAACGACTTGAACTCAATGGCCGGCTCTCCGGTCTCGTCCTACTCGTCCGACGAGGGTTCCTACGACCCACTCAGTCCAGAGGAACAGGAACTTCTGGACTTTACAAACTGGTTCTGAACGCCGTCTGCAGCCCAGGCCCGAAGGATAGCAAACTTTTGGAGCAGGCAAGTTGTGTGTGTGCGTGTGTGTGTGTGTGTGTGTGTGTGTGTTGGGGAGGGGGGAGGCGGTGTCTTCTCGTTTCCATCGCCTCGACATCCACCACCTCGGCTTGTATGTGTGCACGGAGGCGGGGGGGCGGGGGGCGACCTCCAATAAGGTTTTGTTGCGTTTGTGTGTCTGTGTTGAGGGAGAGAGGAGCGGGTGGCATCTGCATCCCTCCCCCTCCCCCTCCCATCACTTAAGTGTGTCTGTGTGCAAAGGTGAGCGGATCACCAGTAAGGTGCGCGTGTGCATGTGTGTGTTGGAGGGGAATTACTTTTCACCTCCTTCGCTTTCCCTCTCGTCACCTGTTTTGGTGGGGTGGGTGTGTGGGGGGGTGTGTGTGTGTGTGTTTATCCAGAGAAGTTTTAGCTAGATGTGTTGGAGCTCTTCTCAGCCATTTGTGTTTGAGGATGAGGGGTGGTGGGACCTGGTGCCGAGGCAGAGGGGGAGGAGTGAGGAGGGCGTGGGCTGGAGAGGGTGGCTTGCTGCCTGCCTGGCTGTGCTTAGCTGGGCCGCCTAGTGAAGGAAAAGACCCGGGAGTGTTTGAAGAACAGGAGAAGCCGTCCAGGCCCTCGGTGCATCCATCTGCCTCTCTTCCCCCTACCTCCTCCACCGCCCAGCCCCCCTACTGGTTCCCATCAGCCGAGTCTCCACACTGACCTCTTCTGTTATTGTCATGTTACAGGGTGACGGGAGAGAACCTGCCTCTTTAGCATTTTATTTTCTCCGCCAGCGACTCTGGGAGGAAGAAGACGAAATCAACTCCCCCTCCTCCAAACACCACGCAAACAAACAAAAAACCACGCCAGACCTGCAGTTGCATATCTCCATTCCCCCCCCCCCACCCCCCGAGCGGCCCTGAAGTACAACTCAGTACTACGCTAGTATCTTTGCACCGCGGTTCCTGAAGACGAGAATGAACATTGACTTAAGGGCCTGTGTTGTGTTGGGGCTGGGGTGTGTGCAGAGAAGCCTATGAGCTGCTCAGTGGCAATGGAGTCAGAAGGGGAGGGGGGTAGCACGTGTTTATCGTATACATATGAACGCTAACATACAAGCCTAGAGCCTAAAGTACCCCCCCAACTACTCCCCCCAGACCCCGAACTCCAAACCCATCACCCAAAGTTCACGTCTTAAATCCTTCAGGAATGAGTGGCGGGCCTTTTCTCCTTCACTCGTTATGGACCTACATTTACTTCCCCCATCAGTTTGTCTGCAATGAAACTATGCTGTATTCAAAGAGTCCTTTGAAATCACTCTCTCCTAGTCCTCCCTTCCCCCTCCAGACTCAGACGATCCCCCCCTTCCTTGACATCTTTTCTACCGTATTCATCTTAAAATGCTTCCAATCTTTTGTGAATTTTTTTTTTTATTATGAGAAAATCTATTTGTATCTATCCTAACCAGTTTGGGGATATATTAAGATATTTTTGTATATAAGAGAGAAAGAGAGAGAGAAAAGAGATTTATAGAAGTTTTGTACAAATGTTTTAAAATGTGTATATCTTGATACTTTACTTAATATGATGCTTATTACCTCTGCCTGTTTTAGCTAAATAGTCACCACCACAACTGCCATCTTTTGTATATGGTTGTGTAAAGGACCCTCCTTACAGGTGGGGCAGAGAGGCTGCCGGATGTACTTTAGCACCAATGTGTCTTACTTTATAGAAACTTTGTTAATGTATTAATAATGTTGAACCCTGTTGGAGGAGGGGACGGAGTTTATGCAGCTATTGTCCAAACGCAAAAAAAAAAAAAAAATGGTAGCCATTGGTTTTCCTATTGCTGTCTTGTTTTGGGAGAACTTAAAACCACTGCCTATTTTTCTTACTGTTTTATTACAAACTTACAAAGTTCCTGTATAACCCTGTTTTATACAAACTAGTTTCGTAATAAAACTTTTTTTTGTTTTTTTTTTGTTTGTTTTTTTAAAGAAAATGATCCTTTGTCTCTCAAAGTTTTTGGACAGGGCATCCCCATGCCTATGGGCTGGAGCGAAGGGAAGGGAAAGGAAGGGGAGGGGCTGGGGTGAATAAGGTAGAGGGTAGAGATGGTACGAAACACGTTTAGTGGAAAAGATGACAAAGATAAGTGTTATATGGAGCCTTGGCCAGTATGTTGTCTCTATGATGAATGTAAGGGCAAAAGATACATAGGTAACAGTTGTGTTCTTGCGAGTCCATTCTGCAAATGCACACACACACACATATACACAGACATACACACACACATACACATACACCAAGAGAATAGGGGATGATTAATAGCTTCATTGTCCTTGAGTGAAATCACTGCACGTTAAATAATTCCACCAAAAGAATAAGCTTGGAAAAGAGGGCGCTCCATCCCACACTTTTCATCCCTCTTCTGTCCCTCTAACTTCTCATTGTGTCACCAATGAATCGATCTATGAAATTTAGAGAGAAAGGTTAAGGGGAGGAGAGGGGAACTCATGGTAAAAGCAAGCTTTCTTGTTTGGGGTGTGGTTCCCACCCTCCCCATACCAAACACACACTTTCTCTTTTCTAGTCTTTGCACAATGACATTAAACCACAGATTTGCTGCAGTTCAGAGAATTCCTGGAAAAAAGGGGAGGTGAGATGGAAAAGGAGTAGGGGGAGTCCGAGGGATTGAAATTAAATAAATAAGCCAGAAGAGAAGTAATGTGAGGCAAATTAGAAACACTGATGTGGCTAAGCCTGTAGTTCTGGCCAAATAGTGTGATCCGCCTACAAAAATTCCCAATTACCAAGTTTCAAAAAGAAATTGGTTGTGGATTTTATTTCTTGCTTTCTTTTTTTCCCCTCTCATTTCTCTTTCCTTTTTTCTTTTTCTTTCTTTTTTTCTTTCTTTTTTCTTTTTCTTTTTGGTTAGTCTGCTTGTTGTCAGTTAGCAGAGACGTGACCGGAATCCAAGCCTGTTTTCGCCTGGCTACTTGCTTGCCTTCTGCATTACTTGCAAATTCAGTTTGCGTGCATGAAGCCAAGCGGAAAGGAGAACGCAAAATGCATCTTACAAAACCCAACAAAGAGCGCAGAGCCAGCGTGTCTTACAGAGTTAAAAAGAAAAAAAATCTTGCCTGTGTTTGTGCATCCAGCTCTATCGTTGATTCGCACCAATAATGCTACGCTCATAGATATACAGAGATATTTTAGGCTGCCAGGCAATGAGCACTCCGAAGTTTCTTGGCATTCTACAGAAGTGCTCTTCTTTAGGATGCACTCAGGCCTTTCAGAAACAAATGATCAACGTGATTAAAATGGTGGCGGGGGGGGGGGGGGGGGGGAGCCAGGCAATTCCCCATCTTCATAAATAACCATAGCCTGTGAAAGCCCTGGGCCAATTTCAAGATTACTGATGAAAATAATGACACAGTAATGTTTCCTTCATGTTCATCCTTTACTTTTGGGAAAATTAATCTTCTCTTCTCTCTTCTCCTCCTCTCCTCTCTTCTCCTCCTCTCCTCTCTTCTCCTCCTCTCCTCTCCCTTCTCCCCTCCTCTTCTTTTCCCTCTTCTCCTTTCCCTTTCTCTCCTTTCCCCTCCTCTCCTCTCCCCCATCTCCTGTTTTCTCCTCTCACCTCTGTTCTTTCATTCCCTCTTTCTCTCCAAGTCCCCCCTCCCCCAACTCCTTCGCAAGTTTACAGATAAGGTATGCAAAAGAAAGTGTAGCTAGTAATTTATGGCTATGAATATAACATTAGGATAGTGTTTCACTGCGCACAAAGGGGAATTTTCCTTTCCTTGTGTAGACAGGTGTTCTTTTGCTCACTTCTGAATGGTAAATATTCAGCACTCATTAAGGTCCAGGGAAAGTTACGCCGTGGTTGGCCACAATGTGTAAGGCAAACTCTGGAAATTCACAAAAACACACACACACACACTCACACACACACAATTTTGCAGAAGATAGGAAAGGGCAAACCAGGATTGGGGTAAATCTCATTACATCTGCTCTAATCGCTTAGCAACACAAAGCCTTTTCTTGTATCAGGAGGGAGAGGCATTCATGGTGCCCTGACAAGCAGTATTCAGCCAGCATTAGTAAACCCCATAAATCAGAGGCTTCTATTGGGTGCCCGAGGACTTTTTAAAGCTTCATTGGGCTAGCAGAGAGATGCAAAGCATAGACACAGGGACTAGTGCATTTTTTCTCCACTCCCATTTTCTTTTGGAAGGGGTGGTATATGTATGTTGGGGTAGGGGTGGTGGGTTGTGACTTATAAACTGGTTGATTAACCAATGTAAAATTACAACTTGAAAACAGTTTTTTTTATTCCTGTTCTGAGAGGGATGCCTACTAACCATCAAATTGAGGCTTAAATGCTGCAATGAAAGGGGGTTGGGTGGGGGGAGAGAATAAAACAACAACAACTACTGTCTCAGCCAGGGAATCCAATATCAGAGACCAACATGGAATTGTTGGGGGTGGGGGGTGACATTGAAGCCTCGTATCTGTTTCCTTTGGCCGTACTTTTGGGTTCTGTAGGGGAGCTGTCTCAAGTTCAACCCAAAGAATGGGGTAGGGGCCCACCATAGAAGAAATGTATTAGAGCCAATGGATAAGGGTGCAGGCTGTCCTTGGGGCAAGCACAGTTTCCATTCTAATAATCTCACCTGCTTCAAGCTCAAACTCAGGCTCAAGAAAGAAAGCTTTCCTCTCTCATTGCATTCACTGGGCTGATCTTTGATCTTTGTGGGTAGACTGGCACGTAACCCAGAACCAGCCTTAGGAACCTAGAATGTTTTGAGATGGAAGGGGATGTCAACAATATAATACTCCACCCTACCTCAATACTTATAAAGTGTGCAATGTCCTATCTTCACAACAACCCTAAGGGGTTAGGTAGTGAGTTGCACATTTGACAAGGTAACTAAAGAGTCCTGGAACTAGAATCATAGGACTTATGTTCAAATCCCATCTCTTATACTTTTATGATGTTGGATAAGTTGATTCACCTCCTTTGCCTCAGCTTCCTTATCTGTAAATTGAAGGGGTTGATCTAGAACACCTTGGACATCCTCCTAGCTCTCTAATTGATCTTTTAGATAATGAAATTCAGAATGAGTAAGTGACTGATCCAGCCATATGGCTAATGCAGGAACTGGGGCTCAAAATCAAGTCTCTGGACTCCAAAATCAACTGTTTGCACCTATACTAGGCAGAGGAACTCTTAGAAAATGAATTGAGATCAAGGTAATCTTTACCCAGAGATGCACTCTAGTTCCTGCCTAAAGTCTTATCTTTTCCAGCAAAAAGTCTTGTCTGTATCTGGGGAGCCTGGGCGTAGGGAGAAGGGTTTGTGGAGATTAAGGATGGAATGCATTACCAAGACCCAATTAAGCCTCTCTAAAAAAGAAAGCTATGTTATGCATTGAGGTATTCATCAAACAATAACTGACGTTTACATAGTGCAAAACTGCACTACACACATAAACTCATCTGCACCTCATAAGTCTATGGCATTTAACACTATTAATATCCCCATTTTCAGGGTGAGGAAACAAAGTTTTTGAGAGATAAGGCGATATACCCAAGGTCACCCAGATAGTAATCATTCAATCAATAACATTTTGTATGTCCGGACCACTGTCCAGATAACAAAGACAAAAGAGATAGAATGACGACCCTCAAAAAGCTTATAGTCTAGGGATTTGAAGCCTGGTCTTCCTGACCCCAAGTCCAGCACTTTAAATGAAATATGATTCTGTCAAAGACTTGGGAGTGGGTATCATTTGGGCCAGCCGCTCCCCATCCTTGGTTTTCTCCTGCCCTCAATTTTTATTTTGTTTCGTTTTCAACTCTATCTTTAAAGCGAGGTCCACTGCTCTCCAGAATCAGCTAATGACCAGATTTTCATCACTTCCCAGAACATCCTTCTTCTTCTTCTCCCTCTCCTAGAAAAACGGAGCTCTCTGTGCCTATTAGAGCGCACTCAGCTCAGAATACGACGGAAGGTGAGGGGCCAAGAAATCACGTGGTAGACCCGAACGTGGGCGGGAGGAGTGGGTTGGATTCTTGTTTTAATATTCGTTTTTGAGTACAAGCACAAAGGGCTTGGCCCCGCTGCAGGTTGGAGTAATATTCCTTCTTTTGTGGGCAAGATCAGATTGCTACAAAAGGGGTTTTTGTAGGTTAAGGGCAGGAAGCAAGTTGTATTGCAGAGCTCAGGGACCGGAGCGCGTGTCAAGCTTAATGATTTATTCAAACTATATACTATCCCAGCTGGTCCCCAGCTCTGATTGGCTGGAGGCATGCGTCCACTGTCAGCTGCGTGCGCCCAGGCTCTTCGGTGAGCTAACTGGGCCAGGGCAACAGCCCGGGCTACCTGACTCCGAGAGAGAAGGAGGATGGGAGAGAGAGGCTTGGGGAAAGAGGAAAGGGAGATTGAGGCGGGGAGACAAATGAGAGAGAGTTGAAGGAAGGAGGAGAAGGAGTGAGGGGTAAAAGGAGAGAAAGAATGGGAGGGAAGGGAGAGAGAGAAAAGGAGGAGAGAGATGGGGAGAGGGAAAGGTTGAGAGAGGAAGTGAAGAAAGAGAGCAACGGGAGAGAGGAGAAAGCGAGAGGGGAGAGATAAAAGGAGAGAGAGAGAAGAGAAGAGGAAAAAGGAGAAGTAGGAAGAAGAAAAGAGAAGGGAAAGATGTGGTCAGATGAAGATAAAGGAAGAAAGAGGAGAAGAAAGAAGAAAAGAAAGAAGTAGGGAAGGAAGAGAAAAATAGGCTAGAGGGAGAGAAAGGGAAGAGAAAGAGGTGGGGGATGGGAAGAGGGAGAAAGAGGATCAAACAGGAGGACAGAGATCAGAAGGAAAATTAGTGGGGGGAGGGAAGAGGGATTGGGGGGAGGAAGAAAGAGACATCTGGGGAGAGATAAAGGAGAAAGGAGAGGGAGAGACAGGCAGATAAAGAAATTGGGAGAGAGGTGGGGGTTAGAGAGGAGAGATATTAGTGAGGGAGAGGAAACCAGACAGGACAGGGAGACAGTTGGTGAGAGAACAGAGAAAAGCACAGAAATGAATGAATATACTCTAGAAGTAGGCGCTCCCTCTCAGAAGGCAAAATGTGAGATCATCAACTGAAACTGGAGTCCAAATAAAGCGAACACCCAGGCACCCGGCACTATACAAAGGTTCTTTTGAGGAAGCTCTGGGCCTACTAATGTCAGGAGGCAGCAGGAACGTGGGGAAGAGGCCAAGCATTGCTCCTTGAATGAGTCACTCTGGGTGAAGTGCATGGAGAGAGAGACAGAGAGAGAGAGAGAGACAGAGAGACAGACAGAGAGACAGAGAGACGGAGACAGAGACAGAGAGAGACAGAGGGAGAGACAGAGGCAGAGGGAGAGGGAGAGGGAGAGATGGAGACAGACAGTTTGATGGGGACAAAAGACCACCACCTGCCAAAAGCAGAATCCCTTAGGTAACACTGACTTGAGCCCGCAAGCTTAAAGCTCCCTCTTGGCAGAGCGATCCAAACCCAAACAGTTACTACCGAGAGCTGCATTGCCTTTAGCAATGTATTTCTGAATTAGAATTCTAGCCCATTTGTTATCCTCTGCTTTTTATGTTCCCTCTCCCTTCCTTTCTACTCCACCTTCCTCTTCTTCTCCTTCTAAACCTTTTCCCTCTTTCCTCCCTATCTCTTTCCCTCTTCTTCCTCTTCTGCTTCTCTTTCCTCTCATTTCCCTCCCTGTCCTTCCTCTTCCTTCTCCCTTCCCTCTCTCCCTCTTCTTCTTCCCTTTTTCTACCCCCTCTCTTCTTTCTGCACCTTCTCCCTTTCCCCTTTCTTGTCCTCTCTCTCCTCCTATTACTACAATAATCCCCCAATATAGTCCAGTTTGATCACAACTCCAGTCACGGAGTCTTTTGGAAAAGGGGAAGTGTGTGCATATGGGGGTGGGGGGTGGGAGGTTTGAATGAAGGGCATCTTTTTTTCCGTGTGTGTTTCAATACAAAGGGCTCCAAAACCTCCTTCTCCTACAAAAGGCAAACTGAGGGAAAGGGAGGGGAACGTTTGCATGCCTTGAATTTGCAGGGTGGCTTGGGTTTTGTGTGTTGTGTTTTTTTTTTTCCTCTGCATCAATTTTCAGAATGCTACCCCTAACTCCATGCCAATGGCCAGAGGCAGAGCTGAACTCATCAGTCCTATGCCAGTGAGCCCCCCTCCCTCTTAATTTCCCCTATACACAACTTGAAACCCAGTTATCTTTTAACAGGGGGAAAAAACAGTTAGCCTGCTAGTGGAGTTGCCAGCAGAGCCTTTTGAGAAAAGGAGCCAGGCTAGACTTCTGATCAGACTCAAAGGTTAGTTAAAAGACAAAACCAGTTGAAGTCTTCATGAATAAGCTACATTTCAATGCCGCACTACTTTGTAATGCTGCTTGCCTAAGTCAGAATTTCACAGAAATGGCCGAGAAGAAAAGCGTGCACAATTAGGGGTCGCCTGTCAGAAAACATTAACGCCTTCCTCTCCCAGCCTGTCAAGCTCACTGAAAATAAAAACTGCCAAGGCGAATTGTGCCCCCACCCTCTGACATGCTGGGGGAGGAGGGAGGCAAGTCTCCTCTCCGCACTGCACGGGTGCATCTTGGTGGAAGGCAGGCTCACTCAGGAGCAGCTTCAAGGCAAGACCCTCCTCCTTGGCCCCTGGCCCCTCCAGCCCCTACCATTGTTTTGTGAGCTGTTTCTAGGAGAGAGGGGCTTCATAGGACTGGTCTGGCCAAAATACTCCCAGACACCTGCAAACAACTTAGAATTCCTTCTGTGTACATTATCCTGGTACAGTGAAAAGCGTAAAATGAGGCACATTTCCTGGTTTAAAATCTCACCTCAGGTACTTGTTAACTTTGTGACCTTGGGAGAGTCCTTTAAATTCCCTATGCCTCAGTTTCCTCATCTGTAAATAAAGGGCTGGGACTAAAGGGTCTCTGAGACTCCTTCCAGGTCTAGATTTATGATCCTGCTTCTGTCTTTTAGTACCTGGGTGATCTAGTGCAACTCATTTCGCCTCATCTTTCAAATGAAGGGTTTGGATTAAGTGGCCTGTGAGATCCCTTGCACTCGTTGGGATAGAGCTATAGATATAGGTATAGAGCCAATCTTGATAAAACGTCTCAGTTTACCACCAAACTAAATTATAGCCCCTTTATCCCCTGAAATCTGTGCTTTCATGGGTATTGTCTCCTCAACTTGCTTTGCATTTGATTCGACAAATATTTATGACGTGTGTACAACGTGCTAGGTGCTGCACACACAGAGAGAGCAATGAAATAACTCCTGTCCTCCAGGAACTTCTACGATGGTGATAGGGATTGTTTGGCTTTGAAGCAGGAAGGAGTCTCAGAGGATATCTGGTTCAACCTCCTCATTTTACAGATGAGGAAACTGAGGCATAGAGAAGGAAGTGACTTGTTCCAGCTCTAAGTGTTCTAATGTTGTTACAGAGAATAATCCTGCTTCTTGTATTGACTTATTAAATACCAGTTCTGTGTCTTTAACTTGCTTCTCTTCCTCCAATCTTGCCTCTACCTCTTCCTGCTCTTTCAGAGGACCTGGAATAAAATGCCATCTCTGACGCTTTATTACCTGTGTGACTTTGGCCAAATCACTTAACCTCTCGAGGACTCGGTTTCCTCTTCTGTAAAATGGGAGGCTTGAACTAGACAGGAATCCAAGGTGCCTTCTGGGATCCTATGACTTACCCAGGGTCACAGAGCTAGCAATGGTAAGAGGTGGGAGGATGTTAATACAAGCCTTCCTGACTCCAAACCCAGCACACTATCTGCTACACAAGGCCCCTTCTTGTCTATTTTATACATGGTGTATGAGGAAAGGGCTAAAAAGGGGAAGGGAACATGAATGGTCCTGTATCTATGGGGAGAAATAGTTGCCAGTGGAAAATCACGGTAGTATTTTACACAGCTTCTTTCTTCTGAGTAGATCAAAGGACTTTTGAAAGGTCCTGGGCCTGAGTAGCTCATTAACAAAGCAATCCTCATCTTGGAAGCAATGGAACCCCAGGCCACCAAGATGCTACATAGTTCATGGAGATGATTTAGCAGGTAACCTATCTGCTGCCTGAAAGGAGTAATGTGCTTTGAAGAAATGGACCACTTAATCCTTGGGGAGATTAGCCTTTTACTGATTTAATTGCTGCTTCTAAGTGGCTGACTTGTAAGTAGGGTTGGGGGGGGGAGAAAAGAATGATAAAGTGGAAAAGGGCACTTGATTTGGATTCAAACCCCTGTTTTGCCCCTTACTATCTATATGACCTTGAGTAAGTCATTTAACTCTTCTGGGCCTCAGTTTCCCCATCTGTAAAATGAGGGGGTTGGATTGGATGGACTCTGGGATCCCTTCTGGTTCTAGACATATAATCTTGCAACAGAATGTGATCTCATTTTACTCAGGAGACGACTGATGCCTTGGGAAGTTAGAGGGAGTAAAGGTTCAAGTAAAGAATCAGATTCCTTGGGTTGAGGTTGTTGTTCTTCCTTCATTCTTAAAGAGGACCAATGACATCAGGAAGTTGATGCCTAAACTTGCAAGTGAATTGGATTTAAGTGAGGCTGAGCTGTGAGGAGTCATTAGCCTCACTCTTTCCTTCAGAGTCCAGTGGCAAGACATAGGTCAAGAGGACTGGCAATGGCTTGGGGGCATTCCGGGAGAAAAATCAAAGTGTCATAGAGATAGAGCTGGAAAGGTCCAAGAAGTCCATCTAGTCCAACCCACTCATTTGGCAGATGAGGAAACCGAGGCTCAAAGAGGTGAAATAACCTGTCCAAAGTCACGCAGGTGGTAAGAGTTGGAGGAGGACCCTGATCACTAAACCATCTAGCTTTTCAATAATCTGTGAAATGGTTTTTTTTTTTTAAAAAAAGTCCTGTTGAGAAGTCCACTCTTCAGAAAAATGATGTATGCAAATTTTATTATCCTAATGACTGATGATACTGTCATGATTTTTATTTACAAGAACTACTCCAACTCAGGGAGTGACATTTTGATCCCTTCCCTAAACCCAATCAAAGTTTTAAACAATTCAACCCATACTTTGAGGACTTCTTTAACCCCTTTATCTACATCATCAATCGGCACTTACTGAAAGGTTGCTCTGTAATGTGGGCCTTCCTTTAATTAAATTTTATTTTTTTGTTACATTTTAAGTTTAGAACTGTCTCCCTCCCTCCCTTCCCACCCTGCAAAAGAGAAGGCCACCATTTGATACAGAGGTCGTTAGACCGACACATAGTTACATGTTTATATTATTTCTATATATAGCATCTAGATCTATGATATGTGTATACTTTGATATGTGTACATATTTCTTTCTATTATATATATATCCATATCTCTCTATTTTATCTCTATCTATCTACCTACTACCTATCTGTCTATCTACCTGTCTTTCTATCTATTCATGCATCTATTCAAGCATCCATCCATCCATCTCTCTCTCTCTCTCTCTCTCTCACTCTCTCTCTCTCTAACCATACAATATATACTTCTATATACCAGCTCTTTCTCTGTAAGTAGACAGCATAGGTCCTTTGTAGTTGATTTGGGTATTTGTAATACTCAGAATAACTTTGTTGTTTACACCTGTTCTTTGAACAACAATGCTGTTACTGCATACCCCATTCTCTTGGTTTTGTTCATTTTGCTCTTCATTATTTTATGCAAGCTTGCTTTCTTGTGTATGAGTTTTCAGGCTTTCTCATTTAAGTCTAACTCTTTCAGAGCAGGGACTGTGTCTTTAATTTTTTTTTCTTTTACTTTCTACTCCCATCTGTGCCCTTCCTGCCCTTTCCCAGAATCCTAGTGCACTGTAAGTATACTCTCCATACTACAAGTAGAACAGGGTGGTGGCTTTTATAATACAAAAGGGACTTTTAAAAACACTTCCTTTGGATCTTGCATGAAAGCATAGTCCTACCAGTAAAAATCCAAAATAAAGGAAAATTCCCTCACCTATTCTGATGAATGGAGATATAACATTAAATCATCTAACTTGAGTCTGCCTCAGTTTCTTCTTCTGTAAAATGAGGATAATAATAGTACTTGTCTCCCAGGTTGTTGTGAGAATAAACTGAGCCAATATTTGTAAAGTGCTTTCAAATCTCAAAGCACTTTATTGATTCCATGATGTGGAAGAAAATGCAGATGGAGAGGAGGGGACAAAAACAGTGCTCACTTTCTACATTTATACAAAGAGAGGGCTAGGCTTTCATCTCAAAATATGGTCAGCTAGGTTGTGCAGTGGGTAGAAGGTTGGACCTAGAGTCAGGAAGACCTGAGAGAGCTGGGGGCAATCAGGGAAGGTCTCTTGGTGCAGGTAGAGAATAAGATGTAAGAAGAATCTCTCTCTCTCTCTCTCTCTCTCTCTCTCTCTCTCTCTCTCTCTCTCTCTCTCTCTCTCTCTCTCTCTCTCTCTCTCTCTCCTCTCCTCTCCTCTCCTCTCTCTCTCCTCTCTTCTCTCTCCCTCTTTCTCCCTCTCCCTTTCTTTTCTCTCTCTCTATGTCTTTTTCTCTTAATCTTGAGTAAATCAATTAAAACTCAGTTTCTTCATCTGTAAAATGAGAGGGTTGAACTTAATTATATTTAAGGCTTTTCTAGTACTACTTCTAATATCCTATGATGTTTAGTCTTTTTTCTCTCCCCTAACTCCTTCCCATTTCATACAAAGGAGGTCAAGTCTCTCCAACCCTTTAAATAGAAATTATAGTGATGTCTTACTCCCCTTCCTCACTCCCTGAGATCTATTTACTCACATCTCTATAGAGGCTTCCCTAGCAACAAAGAAAAGTAACTCAACAAAACAGACCAACATCTCCTCCCTGTCTACCAATGTATGTAACATTTGCACCTTTAGCCCCTCATCTCCCTACCAAGAGGAGGAAAAATAGATTTCATCATTGATCAGTATTAGTATTAGTATTAGTATTAATTATTAGTATTACTCACCATAATTATTATATTATTGAGTTATATAATTATTAATAAATAACAACAATTATTATATAATTATTATACATTATTATCATTATTATTAGTATTGGTATTAGTATCAGTGTTAGTCATTATAGTGTATTGGAATTGTGATGCCTTTTGATGTCATTTTATTCATACTGCTATCATCCCTGTGAATATTGTCCTCGTGGTTCCAATTTGTTCATTTTCATCAGTTCATGCAAGTCTTCTTGTGATTCTCTGAATCCTTCATATTATTTCTTACAGTGCAACACTCTCCTATTGCCACAATTGGTTCAGCCCTTCCCCAATCAACAGATGCCCACTTTATTTCCAGTTTTCTGCTAATAAAAAGTGATGTTACAAATATTTTGCTATATATAGGGACTTTTTTTCTGTCTTTGATCTGGGATAGAGGCCTCAGTAGAATGACCGGATCAAAGGTCTCTCAACCCTTCTAGCTCTGACAACTGTGATCTCATCTCATCTCTCCTCCCTGTCACTGCTAAATTTCTGGAAAAAAAACTTTCTACAAAAAATGCCTCCCTTTCTTCACCACCCGCTCTCTTCTAAGCCCCATGCAATCTGGTTTCTGTCTCCATCGCTCTACAGAAATTGCTCTCTCAGAGGTCACCAGTGACCTCCTAATTGCCAAATCCAATGCCCTTTGGGTTTTTTTTCGGGTCTCATCCTCCTTGACCTCTCTGCAGCTTTTGACTCTGTTGAACATCCCCTCCTCCTGCACACTGTCCCCTCTCTTGGCTTCTGAGACACCATGTCTCTTCTTAACTCTTTAGGTGTTCTTGCTTTTCCTCCTTCACTGGCTTCCTGTCCTGCTCCCATCCCCTAATGTATAAGTTCCCCAAAATTCTCTCTTTAGTCTACTTCTCATCTTTCTTGTTAAGCTTTTCCTTTATAGTGTCCTGAATATCCATGTCTTCACTAGTGCCCTCCAGGCAGATGAGTCCCAAATGCATCATGGTACAGTGGAAACTATACTCCTTCTAGGACCAGAAGACCTGGGCTCCAATTCTGTCTCTGTCACTTTTTACCTGTGTGATCTTGGCCAACTCATTTCAGTTCTCTGGACTTCAGTTTCTTCATCCATAAGATGAAGGGGCCAGACGAGGTGGTATTCCTATGATCTTATAACCTCTCTGAGCCTCAGTTTCCTTCATCTATAAAATGAGGGGGCTAAACTGGATAGACTTTGATGTCCCACTCAGCTATAGATCTATGATTCTAAATTTGAATTTGATCATGAATCTGTGTAATTGTCTATTAGCATTGTCTAAATTATATTGCCTAATTAGCATTGTCCAAATTAGCATTTTCTAAAATACACTATGAGCGTCTTCCTTTCCTTTCCCAGCAGTATAAATTTTCATGTCCTAGCTTTCCATAAAAACAGCAATAAGGAGGGTGATGATAATAGTAATAATAACAGCAACTACACTAATAATCTATATTACCCTAGAGGGGTGAAGACAAATGCCCAATTTGATGAAGTGTGAAATTTGGATTTGATTGAAAAGAGAAGTAATTTCAAAGGGAATCTCTATGGCCTATTGTTGTTCAGTTGTGTCCAACTCTTCATGACCCCATTTGGGCTTTTCTTGGCAGAGATACTGGAGTGGTTTGCCATTTCCTTCTCCAGCTCATTTTACACGTGAAGAAATTGAGGCAAACAGAGTTGAGTGACTTGTCCAGGGTCACACAGCTAGTAAGTGGCTGAGGCTGGATGATTTGAACTCAGGAAGATGAGTCTTCCTGACTCCAGGCCCAGTGCTCTATCCACTTGGCCACCTACCTGTCCCTACTGTGTTGGCTACAGTATGAATTAAATATGACCATATGGTTCAGCTAGGCTTGCTCCTACTTTCAGGTAACAATGCATAGCTAAGTATTAAGGAAATTTCCAAAAGAAAAATAAGGCCACCTGTTCAGAAAATAAAGATAGTCAAAAAAGAGAAGCTGAAGAGCATTAACAAACCAGGAAAGTCATCCTATTCTTGAAGGGCTAGAGGTTAGCTTTGAGGAGAGGGTGGGATTTGTTTAATTGATCAACCAATTACCAACCACCACTGTTTTTGAAGTGAAGGGCGTCCTGCCCCCTGTGAAGGATGCCATTCGTTTATTTCCAGGGAGAGAAAAATGGTGGGAGGAGTCAGGCAGAATTCTCCCCAAATTTTGCCTTGCCAAAGTGTCTCCTCATAGTCAGTTATAGAATCAGAGATTTATAGATGAAGGCACCAGTCTACCTCCCTCATTTTATAGATGAGAAAACTGAGGCCCAGAGAAAGGAAGTGACACAGGCTTATAGATAGAGAGCTAGAAAGGACCTTAGAGTAAGTCAATTTACTAACATTTGTTAAGTGGCTACAACGTGTCAAGGGGGCACTAAGCAGTGCAGCTAGGTATCCAGGTGGGTGGAGTGCTCAGCCTGGAATCGGGAAGACCTGAGTTCAAGTCCAACCTCAGATACTTCCTAGCTGCTTATGAGCCTGGACGAGCCACTTAATCTTTATTTGCCTCGGTATCCTCAATTGTAACATGGGGATAATACCAGTACCTACCTTGCAAAGACAGGATCAAATAAGAACAAATAAGATGCAAATCTCAGGATCAAATAAGATCAAATAAGGATGCAAATATCAGGATCAAATAAGATAATATTTGTAAAGCACTTAGCACATAGTAGGTGTTTAATAAATGCTTATTCTGTCCATACAAAGAATGAAAAAAAATCCAGTCCCTGCTCTCAAGAAGCTAACAGTCTAATGGGGGAGATAACATGTAAGCAGTTACGTACAAGCAGGATATATAGGAGAAATTGGTGTTCCTCTCAGAGGGAAAGAATGGAGATTAAGTAGGACTGGGAGAGGTACCCTGCAGAAAGTGGGACCTCAACTCAGATGGAAAGGAAGCCAGGGAATCCAGGAAGCAGAAGAGGAGGGAGGGTATCCCAGGCTCGGGGCACAGCCAGTGAAAATATTTGCAGTTGGGAGATAGGGTTGTGTGTGAGGAACATCAAGGATACTGATGTCATCTGGCCTGGGAACTCACCTTATCGATGAAAAAACTAGAACAGAGAGGGGAACTCTATGTCCAAGGTCATACAGGTGGAATCGGCAGGATCAGAATTTGAACTCCAATCCATCAATTCTAAATCTCAGCCTCTTTCCACTGCACCAAATCATTATGACTTATTTTCCTTCTATTTCTATTCAAAGCCTATCCCTGAGTCCATTGAGCTAAGCACATGAAAGACTTAGAGGACACTTAGCCCAACCCTCTTCATTTTACTGATCAGGAAACTGAGGCCTGAAGAGTTGGAAGCATCTTACATGTCCAAGGTCATACAGTGGCAGAGGCAGGATTTGAAACCTGGTCATCTGACTCCAGACCATAGAGCCCTTTCCACAGAGGGTCTGTCATTCAGTTGCCCTTAAGGTTTTGGCAACTGGGATTTCTCAGCCTTCAAACACCATCCCTGTTTCAGAACACAGGGGCTTCCCAGAGAATTCTGTACATTGTACTGAGGAAGAAACTAAGAAGAGGAGAGATTAGGAGATTTGTTAAGGGATAGATAGCATACAAAAGGTGTAACTCTAGTTATAGGTTAAAGGTTTGAAACCTTCAGATAAAGCAGAAAAAAAATTAACTTTGTTCCCTGAGAAGGAGGCAGGTGAAGTTGTCCTCTTACCTCTCCAAGTAGAAGTTATCAGAGGCTGAGACCTGGGTTCAGGTACTGCCTATGTGACTCTGGACAAGTCACTTAACCTCTCAGTGTCCTCAGGCCATGCTCTAAGAGTTTTAGAATCAAGAAAGATGCTTTCTGTCACCTTGTATTTAGTAGGTGCATAATATTATGCTTGTTGAATTGAACCTCTGTAACTTGAGTGGTAAAATCTCACCAGACCTCTAGGATTCAAGTTGTAATACTCATGGTAGCTAGCAATTGGAAAATGCTTTGCATAGCTCATTTGTAAATGAGTTAGCTCACTTGAACCTTACAACAACACCGTGAGGTAAGTGCTTCTATTTTTTCCATTTAACAGATAAGAACATGGAGTTTAAGTGACTTGAGTGGGGTCACACAGCTATTAAGTTTCCGAAACAGGACTCAAACTCAGGTCTTCACAGCCTCAGCCACTAGGAAAGGGTTCATGCAGGAATAACAGGGTTTGTGGTCACCTCGAAGGATGTCAAATAATGAATCACAGGAAAAGACTATGAAAGGAAGAAGACAAAGGCTGGAGTCTCCTGTAGCACTCCAAGCTATAGCAGGGTGGACAGAGAAAGAAGGACTTTGAGATCCCATCTCTCTCCTTTTAAATTTTACTCCCAAACTGATTCAGTGTCTCCACCTTTTACCAAGTGAGTATATACCTGGCTTGGATAACGCCATGAGGCCATTAAGTCAATCCCAGTCTCCAAGACTTTGTGCAATGAAAAGAGAATGGACCTGGGTTCAAATCCTGCTTCTGATGTTTACTGTCCATGTGACCTCGGGTAAGTTACTTGACCTCTGTTTGCCTCAGTTTCTGCGTCTGTAAAATGATACAGTTGGATTAACTGGCTTCTGATGTCTCTTTCAGCTTTAAATCTATGATCCTACATAACCTGTAAACTATCTCCCATGACACTTCACATCTCAGGGCCTCCATTTTCTCAGTGGTAAAATTAAAGGCTGAATTACATGACCTTTCAGGATCCTCTTCAAAGATGAGTCAGTCGTATTTGGGAAAAGCACTGTCTTTCCGATTCTCAGTGTTGTTTGCATTTCAGAGTCATCTACGTAGAAACAATGAGAATGGATGGAAAGCATAGAGAAATGGAAGATACATTGGATGTAACCCTGGAAGACCTGAGTCTGCTGCTCTGACATGCACCAGCTGTTTGAATTTGGAAAATTTACTCAATTTCTCTGAGCCTCAGTTTCTTCATCGGTAAAGTGGGGATGGATAATGCTTGTACTCTGTACCTCACAGAGCTATTACGAGGAACATGTTCTCTAAGTCCTGGAGGCTTTAGAAATGTGAGTTATTGACATATGAAGGGGAAAAAAAAGGTTTATTTGATTCAGCATTTAAAAATAAATCTACTATTGGTACAGGATCTCTCTCTACTTTAGGTCCCATAGCTCAATATCTGGCAAATATTAGACAATCAACAAATATTGATTGATTGATTGGCTGTCCTTTTTGTTATTCAGTCATTTTCAGTCATTTTCAGTCTCATTCCTCTATTTGTGAGGCAAAGATACTGGATTGGTTTGCCATTTCCTTCTTCATCTCATTTTACGTATTAGGCAACTGAGCAAACAGGGTTAAGTGACTTACCCAGGGTTACATAGTTAGTAAATGTCTGAGGCCGGATTTGATCTCATCAACATGTCTTCCTTACCACGCTAAGGGCTCGATGCACTATGGCGCCACCTAGCTGCCCCTTGACCCATTGTACAAGTTTTAAAACGGACCTCCTTCACTACAGACCTCCTTTGATGCTTTATCACAACATGTGAGTGACCTATGCCCAATATAGTACAAACTTTCAGTAGATTGTCTCAAGTGAGAAAAGCTATGAATGTGAGTCCAGTGATGGACTCTGCATGTGTGGCCATTGTCAAAAGAACAATTTGGCTTAATTGGGAGAGTCATGTTACCAGACTGACTGAAGGTTGATTGATTTTGAGGCCACAGCAACTCTGAAGACCCCTGAGTCTTGCCATCTGCCCACTGCTATAGCCTCAATACTTTGAGGCCTTTCATCCTCCCTGCATCTGAATGTCCTTTAAAAAAAATGCCGTTTCCCCCAGATAGAGTATGACCTTCTTGCGGGTAGGGATGATATTTTTGCCTTTCTTTGTACCTCTGGCACTTAGCATAGTGCCTAGTATGTATCAAGCACTTAACAAATGCTTGTGGCTAGCTAACTGGCCAAATCTAGCCTCAGACACTCACTAGCTGTATGACCCTAGGCAAGTCATTTAAATTCACTCAGTCTCAGTTTCTTCATCTGTAAAACGAGGGAACTGGACTCATTGACCTCTAAGGTTCCTTTCCAGCTCTAAGTTTTACAGATGAGCAAATCGAGGCTCAAAGGTTAAGTCATTTGCCTAGACTTACACAAATAGCTGAGATAGCTATAGAGATGAGATTTGAACCCAGGACCTCCAGAGTCGGGACTCATTCCATTCCTTATACTGTACACAGTAGGTTCTTAATAGGTGTTTGTTGAAGTGAATCAGTATAATTGATTCCTCTTCATTTAATCCAATCACAGTCACCCAGAGTTCCAGGCACAAAGGAACAATTTGAGGTGTCTGTTTGAGGGAATTCTAAGCAGCCTAGAGCTCTGCATCTAGCAGTCATTTAATAAATGTTTGTCGAATTGAAATGAACCCGAAAGCCTGACTCCAGAGTGCATAAAGAGAAAGCTTTTTCTTCCTGTATAAGGCTCTTGGATGAAGTCCCATCACATTGACAAATAGGGCATCGCATTTTAGCTTGTAATTATCATTAATTTCATCACTGTGTTGAAACGACTATCATACTGTTACATATTTAATTATTGGTTTCATTTGGAAAGGGTTTAAAATGCAAGATTGGGGAATGAAGTGGCTTGGAAGGCTCCTTGATTATGCACAAGTTTAAAGAGCCCGGCCTTATTCTATTGCAGGTTGCCTCCAACAGTCTGCCAATACACAAGATGCTTTGTAAAATGTGTCCACATCTCTTCTGTAGAGCCATTCTTGACTTAGCACACCAGCATCTGAGGGATTCAGTCTGTAGGATGAGTCCTGGGGTGCTGACAGCCTCTTTTCTGTTTATTTTCTTTGTTATCTTCCATGGGGATGAAAATGCATATTTCTGCATTTCGAGAAATCCTTTTCTTTGAAAAAGGGTGTCAGGGTACCACAGGTGTAAGAGAAGTCCATAGACACTCAAGCCCAGTTGTTGGAAGGCTGTGTCCTATTCATTTTCATTCAATTCATAATTTTTTTTTATTTTGTCTAGGAAGCCACCCCCACCCCTCTTTTAAAGAAAATCCATTCACTATTTTTTTAAAAAGAAAATTTATACAAATTCAATGTGTGTGTGTGGGTTTTGGGTGGGCTGTGGAAATTGATTTACGAGTCATCCACTTTTCTCTTTTCTTGCCATCTCTCGCTTGAGTGGTTTGTAGGCCCTGGCCCTTTCTTTCACTCAAGGAGAATAAGGTTGTCTATGGAAGAGGTCAGCATTTCAAATTGGCAAGGTTCAACTTCACAAATGACATAGAACTGACAAGAAAAGAGAGAGGTTTGGGAGGTCATGGACTGCATGGGTCTCGCTTAGGATTTCTGCTTTGTGATGGGTCCGGGCACCAAAATGAATTAAATAACGGACTTAAGGACTATTGAGAGAGGACTGAATGCAAATCAAAGATAAGGAGAAGTTTTCTTTCCTAAAAGGGGAATGATTTTTTTTTTCTTTCCTCTCTCCAGTCCATATCTACACAGGCAAGGTCTGCATGTTAAACATGATTTAGCTGGCATTATGTTAGGGGTCTTTCATCAGGTTTCTGCAGCGATTGCCTATCTTGGCCTATGATTAATGATCTGCTGTGCAATTTGGAGACCATAATGACTCGACAATCCACACACAAACTATCCAGTCACATTCCTTTTACAGATTTGCCAAGCTGTTACCAAGGGGCCCTGAGCCTGAGCCGGATTGCTGGAGAGATAGCAGTGCGTTTCGGCAAATGCCATTCCGGGCCCTTATCTTGCCGAGAAGTGTGATGGGCAGCAGGCTTATTTACAAAATCCCAAGCCCAGATTTCCCTGGCTCTTTATTTTAGCTCAGATTATTAAAAAAAAAAAAAAAAGACACACACACACAAAAAAAAATTCAAGTTTTTTTTTTTTAAAGAAAGAAAAGATTGAGCTACATGGTCTCCAAATGATTATGTGGACAAAATACTTTGTTTCCAAATTTTGAATCGGGTTCATTGAGACTTAATGCTATTGATGAGAAACAAAAGAGGAGAGTGATTTTCGAAAGGGAGAAAAAAAATAACGCTGGCATAAAGAAAAGTGGGAGCCCTTCAGGGGATGTTGTTTTTGACTGTGGATTTGAATTCATTTAGAAAACGTACCTGCATGCCTTAGTGGAAAAGCCCTGGGCTAAGCGACAAGAAAGTGGGGCCATGAGCAAGTGACTTCCCTGCTGTGGGCCTCAGTATCGGGCTTTGTAAAATGAAGAAATCGGACGAGATGATCTCTAAATTGCCTTCCAGATGAAAAAATTGCATTCTTCTTTGATGAGGCTGTGGCTTTCTTTTAGTATCAGCTACTGAGCCAACATGGCTGCAAACTTTTCAGGGAAAGGTTAACATAAAGATTTCTACTAATAGGCGAGTATAGCATTTCCAAGCGACCTTTGATTTCTGTTTTATTTTATAAGATAGAATTGTCTGGATTGGATTTTTAAAAATAAGATGAAAGTCAAAAGGTTTCCAAAAATGCATTGCAACCCTGTGACCTATAAATCAATTCTAGACCATTTGGACAATTAACAGATGGATGCTTTGGCTGGAATTCCAAACATCGGACAATGCCATTTGCATGTCTTTTTTTCACCCTTTGTGTTAAAGTATTTTAAAGCCAAGGTCGCAGCATGGCAGAACTTCTGTAGTCTACAGAGGAACACAAAGGTGAAAGAAATTTTATCTCATGTGAACTTGGGTTAAAATCTGTCTGTTTTATTTGGATTTAGCAGTAAAGTGCTAGTATAAGCTAAGACTAACCATTAATAGGAAAGCAATGTTTCTCTCTCTCTCTGTCTCTCTCTTTCTCTTCATCTCTCTGTCTCTCTCTCCTCCCTTCTCCCCCTTTTCCTTCTCTTCCTTCTTCATTCTCTCTCTCCATCCTTTTCTTGCTACTCTCTTATTCTACCTCCTCTTGTTCACCTCTTTCTCTTTTCTCTCTCCCTCTCTTCTTTTCCTCCTCTCCTTCTTGATTTCCTCTCCTCTCCTTTCCTTTCTCCTCTCTCTCTATCTTTTTTCCTTTCTCCCTCTTTTCTCTCTCCTACACTTTCCTTCTTTCTTCTTTGTCTCATCCCTCCTCTCTGATACATACTAGCTGTGGGACTGTGGGTAGGTCATTTAACCTCTCAGTGTCCCAGGCAACTTTCTAAAACTAAGAAAAAGTAACGATCTGTATTGGTAAAGGAAGTTCTTCACAGGGAGCTCCCTATCCCAAATGAAATCTTGGGTCCTGTCCAAAACAAACAAACAAAAAACCCCACCAAAACACCCAAATCTGTCTTCCTAGAGCTTAAGGACTGGTTCAGAGAAATCTAAGTTGGAATCCTATCTCTGACATTTGTTTCCCAGCTGTGTGACCCTAGACAAATCATTTGACTAACCTCAGCCCCACTTCCTCACCTGTAAGATGTGCATAAAAATATCTGGGACACTGATTTCCCAGGGTCAACTGGGAAAAAAAACCTCCTAAGACATTATGCATTAAAAAAAGCTAACTAAGTTTAATAATAAATGAAACAGTTGAAAGGAAATTTAAAAAAGAAAAGAAACAGATATTTTACATAAGTCGGGTAGTATTTATTTTATGTTCAAAGCCTAGGGTGACTATATAATGTAATAGGAGCGAACAGATTCTCTTAGAAAATGGTGTTTTTTAATATGATTTTTAAAAATCATATTGGGGCTGTTCATTTCCCTTACTTGTGAGGTTGCCTGTCATTGTTTTATTCTTCTTCATAGGTCATTATTGATAGAAATATGTATTTTTTTTCATTCTCTGCTCCCTTCTCTCAACATTCTACCTCCCACCCAACTCCATGCTTCCCAACCTGCTTTCAATACCTGCTTCTGGATCCTCACTGCCTTATAAATGTCCTTCTTAAAATGTGGTGCTTAGAACTGGAGACAGCAGGATCACAGAGATAAGAGTTATCAGGAACAGTGGAAGTGATCCAGCACAATCCTGTCATTTTGCTGACAAGTTAAGTGACTTCCCCATGGACATTTTGCTAGTAATGTCAGAAGCTAGATGTGAACCCATTTCTCTGATTCCATGCTCAGTGCTCTTTCTACTGCTCCATATTGACCAGGGTAGACTTCAGTGGGACTCACACTCTTAATAACAGGACTGTTATAATAGTGTAGCTTCCTGGGTTCAAGTCTGACTCCTTCACTAAACTGTCTTTCACTTAGCTGCCAAATTCATGTTCTTCAAGGACAAGGATGATGTCATAACCAAGTTACTACCATGCTCAATAAACTTCAGTGGCTCCCATATTACCTCTAAGGTGAAATACAAATCTCCTCTGTTTGACATTTCAAGTCTTTTGAACCTCGACCCCAATTTACTTTTACAAGATTATTGTAACATTCCTCCTCTGCAATAACTCTATAGTCAGCCAGGCTGGACTGCTTGCTCTTCACACGAGGTTCCCTCTTCTCTGTTTTATGCAGGTTGTTCTCCTAGTGACTGAAATGTTCTCCCTTCACCTCTGCCTCTTAGAAATCCTTCAAAGCTAAGCTGTTTAGGGATCAGGAAATATTATTGGTTCTTGAGGAATTTGTGGGTAATGATCATGATACAAAAGAAAAAGCAAGAAAGAGTAAGCATTAATGCATTTTTTAATATGTGAAAAAGAACAGAAGGAAGATCAGAGTGGGGCATACTAACAAAGTGGGGTGGTTCGGTACTATTCTGTTCAATTTCATATAAACTTAAAATAAATTATATGCAACATAAGTTGACAATTTCATTTCCAGCTTTTTTTTTTGTTTTGTAATAAAAAAGATAATTTTTAAAAAGTTTCAGCTGATGCACTGTCTCCTACAGAAGCCCTTTCCTGATACCCTCAGCTGCTACTGTTTCCCCCTCAACTTAACTTCTATTTATTTGGTTTTATGTTAGCCTCCACTTTGGGGAAGGGCCCAGATCAACCAGGTAAGAGCTTCTCTCTCATGTGAGAGGCTGCATGACATGGGACAAAGTGCTACCTCCTAGCAAAGAAGCCTTGGTACAAGTCCCACCTTGGACATATACTGACTATATGACCCTGGACAAGCGACTTCAAATCTCAATTCTTTTAGGTACCTTCCCAAGAGTGTAAGTCTCAGAGAAGGTGATGATCTACACTGATAGAGTGAGTTTCCTCATCCAGGAATTAGTTTTCTTATTCAGAGAAATCCCAGTTCCAGTCCTCTTTGCATTTTGTAATTAATATAATATAATATAATATAATATAATATAATATAATATAATATA
>NW_020951112.1:795039-795477 GCF_900497805.2 Vombatus ursinus | reverse complement strand
ATGTAATATAATACAATACAATACAATACAATACAATATAATATAATATAATATGATACAATGTGATATGATATGATATGATATGATATGATATGATACGATACAATATGATATGATATTCTATGATAGGATATGATATGATATTATAGAATAGGATAGATATGATATGATGTTATACAATGGAATGTAAAGTAACATATATAACACAACAAAATGTAACACCACAACACAACATAACCTAATAAAATATAATACAATATAATACAATACAAGATAACATAACATAACACTATACAATACAATACAATACAATACAACATAATATAATATGATATGATATAATGTAACATAATATAACATAATATAGCATAATATAACATAATATAACATAATATAATATAATGTACATATAATAATATGTAATATAATATATTATAT
>NW_020951112.1:770758-794939 GCF_900497805.2 Vombatus ursinus | reverse complement strand
ATTATATTATATTATATTATATTATATTATATTATATTATATTATATTATATTATATTATATTATATTATATTATATTATTGTCTCCCCCCAGTAAAACCTAAGCACCTTGAGAGATGAGATTTTTGTCATTCGTTTTTTATATCATCAGTACCAATGCATTTTCAAACAACCAGTAGACACTTAGTAAATGATTGTTCATTTTGAGGCAACATATAACAAGACAATATTTCATCACTACACCTATTTAAAAATTCTTCTCTTGACTCTTTATGTACATGAGACATTTGTTCTTATGTTGGGCAAGGGCCAGAGTGCTAGATTTGGAAGGAAAGAGTCTGGTTTCAAATCCCAGCTCTGACACTCACCACCTGGGTGACTTTGGACAAGCCATTTGGACAAGTCTCTGGACCTGAGTTTCCTCATATATAAAATGAAAGGGCTGGACTAGAGGGTGTCTGAGGTCCCTTACCAGTCTGGACCATTGATCTAAGCTGTTGTTTTGTTTTGTTTTTTAAAATAAAAATGGTGGTTTGAGCAAATGTGATGTCCTTTATCTGAGACACTTTCGGTGAAGAAATGAGCTGCTGTGTTTAAAGACCAAGCAAAAAAGGCAGTGTGAGGGCCCAAGACAGATAGATGACAAGATGGAGCAGAAAGCTAGAGTGGACAGAGGTACCCCATGTGTCTGAGGGGCAGCACACTCTTCCATGACAGTCTACACGCGCCCTTGCCTCAGATGATCACCCAGCACCCTCATTACATTTCTGAGGGAATCACATTAGTGTTGGCATTGATTTAAATTGGTATGGGTAGCTGCCTGGAGTTGAGGTCAGAGAGCAGAATCATTGTCTCTCAACATCCACCTTGACTCCACAACCTCAATGCATTGGAGGAGCCAGAGACAAGGACTCTCCATTGGTCATGGCCAAGGAGGGAATGATGGATGTTCTTGGCTTTCTGGGTCTGCTGCTAGAAACCAAGAGCCATCATCCCATGGATTGCGGGATCAGAGACAGAGTGAAAAGGATGGAGAGGATATGTCCATCTGTCTCAACAGAAAGGAAGGTTTGCCTGAAGCTTTCATCAGTTGTAAATTTCCAAGTATCCGTTTCAGAGCTGTTCCACTCTGGCCAGAAGTTTCAGCCCAGTGTACTAGCCAGGTAATGGTGATCTCCTGTGTTTGACCCAGCTCCAATGTGCTGATTAATCAGTCATACAAGGTCAGAGCAAGGCTAAACTAAAATGACTGAAGTGATCTAAGGAATTGTGGACCTCTTGAGTCAGATGTGCTAAAGAAAGACCTCCAAGAAAGAATTTGCTCAGAAATGCTGAGAATAACACTGGGTTTGATTTAAACCTGGAAGAGACCTTAGAATCTACCCCCCTCATTTTATAGGTGAGGGAACTGAGGCAGGCAGACATTAAGTGACTTGCCCAAGGTCACACAGCTAAGGATCATATAGGATCACATATATAGAGTTGGAAAGGACCTCAAAGGTCATCCAATTCAACTTTCATTTTACAGATGAGGAAGCTGAGATCCAGAGATGTGAAGTGAATTAATGAACCGAGGTCACATAGTGATAGAGGCAAGATTTGAACCCAAGCCCTCTGACTCTAAATCCAGGGCTCTTTCTTGCTCAGATTCATGGCAAAAATAAAAAATAAAAACACCTCTTTTATTAGAGGTCTAGGGTCACATCCTCCCTCAGTGACTTTATCAGTTGTCAAAGGTACAATTCCTCATTTCTATGCAGATAATGCTCAAATTTACATATGTAGTCCTAGAGTCTCTCCTAAGCACCACATCACTTTCTGCTGGGCATCTGACATAGAGTGTCCCACAGACATCTCAAACTCAAAACATCCAAAATGGATGTTATGATCTCCCCTAAAGTCTCCCCTCCTCTAAACTTCTCTGTTCTCTACTGTGTCTCAGCTAAACTATAAACCTCTCTGTCTGATTTGGAAAGTATTTTATAACCTGGCTCCAACCCACCTTTTTCAGTCTCCTTGTCTTCTGAATGAATCCTTCAGCATTCCTTGTCCTGTGCTCTATGGACAAACTAAAGTGGTCTTCAATCTGTTCCTTCCACACAACACTCCATTTCTTGTCTCCATGCTTTATCTCTGACCATGCTCCACATCTGGAATGTTCTCCCTCCTCATCTCACCCTCAAAGAATCCCTCTACTTCTTTATGACCCAACTCAAGTACTACTTTTTACATGGAGCTAGTGCCCACCCTCCCCAACTACCTTGTATTTATTCTTTATATATTTAGCCCATTTACATATTCTTCTTAATTGCCTTGTATTTAATTACCCTGTATTTATTTGTATTTATACTCTTTCTATTTAGCCTGTCTGTGGGCAAGGCATTGTGGTGTAGTGGATGGACAGCTGGCCTCGGAGCCAGGAAGACTTGGGTTCTTCCCAATTCTACCTCAAATGCATGCCAGGCTGTGTGACCCTGGGCTCCTCAGTATTTTAAGCAACTGTCTAAGACTATAAATATCAGAGAAGATGGCCCTGGAGTCAGGAAGATCTGAGTTCAAATCTGGTTTCAGATTTGTTGTGTGACCCTAGGCAAGTCACTTAAATGTCACCTGACTCAGTATGCCCAGCTGGAAAATGGGGTTAATGGCAACTACCTTCCAGAATTGTTTTGAGGATCAAGTGAAATAATGTTTTAAAAGTTCTTGGCAAACTTTAAATCACCATATAAATGATAATTGCTATTGTTATATCACAGGTCTAACACTTACCTTTATTTGTATGTATTCTATATATACTTATGTATTTCTTTAGCTCTGTGAATGTAAGTTCACAAGGCACAGGTAGGTGCAGACATACGTCATTTCATTGCCCTTTGCAGATAGTGCATTTTTTTAAAGCAAATTGAAGATTTGTGGCAACCGTATTAATAACAATAACTAATAAGGTCAAGGAATAACCCTCCAATGGCCTCTAAGTGCTCAATTGAAAGGAAGAGACAATTCATGCAGCAAACTTCATCACTGCCTTATTTTAGCTGCAGCTGTCCCAACTTTAAGCAACCACCACCCTGATCAGTCAGCGGCTGTCAACATCGAGGTAAAACCCTCCACCAGCAAAAAGGTTCTGACTCACTAAAGGGGCAGATTATAGTTAGCATTTTTAGAAATAAATTATTTTTATTTATTATATGCATTTATTTATAAAGTATTTTTAATTAAGGTATGTATATTGTTTTCTTAGACATAATACTATTATTGCACACTTACTAGACTACAGTATAGGGTAAACATAACTTTTGTGTGCACTGGGAAACAAAAAAAAATCATGTGACTCGCTTTATTGCAGTGTTCTGGAACTGAACCCACAATATCTCCGAGGTATGCCTATGGGAAGTAAATTCCTTGATGTAGGGATTGTTTCGCTTTTTGTACTTCTTTCCCCAACACCTAGCACATATCTGGGCACATAGTACACATCTGGTGAATTGTGATCTAGAGTACCACCATTTTTCCAGTTCACTCATGCTCACCACCTCTTCTTGTTTTCCTTCACTCTTCCCTCCTTTTCACTCGTTAGGTATGTACCCAAACAATTGCCAAGCCTTGCCTATTCTACCTCCCCAAACTGTCTTGCATCTGGCCTCGTTGCTCCCTTCACATAGCCATACCCCTCCCCCCAACTTGAGCCCCTCAGAATCATAGAATATTTGAGGAGAAAGGGACCTTAGAGAAATTTCATCCAACCCCCCTTCATCCTTCACACAAAGAAACTTAGCAAAGAAATGATTTATTGAGCTAGGCAGTAGAAGTGTATCATAGCTTTAGAGTTAGGAGGGACCTCAAAGATCAGGGATTTTGATCTTCACATTTTACAGGGGAGGAAACTGAAGCCCAGAGAGGGGAGGGATTTGTTCTGGGTTACAGAGCAAGTAAGAGATGGATTTGGGACTGTCCCCACCTCCCGCCCCAGGTGTTCTGATTCCTGAACCAGTGCTTTCTGTCACACCACACTGCTTGGTATGTCCCTGAAAGGTCTGACTTCCCACCCCAACCTCATCTCCAATGCCCCCTCCCCTTGCCTACAAATCAGCTGTGTATTTCCAAAATTAGAATCACTCTTCCGGAATGAAGCATGGCGTCTCCTGGAGTCCTGGTTGGCAAACCTTCAAGGACTATAGAAATGCAATGTAGGGGTGAGGGCAGGGGGAGGGCTTAATGTCACACATTAAACTATTAGCATCCATTAACACCTTATCACCATTAACACCTGGTCCTAGTCATTTACTGGTTATTTGCATGCCAGCAATTCAGCAGAACCCTGAGGGAGTGAGGTACATTTTGATGGTGACTAGAGAAAGAATGGAGCACAACCTGGGAGGACAGGCAGTCTGTGTGAGTGTATTTGGGGGCTATAAATGGGAAGCATGAGAACAGCAATATTTCTATACCACTTAAAGCCCTGTTTACTCACTTTTCAGTCGCACCCAACTTTTTGTGACCCCTTTGGGAGTTTTCTTGGCAAAAATACCTCAGTAGTTTGTCATTTCCTTCTCCAGTTCATTTTACAGAGGAGGAAGCTGAGACAAACAGGATAAAGTGACTTGCCCAGGGTCACACAGCTAGTAAGTGTCTGAGGCCAGATTTGAACTCATGAAGATGAGACTTCCTGATCTTGGTCTAGTGCTGTATCCACTGTGCCACCTAGCTGTCTGCTTTAAGTCTTGCCAAGGACTTTATATAGATGAACCTCACAATAACTGAGGTTCAGAGAGTTTAAGTGACTTGCCCAAGGCCACAGATCATAACTGTCAGAGTCAGGATTCAGATATTTGCCAGGTGCAGATGTGGGGACATAGGTACCACGGATAGGATTATCCCCTTTATACAGATGAGGAAACTGAGGCTCAGGGAGGTCACAGCCATTAGTTGTCAGAGTCAGGAGTCAAACTGACATCTACCAGTCACTAAGCTTTTACAATATGGCACCTTACTTCTCCTTGAATGAATATTGGGTTTGGGATCAAGAGACCTGAATTCACGTATGAGTTCTAATGGTGTGTGACTAGTGCATAGGTTGTGACATTGGACAAATAACATAACCTCTCTGGGTTTCAGTTCCTTCATCTGTAAAATGATGAGATTGAGTTAGGTGGCCTCCACTGTGCCTGCTGGTGTCAAACCCAGCTCTCTAACTTAGGAACAAACCAACCATCTCTTTAATCTCCTATTCTTTCCTACACTGTTTACTCTTTCAGATTACAGAATATTTGAAAACTTCAGGTGTCTCTTGTACTGAGAGGAAGCATGGCCTACCAAGGCTGTATAAATGTGTACATGTAGGTATGTGTGCATGGGTGGGTATGGGTGTGAGTGTGCATCCTACAGGACCATAGGCAAGTCACTTAACCTCTCAATGGCCCAAACAATTCTCCAAGACTATAAATTAGAGATAAGATGTCAACCAGCATTGGTAAAGGGAGTTTCCATGCTGGGAGTCCCCCATACTGATGAAATCACAGGTGCATCCCACCCCCCCCAAATAAAAAAGCAAATCTATAATAATAGTTTCAGATGAAAGACTTTGTAGAGCTACGACATCAAAACTATGGAAGCTGAAAGTTTAGAGGTCACTTAGTTCAATCTCAATTTAGAGACTAGGAAATCAAGACCTAGCAAGGAAAAGTGACTTGCCCAGGACCACACAACTAGCTCATGGTAAAGTCAAAGTGTAAAAACCAAAGCATCATAATGTATTTGTATTACATAGCCACAGCCTGACTACTACTACTACTACTACTACTACTACTACTACTACTACTACTTTCTTCTTTTTCTTCTTCTTTCTCTTCTTCTTCCTCTTCTTTTTCTTCTTCTTTTTCATCTTCTTCTTCTTTGTCCACTTTAACTACGAATTGATTTGTACTCCAAGCAAACTCCAGTTAAAAGATAGATGGTTTTCATGCTCATAGAAATGAATTTCACAGAAGTAACTGACTGATTTTGAGCAGCCACCAAAGCTGGCAGGAGGCACATAAAATCTCCACAGGCTAATCAGGAAACCCCCTTCTCCCTTCCCTTCCCCATCTCCATCATTCATTTTGTATTGGGGAGAACATTCCAAAGACCAGCTCTCTACTCAGATTCTCCCGTGGAGTTGAGTGAAGAGAAGATGGTAGAGAAGTTATGGGTCATAGGAACATAGATTGAGATGGAAGGAAGCTTCCTTTGCATCTACCACTCCTCTGGGATCCACCCCCGGAACCATCCCAGACTCCAAGAAACCACTTTGGTCTTAACCCTGCTGAGTTTCAGACCTCCAGCGTTCTTCCCCTTCTTTCTCCATCCACTTTGGGCTCCTATTTACATAGTTTCTTCCTTGTTTAGAATGTAAATTCCTTTAGGGTAGGGGTTTTTTAGATCAGATCAGAGCATAGCACAGACCTTGGCACAATATTATTGTTGGCCTTCATACTCAGAGAGGACCAAACTGTCATCATGATATCAGGGTCAATGTATGGATTGTCTGATTGTGGCTGATCAGACCGGTATGAGCTTGCAAGGTTCTACTACAAGGCAGGCACAAATCGTCCTTATGAACATTTGGGATGGAGATGTCTCTAACTTTGTGCATCTCACTTTTCTTTTGAGCTTCTGGCACAATGTAAGCACTTAATAAATGTTCTATCCATCCATCCATCTATCCATCTATCTATCTATCTATCTATCTATCTATCTATCTATCTATCTATCTCTCATCTATCTGTCTGTCTTCCCATCTTTCTATCCATCTAGTCCAATCCCTTCATTCTGGAGTTGAGGAAATGGAGGCCCACAGAAGTTGTGACTCACCTAAGATCACCCAGGTAGCAGAGCTAAGACTTGACCTCAGGACTTCTGATTCCAATTCAACCCTCTTGCCAACATGACATGCTTCCCCTCATTTGTGGCTCAAATGAGATAAGCCACAGAAAGCTTTCGAAAACCTTAAAGCAATATATAAGTGGTAGATATACCTGTAGACTGTAAGTTGCCCAAGTATGGAAACCAATTTGCTTTCCATTTTGTCTTTGTATCCAGAGTATAGCACCATTCGTTGTGTGTGGTAGCTTCTAAATAGATGGTTGTTGAAAGAATAAGCAAATGAATGATAAATCATTTATTAAGCACATAGTAAACTGTGTTCCATGCAATGTGCTAAGTGCCAGGCATACAAATGAATAAATGGATGAATGAAAAAACATTTATTAAGCACTTAATATGTGCCAAGCATCCTGCTAATCATTCCAGATACAGATGAATAAATGAATGAATAAACATTTTTTTTCTGAGACTTACTATGTGCCAGAAAATGTGTTAAGTGATGGGGATGGAAATGAATACATGTATGCATGAATAAAGTATTTATGGAGTGTTTATTAACTATTATGCTAAGCACTGGGGGTGCAAATGGAATTGATAGTAGGAAGAAGAGGAGCCCAGTTAAGGTAATATTGCATAGTAGTGGAGAGAGCCCTGGACTTGAAGTCAGCAGCACCCAGATCCAGCCTCAGACACTAGCTATGTGACTTTTCACTTCATTGGGCCATTATTTCCCAAAATGATGGGCTTGGACAGCTCCAAATCCATGATCCTGTGAAAAGTGAGGTATTGGTGAGTTCGATCAACATGTAAGGTAACCAAAATGTGAAATGTCTAGCTGAGTCTGAGGGGGAGGAACTGATTCTTTTCTTCAGCAGTTTCATCAGTATCATCTAGTTGTACCACTCAGATGTTGAGAGGGCATTGCTGGTGAAGTCTCAGAGCACAAGCAATTGACCAGTTGACTTGAATCCAGTCAGATCAGAAGTTGAAGTAACGGGTGGGTGGTAATTGCAAAGAGGGATTTTCACAGTTAGAACTATCCCCTCATCAACTGTGCTGACTCTGAAGGTAGAGTTCCCTGGATATTTTTGTAGGGATATTGGAGCGACTACTTGTTAGAGGAGATCCAAGTAACTATCACAGCTATTTGTTTAAGGAGGATGTTCTTTGCCAGATGTGGGATGAGCTAGATGGCCGCCAAACTAAGCTAATTCCTTTTCATATCAGATACTCCATGGGCCCATGATAAACTTCTCATCAGAGCAGGGCAACCTTAGGATTCCAAAGGTAACTGTTCTTCAAGCAAGGGGCAGCTGATATAATGGATCCCCCAACAGAGAGGGCAGATATGCCCTATTAAGGCAACTTAGAATGCCACAGACTTCTGGGGACACCCATGGAGCAATATCAGAAAGATAATCCTAGTGGTTGACAATCAGAAATGATGCCAGAATCACCTGAGTCTAGCCTCAGAAACTTAGTATTTTTAGCAAAGGCTTTGGGCAAAATATGGCTGAGTGAATGATGGAAATAATTAGTAGAATGGTAGAGCTTGGAGGGACTTTTTAGCTTATACAGTTCAATCCCTTCATTTTGTTAATTAGAGGCTGAAGATCTAATTTGGAGAAAAAAGACTGGGAGAAGGCACTAAGTATAGGAATAGATATGACATAGAAGAAGGATTAAACTTGTTCTTGCTCCCAGAGGGCAGGCCCAAGAACAGTGGGCAGAAATTGCAAAGGAGGAAATTTAGACTTAATGGATCATAGGATTTTAGATTTAGAGTTGGAAAGGACCTTAGAGGTCATTAAGCCCAAATCCCTCATGTAGGATGAGGAAACTGAGGCATCCTTCTCAGCAAGTGTCACTATTCCAAAGTGAAATGGGTTGCCTCCCAAGAGTGGATTTCCCTTGAGTGGAGGTCTTCAAACAAAGGCTGGATGATAACTTGTCAGGTATGCTATGGAAGGGATTCTTTTTCAGGTATAGGATGAACTAAATGGCCCCTGAAGGCTCACCAACTGTGATTAATAATGTATACAATGAATGGAATACATAATGTATATAATGAATGCAAAAAAAAAGAATGTTGGTTAGCCATTTTTTAACCAGCAGCAATACCTACATGCATGAATAGCATTTATTTTAGAAACATCATCTTCCTAAAAAAAAGATGGACACACGTATATATACACATACACACACACGTGTGTGTGTGTGTGTGTGTGTAAAATATGATTGGAATAGACCTTAGGGGATCTGGTCAAACTATCTTATTTTGAAAAGTTAAGTGACTAGTAGTTTTGTGCATTTTAGGGTGCTGTGCAAGTGAACAAGGCACTAGCTACTCCCTCTTTCTGGCTCCCACCCTTTGGAGCATGCCACTCTTCTTTTGCTTCTACTTTTGGATTTCCCTTTATCCTGGCCTATTTCCAGTCATTCTCTTGGCTCTGCCTTTTGGGGAAAGGTTTTCCTTTGAAATCTGCTATCAAGTATCTGAAAAAAAGGGCTAACTCCCTTTCCACCCCTCAACCAAAAGTGCCAAGAAAGGTGTCAGCGATTACAAAAAATAAATCTTTCTCTCTTTCTCCTGGGTAGTTTACCCTTATTACCTTCCCCTCCATCAGCACTAAGGACACACACATACACACTAGCAATTCAATAGTTAACTCACATTATCTCAGAGAAACTTTGAAACAGAAAACAAGACCAATAAAAAATAGAGATAGGGAAACTAAAGAGGCAATGGATGGGAAAGTAGAGATTGGTTAGTTCTCTTCTCAGCAGCCTGAACAGCTCCAACATCTACATTAGTCCCCTGTGGCTTTTGCATAGATAGGCTGTGATCTTTCATTTAGGACTCCAACATGTACCCCGCTTAAAATTTCTTTAGGGTGGAGGTGCTCACCTCTTCAGAGGTTGAAAAGGCAGCATGCTTAGGTTTGAAGTGCTTTCACTCCCCTCTCTTCTAGGATTATTTTAGCCCTCCCCTCTCTGATCTCTCATAGGACTTCACCTCTCTCCCTTAGGATGGGACAGAAGCCAACCTGTCAGTTACAGTCTCATGGATCTACATTGGTTAAGGTGGCTAAACACTGGGGAATTTCTATTCTGTAGCAGACACCAGCCTCCAATGTCCTGTTACATATATCTCTATATTTGTCTGAACTTGTGATTTCATCTGGATAGTGCACACCCAATATAGAAATTCCTCAGCAAACATCTATAACTCAGAGTGGTAGAGAGTTCCCTGGGGTACTGAGAAATTAAGTGGCTGGCTCCTGGGTCACACAGCCCACTTGTGTCACAGGCAGGCCTCAATACCAGCTGTCTTCCTCTTTTCACTCTGCGTCTGTGCTGTTGTATGTATGTGTGTGTATACTTATCTGTTTATGTGTGTATATGTATATGTGTATATATACATGCACACACACACATATATATATATATTCATTCATTTCCTTGTTACACACACATATATACTTATGTGCATATAGAGTAAATATGAACACTGTACAACTTCAAAGATCTAAAATTTCATGGGTGTGGATGTAGCTTCCAGTAACCCATATTGGCATCTCTCTATGACTTTGATGATCTTTGAGAGATTCCGTGGACTAAACAAATAAACAAATGAATGAATGAATGAATTGACAGACATATAGAAAAAGAAAGAAAGATAGATATATAGTAGATACTAGGATAGATAGATAAATGGATCACCTTGTGGCCAATTTTATGATAGTCTTTCAAAATTGAGCTAGATCTGTCTTTAAACAAGATGCTTCCCCATCACTGAACACATTTTCTCTCTGTGTCTCTCCTCTCTAACTCTGTCTCTCTGTGTCTCTCTGTTTCCTCTCTGTCTTGTCTTTTTCTCTCCTCTCTCTCCTCTTTCTTTTTTCTTTCTCTGTCAGTCTCTGTCTGTGTGTCTGTTCCTCTCTTCCTCTCTCTTTCTTTCTCTTTCTGTTTCCCTCTTCTCTATCTGTCTCTCTGCTCTGTGCATTAAAACTTTTTAAATGACCTTCTTTTTTGGCATCACTATTTTTATTCCCCCATCATTCTTTACTCCCCTCCTAACTAACAGCTGAGAGAAAGGGGGAAAAACTGCATTAACCAACAGAGCAGCCAAACAACAGGCATCCCCACAGTGGTTCTGTCCAACACTGTGTCTTTTTCTGAAGCTTGAGTCCACCACCTGGATTGATGCTGCCTTCTTTCCCTGTTCCCTAACCTCCTAAATTATACTTAGGAGTCTTTGTCTGATTCTTCCTTGCTTCCTCTTATACTTAGGTTTACATATTGTCTCCCTCAAATGGATCAACAGTTCCTTGAAGTGGGTATAGATAGTGTACTCCATCACTGATTCTTTAGACTCATGGTTGGCCAATGCATTGAGCAGAGTTCTTAAATCTTTCCAAGTTTTTGTTCTTCATAACATTCTTCTTGTCTAAATTGCTTTCCTGGTTCTGTTCACTTCCCTTTGCTTCAGTTCAAACAACCTAAGATTCTCTTAAATTGTATTTTCCATTATTTCTGGCATAATAATATTCCATTACTTCACAATAGGATCAGCCATTCTTCAATCAATAGGCACCTCTCCCTTAGATTCCATTGCTTTTTTTTTTCACCTTTTAACCTTCCCTTCAGAATCAGGATTTTTTTTCAATTGTAGCTCTTCTCTCCCTGGAATTATCATCACTCTTGCTTTCCTATCTCTACTTGTTTCCCCAAACCATACTCTCTCTCTCTCTGTCTCTGTGTGTGTGTGTGTGTGTGTGTGTGTGTGTGTGTGTGTGTAAGGGTGTGTTATACATATACATTTCACCCTCCTTTGCTTGGTTCAGATAAGAATGACGTTCATCTGATGCCTGCTTCCACTGCATATATTTACTCTTCACATATCCCAATTACAAGGAAGAGAAAGTCCAACTCTCTTCTTCTTCCTTTCTACCCTAGTGTATACTTTTTGCCCTCTCTCCTTTTTCCCTCTTCAAAACTTCAGAATAGAACTAATTCACCCCCAATGTCCTTTGCATTTCTTATTTAACTTCCTCAGTACTCTTTGGAGACATTGAGGTTCTGAAAAGAAATTTGCTTTCCCTCCCCTAAAATGCTATGAATAGATCATCATACAGCTCTTTCCAGTTGCTCAAATAAATTTATTTTTCTAGGTTTCTCTTGATTCCTCTTTCTATTTCAAAGTTCCCAGAATCTTTCACTTCAGAGACCCCTTCAGTGAAGAGAATATGGAACTCATATGTGCATAGTATATCATTAAATAGAATGTAAGGTCCTTGAAGGCAGGGGCAGTGTTACCTTTTCTTTGTGTCCTTGGGGTTACTACAGTGCCTTGCATATAGCAGGTGCTGTTAGCCATGCACTGGAAGAGCACTGGGTCTACAGTCAGAGGACTTGGGCTTAGATTTTACCTCTGGTGCTTCCTGCCCTTGTGACCTGCAAGTCACTTAATGTCACTAAGCTCCAGCTTCCTCATCTATAAAAAAGGCTTGAACTAAATGGCCTCTGAGGTACTTTCCAGCCTGAAGTCTAGGATACCATGAAATCTTGGTTGAATTGAACCAAACACCATTAGCATCCTATACAAATGCATCCTTCTGTAGCTTCTTTTGCTCATTGTTCCCCTACAACTATTGGCAAACATGTGCGCCCACCTTTGTGTAACGTCTCCTGCATCAGATGGAGGTCTCAGCAAGCTTGCTTCCCCGGGTAGGGTTGTCAGGGCTCTAGTGGGCTGCCTGAGAAGCTGCAGGCCTTCTGACATGCTGCTGATTAGCCCTGAACGAGCCAGTACAATGTCTGACCTGCAGAGGCTCTGCCATTCTGCATTTGTTCCAAGTCATCACATGTGCTGGGTCCCTATTACGGGCTAGCTGGAGTTACTGAGTGAAAGGCAAAGTGTCTCTCAAAGCATTCCCTTCTGCTCTTTTTTTTTTCAGGTGCCCATTCGGCAGTCCATGTTTAATAGGCCTTTAAGACATTTGTATGGCTCCTGCCCAGCACTGAAAGGGGGAGTAAAGAGAGACTAAACAGTGTCAGACCCCAGGGATTGCTCATTTGGAAATAAACCCTGCCATCCTCCATCCCAGTCATTTGTTTCTCTCCATTCCTCCATTTTGTATTCTCTGTATCCCGAGCATGTGTTCAATCCCATCTTCTGCCTTGGGATCTTGTTCCCCTGATTGGTGATGCTTCTATGACCACTATTTCAATGGAAAAAAAAAACATTCATCCTCATCTTTCTAGCTACCTTCCCCTTACCAGTCCTCCTACCCACCCCTTTCCCCAAATCCTGTAACCATGAACCATAACCAAATCAAATCTGCCATTGTTCCTGGATAGGCTGTGTCAATCTACTCCCCTACGATCCACTCAAAATACCTGTAACTTTCAGAAGCAAAGTTCCCTTCCCTGCTCACCACTCCCCTTTTTGTGCTGTCCCCATCACACAAGCTGAAAACTGAAGAATATTCCTTCAAGTTTCCTTTCTGCCCTCAATTTCTTGTACTAGGACAGATTTTTGTGCTATCTGAATACTCATAAGACTTGTTCCCATGATCTCATCTCCTTCCCAAACATCAAAACAATTCACATTGGATAGCTCCATAGAGAGGATCAAACATTCCCTAAGGCATAAATGTGAGGCAGCCATGGAAAAAAGCAGTGGCTGGAGGCAGAGGACATGAGTTCAAATCCTACTCCTGAAGTAAATTTATTACTTAACCTTTCTGAGTCTTGATTTCTTTTTATGTAAGATGAGGGGGTTTACTCAACGGCCTCTAAGGTCCCTTCCAGATCTAGGCCTGTGGCCTTGTGATTATAACTTCAGTTTCCTCATTTGTAAAAATGAGGAGTTAAACTAAATAGTCTCTGAGGTCCCTCTCAGCTCTAGGTTTATGACTCGAGACATAATTGTTTTTAAAATTTCTAACATGAGGGGTATTGGAATAGATGATCTCTAAGGTTTCTTCTGGCTCAAAATTCTGTGATCCCGCCATCCTCCTACCTCATAAATGGATGCAGCTATAGGCCTCCAAGAGAAAGATTGCTGGACTAGGAAACAGTTCTTCTACAGCTATCAATATGACCTTAGATAATTCATTTTACCTCTAGAGTGCCTTTGCTTCTTCATTTGGAGGAAGAGGAGTTTGGACTCTATGATAATATGGTCCCTTCTAACATTCTAGGATTCTATGCTCTTAACCTTTTTATTTTTTGGGTGGGAAGTGGTTCATGGACTTCTTTGGCAGCCTAGTGAGGCTATGGACCCTTTTTCAATAATATTTCTAAATGTGTGAAATATAAATTACAAAGGAAACCAATTATAGTGACACATCTACCTACATACATATAGGATGGATCTACATACACATATATGGTTTATATGTATACATATACACATATTGTACGTACACATTCATACGTGTGAAACCACTAGCTCATGTCTTGGGATTAGATGTGTAAGCAAAACAAAATTGGACAAAACAAAGAAAACAACCAGGCTCCCAGGCTGGGGTTTTTGTTTGTTCATTTGTTTTTTGTTTTGTTTTTTTTTTGTTTTCGTTTTTGTTTTTTTATTTTTATTTTTTTTTTGCTGTATTCCTAAAACAGATGTTGGACTTCTTGTAGACATCAGCCTGGGAAGAGGTACCCCACAGAGCACAATACTAAGTGGATTTCCTAAAATGTAGGAATGATCCAGTTTCCTATTCAATAAACCCACTTGGTTCTGTGTTACCTCCAGGGTCAAGTACAAATGCCTCTGTTTGACCTTTGAAGATGGCTCCCACCTACCTTTCCAGCCTTGTTATGTATTACTCCCCTCCATGCACTCTCTCCTCTAGCCAAACTGGCCTCTCACTGCTTTTTCTTCATATACAATGCTCCGTCTCTCTTCTCTATGGCTTTGCTCTGGATGTCCCCAATGCCTGGAATACTCTTCCTCCTCCCCACTACCGCTTAGAATTCCTAGTGTCCTTCAAAGCTTAAAACAAGGGACACCTCTCACCTGGCATGTTCCTTGATCCTATAGCTTCTAAATACCTTGCCACAAAAAAAAATGACATTATATTTATTTATTTTGTATAAGCTCATACATGCACATTCTCTCTCCCTCCTGATAGACTGAAATTCCTTGAAGTCAGGAGCTGTATGACTTTTGTAGCCTCAATGCCTAACACAGTGCTTAGCGCACAGCAGGAACATAATAAGGAAATACTTGTTGACTGATTGTTACTCATTCTATATTAGTGTGAACTCCCATTCCTAGATCCCAGCTTGCAAGCAGTCACCTTTCATGAATATCACACAGGAAGTATACTAGGGGACAACTAATAGCTCAGTCCTTAGTAGATGGGTTTGTTTAAGATTCAGGGATGGATATGTGCAAAATATACAACAAAAAGATTACTTCAAGGACCTGTGATTTTGTCCCTCTACCTATGGAGTTCATAAACCTGTGACATTTTAGTACATGGTCTTTAAGTCTTGTTATGGTTCCCACTTACTTCCCCTTCCCCTTCCTGCCTTGCCTCCCTCTTCCCTTCTGTTTCTTCCTTCCTTTCTTTCAGTATTTCTTTTCCTTCTTTTCTTTTTTCTTCCTCCTTTCCTTCTTACCTCCCTTCTTCCTTCCTTCCTTCCTTCCTTCCTTTCTCTTTCTTTCTTTCTTTCTTTCTTTCTTTCTTTCTTTCTTTCTTTCTTTCTTTCTTTCTTTCTTTCTTTCTTTCTTTCTTTCTTTCCTTCCCTTCTTCCTTCCTTCCTCTCTACCAGGGAAGCAGTGAGAGGTACAGATGACAAATTTGTATAAAAATAAAATTATTTAAAAAAAAAACTTTCTGCCATCTAAGAGACCAAGGGATACAAATAAAAACTGGGATTTCAAGGTGTCTCATGGTGGCTATTGCAGGCCACTTAGGTTCATTTTCATGTTTTCTCTTCCTCACTGGGCCTCCTAGTCTGGTCTTCATTTGTTCTTTGGGTCCTTGGGTCCTAGGGAGTTTCAACTCTCTTATTTCCTCTGGCATCAGAATGACTCTGAGTTCTCCCAAGCATTTCTAGACCCATTCATGGGAATGGGAGCTTCACCCCTGAAAAGACATTTCCTACCTGAGGTCCCTCTTGACCTTCTCTGTTGTTACACTATAAATATGATTGTATGTGCTTAAATGTAGATACAAATCATGGTTCTAGAACTGGAAGGGCCCTCACAGCACATCTTGTCTAACCACCTCATTTTCCAGAGGAAGATACTGAAGTCCAAGGAGGCAAGTGACTTGCCCAATGTCACACAGGTAATAATCATCTGAAGTGGGATTTGAATCCAGGCCTTCTGACCCCAGAGTCAATTCTCATTCTGTCACACCACACTGCCTCATGTCATCTCTCCTTATAGAATATAAAATCCTTGAGAGTAGAGACTGCTTTGTTTATGTCTTTTATGCCATTTATGCACTCCCAGCATCTAAAACAGTACCTGACACACAGTAGATGATTAATAAATGCTTCCTGATTGGTTGTAGCATAGAGTGACCTTGGTACCTTGCTGGTTATAAAAGTGGAGTTTCAATTCTGCCAGATCCGACTAGTCAGTCAGTTACAAACATTTATTAAGTACCTATTACATGCCAGGCACTGTGCTAAGCAATGGAGATACAAAGAAAGACACCACCAGTACCTGATCTTGGAGAGCTTACATTCCAATGTAAATAACCAGGTTCATAAAAACTATCCAGAGAGTAGAGGGAAAGAGGGAAAGTGGGAAAGTGATATGAAGGGGAGAGGCTCTGACATCTAGGAGTTGCTAGGCTAGAAGAACCACAAGTTTGAGCCCAGCAATGAGCCCTATTACTTTCCTTCTGAATACCCATCACCAGAAGGCTATCTTGTCCCTGAGTGATGACATGTTTGCACACAGGAATTTATGAAGACTGCTGAAAGGGATTGGGCCATCCATCGGTGCCTGAGGTGCCGACATCTAGGAACTCACAGAGGAGTTAGATCTTAGATCATCTGGTCCAATCTCCATAGTACAATAGGAAAAGCATTGGCTCTGGGGTCAGAAGCCTGGCGCAAAATAAGCACCTAGTAAATAGCGGATGATTCCAAAGGCTCTTCCTACTACTTGGAATGATCTCAAGCGATAGGAAAGACATCACACCTTTGAATGGAAGGTGGAAGAATAATGGCTCTGCAGTAAGAGTGTTTGAACCCTGACTCTTGCCATTTCCTACCGACTTTCAGCAAGTTTCTCTGAGCGTCGGTTTCTTTATTTGTAAATGATCCCGGCGGGGCGGGGAGCAGTGAATGTGGAGGTAGACCCAAGCTATACACAGGGGATGAAAGCAAAAGGGGAACTCAGTTATAGATGGGAGTCTGAGTTTGAACAAGGAGGAAGGAACCAAGATTTTGGAAGGGTCTTCACTTTGAGAAGGGAACCACATTACGGTATAGGGAGACTATGAACCCATCTGTACCTGGATTTTGAATGAATCAAGTTTTGGGGGGTGGTCAGAACGAGAAGGAGGAGAATATGGGAAGAGGGTCTGAACATGGACGGGAAAGGGTTATAGAAGGGGATTTGAATGTGACGGGGGACGGTAAATCGAGTTAGGAAGAGAGAGTATGAAGTAGCCGGTGGAGAGAAGAGCTAGGATGCAGAAGGGAGCTGAATGTGTGTGGGGAAGGTAAATCAAGTCATGAGGTCTGTGGATGCAGTGTCTGAACGTGGAAGAGGATGGGGAACCTGGTTATAAGGGGGCGGGGTTGTACATGGAAGGTGAAAGGGAGCCAAGTGGGGAAGGGGAAGGGGCCCAATTGCCGTGGTCTGGGGTACTGCTCCCGAGTGGATGGGCCTGGAGCCTCGGGACGTGGTCAGCAGTTGGGGCTCCCTTCTCTCCCTCCCTCGGCGACCGTGCCGCCGCTGTGGCCACCGCCGCCTCCGCCTCATTCTCTTAGGGCCGAGCAGCAGCACGCGTTTGGGGAGCCCAGGGAACAGTGGCCGCCCCAGGGAGAGGCGTTGGCGGCCGCAGCGGCGGCGGCCGGGCTTCAGCGTTGCTAGGGGCTACCTGGTAACGGGCCACAATAGGCCCTTTGGGAGAATCCAGGGCAAACAGTGACCGTGGTAATGGGGTGGGCTTCGGGGAGCCCCCGGGCCTGCGAGCGCGGCCCCTCCTCCGCGCAGCCCTGGGCACTGCGCGATGTTCCGGAAATTCCCCGCACAAAGCCCCATTCAATGGGAGGAGGGCCCATGCGTGTGCTTTTGGGGGTGGGGAAGGAGGGAGAAGGGGGCGGGGAAGCAAGCGGGGGTGGGGAGCGCCGCTGCCAAAAAAACAAAAAACAAAAAACAAAAAAAAAACCCCAAACCCAACACAAAACCCACACCACCCAACCCTCAAGTTTTCTTTTTTCTTTTCTTTTCCCTGGCCCCTTTTGCAAAGACTAGAAAAGAGGCCCAGAAAGTGCTGTTTGTAAAAAGAGAGAGGAGAGAGACAGAGAGAGAGAAAGAAAGGAAGAAGAAGAAACTGAAAAGGTTCAGAAACGAGCCATAAAGGCGGCCGGGGAACGCCCCGTGAATTTTGAACAGAGAGCAGAAAAGCAACCCGAAAAAGCAATTAGTAATGGCACTTGTAAATGGAGAGGACACTCTGGGCAGCGGACAGGGAAGAGGGGAGGGCAGGGCTGGGGAGTGGGGCGATGGGCCCGGAGGATAGAAGGGGAGGCCGAAGGAGGGGTGAAGGGGGGATGAGAGAGAGAGAGGCAGAGGATGAAAGGGGCCATAGGATGATGGAAGGTGGGGAATAGGGGTGAGAAGTAAGGGGGAGTAAGTGACAAGAAAGTAGGAGTCTGAGGTGAGAAGGGTAGGAGTTAAGGGGAGGAGGGTGAGAGATAGAGGGGTCTTGGGAGATGGCAGTTGGGGCTGAGGGCGAGAAATAACAGGGTGTGGGATGATAACAGGGAGATGGGGGACAGGGGTGAAATGCAAGGGGAACTGGGAGGCGAGGAAGTGAGGGAGAGGCAATGATAAAAGTGGATCTGAGAATGAGGAGCAATGTAACATGGGGGTACAAAGTGAGAGGCAGATTGAGGATTAAAGAGGAGCAGGATGATGGGAAGCCGAGACTAGAGCAGAGAATCCGAGGAGAATAGGGGAGGGCCAGGAGAGTGGAGGTAAGGAATAAGGGGCTGGGGAGTGATTCGGAGGGATAGAGAAATGAGGAAAGGGAGATTGGGGGCGTTTGAAGGTGGGGAACCATGGGAGAGAAGTAAGGGAGATAAGGTGATGCCCGGATGAAAAACAAGGGGGTTGCTGGAATGGAAGTGGGGGAGAAGCGTGAGGGAAAGTGGGAGCTAGGGTAGAGTGAGAGGGTGACAGAGACAGGAGAAGGAAACGATGGTGTTGGGAATAATGGGAGGTGGATGTTGGGGCAGAGGAGCGAGGTGTAGAAAGATGGAAGTTTATGAGGCAGAGAAGAGGGAGTGGAATGATGAGACATCAGGGCTAGGGGCTTCTCACTCTAAACCTGGGGTCCTAACCTGCTTCTGTCTACAATTCCGGAAGTCTTCACAACTAAACATTCCTGTCCCCCAACTTGTCTTCACTATCAGTATTGTGAGCCTAGGGATCCGACATTCTTAAGAAGTGAGGAATCCACTTTTGATTTATCTTGTAAAGAGAGACCTTGTTGCTAGCATTCCAGGGTATCACACCTCTGCTTTGTCAAGAAACACTCAAAAACCTCATTTCCTGTTTGGGCAGGAAACTTCCCGGTAGGTAGGTGGAGGCTGTGCTAATGAATTCCTATGCACCACAAGGCCCAGCACATAGTAGGTACTTAAAGTTTGTTGACTGATGCAGCAGAAAGAATGCTGCTATTGGTTCTGGGAGAGCTGAATTTAAATTCCAGCTCCGACCCTCACTCGTGTTGGGATACTACCTCCCTAGTCACTTAACCTCTCTGAATTTCCCTTATCTGTATAATTCAAAGAATCTCATTAGAACTGCCTATCTCATCAGGATATTGCTTTGTGTTAAGGTGATTGTTTAGGCTTTGTGATTTTTGAAATGAAACTCATGGGATGGCAATTCCTTAAATTGAGGCAGATCAACTCATGTATTAGGAGAAAAGACCTGGAGAGCTGGCCATGGCACACAGAGTTTAAAAAACCTGCACAGTGTCACACATAGTATCTGAGGAAGGATTCAAACCTAGATCTTGGAAACTCCAAGGCCTCTGACTCAAATCACTTAATCTACCTGGACATCAGGTTTTTTTCCTCTATAAAATGAGAGGATTGAAGGAATGGCCTAAGAGATTGCTTTCTATCTCTACATGGAAAGTCCTGTGATCCTTTGTGCCTAGGACACTTAGAGGCTAATAAACTTGTTCAGGGTCCCACGGTTAGTGTCAGAGGCAATCTTTGAGCCCAGGCCTCCCTGATATGAATCCATTGGTCCAGGGGTGGGGAACCTGCTGCCTCGAGGCCACAGGTAGCCCCTCTAGGTCCTCAAGTGCGGCCCTTTGACTGAATCCGAACTTCAGAGAACCTAGAGAGGATTTGTTCTGTGAAGTTTGGATTCAGTCAAAGGGCCACACTTGAGGACCTAGAGGGTCCATGTGTGGCCTTGAGGCCACAGGTTCCTCACCCCTGCATTAGTCCATGCTATTATGCAAACATTGAAGTCTTATGGAAATATAATTTGTCATTATCTTATGGTTTGTGAATGTTCCACACAGACAATAATACGCAGAAGAGAGAAAGAAATTACATTCCACAAGCAGAGTCGATGTATAACTTCCATGTTATACTTTTGAAAAATAAACTCTCCCCCACCAAAAACTGCACATAGAAGAGACTTCTAGTATCACATACCAACCTCTTTTCCTGCTCTTCTTTTCATAAAGAAATGTTTATATTGATATCGATTGAGTTTATGATAATACTGAAGAAAAATAACTCATATTTACACAGCAATTTAGGGGTTACAACACATTTTGCGTGCAAGAATCAAAATAATAATTAACATTTATTTAGCATGTAAGGGTTTGCAAATTATCTTATGTAGGGTCCCATTTGATCCTCACAATGACTCCCTGAGGTAATTGTTATTATCCCCATTTTACAGATGGGGAAAGCTGAAGTTGGGAGTGGTTGAGACTTAGCCAGGGCCACAATACTAGTAAGTATTTGAGGCAGGATTCACACCTACATCATTCTTCCTGACTAGATGAGTCAGGGGCAGGAGTGTGCTTGAGCCAACTCAAACGATAAAATTGTCCATTTTTCGGGATGGGTATTTACACCTTCCGGATTGGTAAACTCTGCAAATCCAGGAGTGATTTATTATTTTGTTGATCTCTAGACATCATCATCATGATAATAACAGCTAACGCTAGATAGTGCTTTATATGCCAGACACTGCGCTAAGCCCTTTGCAATTATTGCTGCACTTAAGAAAGTGACACAGAAAATGTCAGTAGTTCAGATTAAGCTTATAAGTATAGTGGTGTTTTGTTTTGCTTTGTTTTCCCAGACAACTAGTTGTTAGACATTTACCCGCACATCCCTGAACTGAGGCACACAGAAGAACCGGCAGAAGGATTGCACAATTCTTGGATGTTCCTTGAGTCTGGGACAATTATGGGAAGCCCCCGTGTATTTTAATGGAGTGGGAGAAGTGGGACTGAATAATTGACAGAACTGCTCAGAGGCCCCCAGTGCCTACCAGTGATTATGAGCAGGCTTGGAGGGGAAGAAAGGAGCAACAGCCAGCAAATTAGCTCTCTACCCATCCCACTGCGCCGACAACACGTAACATTTCTGCTCAAACACCCTCCTTGGCTGCTCTCAAGATAATAATTTCACATTGCCAGCCAAATGGGCACACCAACAATTATCTGTATTCCTACTGTGTCACAGCATCAACTGATAATCAAGAGAATTATGTGCCAGTTGAAAGTAGATTTAAATAAACAGACGCTAAATGCAAGCCAGTAATAGATGTAACCAAAATAGTCTAGGCAAGGGAACGCTAGCCTAAATAAATAGCTGTTTAGTCTTAGAGAAGGCTACAGAATTCCAGACTGCAGGTGTTTGGAGTTCAATGTCAGGGATGGTCTGCCTGCTTTTTACCCACATCATCAGGGTCTAACAGTGTTTGTTAGGTCAGTGAGTAAGACCTGGGTTCAAATCTTGCTTTTTAGCTGTGTGACCCAGAGCAAACCACTTAACGTTTCTGGGCCTCAGTTTCCTCTTCTGTAAAATTAGACACAATGGCCTCTACAGTCCCTTCTAGCTCTAAAGTCTATCCCCCAAGAGAAATGATGACTCAGCAAGCATTTTTTTGGTGCTATGAACAGAAGAAGAAAAGGGAGCCGACAAATTAACTTTCTATCCACACTGCACCAACAATGTATAACTTTTTTTATGTTTGTCAATATAAAGACAAGTGTGAGACAGCTTAAGAAGCTGAAATTCAAATGGTGGACACACATAAAGGGGAATGGTGTCTAGGAAAGAAGTTTTGTTGTAGGAAGTCACAAGGATTGTGAATGAAAACAGAGCACAGTCTTCCCAGTACCAATGGCAGTATGGGTGATCATTTCTATATAATCCATGGAAATATTTCCACGCTGCTTTGTATTCATCATATATTTCTAGTTTCTTACAGTATAGTGATCTAACATTACATCCTTCAGCATGATTTGTTTGGCCGTTCCCTAATTGATAGGAATTTCCAATTCTTTGCTGCCACAAAAAGTGCTGTCATAATACAGCTAATGTAAATATAATAATATGATTATTATTTTGTTACATAGGAAGATTTTCTTATTAATGATCTCATTGACTCATAAGCCTAGTAATGGGATCTCTGGGTCAAAGGGCATGAACATTTTAGTCACTTTATTTCCATAAATCTAAATTGCTTTCAAAAACAGTTGTACTGATTCACAGCTCCACCAACAATGTATTAGTGCCTATCTTGCCACAACTTCTCCAACATTGCCTGTTCCCATCTTTTGCCATCTTTGCCATTTTGCTGGGTATGAGACGAAACCACAGATTTACATTTACCTATTGGAGAATGGCTTTTGGTTATACATGTATATATACACATGTGTATATTTTTAGTTGTCTAATATCTAATGATATTGATCATCATCATCATCATCATCATCACTAATACTTATGTATCAATTTAAGATTTGTAAAGCACTTTGTATGTATTATCCCAATTCCTCCTGTAACTCTTCATTAGTTATATGTTTTAATACATTTAAATAGGTCCTTGTCTCCTCCATTAGAATGTAAGAGGAGGGATTATTTCATTTATTGTATTTGTATTCAGGTGACTAGCATAGTGCCTGTTGCATAGGAAGATTAGGTGATCCTTGCCTTTAATTTTTTGGAGATCATTATTCTATGGCTCACAGTCTTCTATCCTTATTGGGAGAATATTGATGTTAAAGAGATTGGTCTTTGTCTCAAGAAGAATCTTGGTGTCATTAAAAAACTGACCAATTTCCCAAAGCTTACTTTTATCTTCTTATTCAATTCTTGGTTGAGTTTATTGTCTGTCCAAGATTGGTGCACTGATTGACCAGATTTATGAATTGTCCAAAGGCATATGACAGTGTGGACACTGGGCATTCTTCATCTATTTGGTTTTTCCAGGTGGATAATCATGCTGAATGATTACAGATCTCATTTAGGAGGGTCTGTAGTTGCTTGATACAAGGAATGCAATGTCAACCAAAAGTGGTAACAACTGTTTATTGTATTAAATATGAGCTCCATGAGGACATGGGCTAGTTTTACTTCTCTTTGCATCTGTAGCTCTTAGGATAGTACTTGGTAAGTGGATTGATTGATAAATCAATATGGAAGAACTTCACAACCCTTTTCAATTTGGACTCAACCCTGGGCTTCCTCTATGGCCGTAGGAAACATCCTTGGTTAGTTATGTTTTATTCTATGATTGATATGAATAATAAAGGAGTCATAAAAGCTTTGTTCCATATTGTACATATGGATTGAACACCTCTGATGAATACAGAAGAAGGAAATAGGCTGACTTTCAGAAATGTATTCTACAGCAGAACATATCCTTACAGTCACATAACTGGATGAAAGTTACAGAGAGTATTCACTGTGCTTATTATTTGTTGACTATGAAAAAAACATGTTTGCTTAAGTACTCTAGCAAGGTGTTGCTCATGCATTGTCAAATTAAAATAGCTGACATCATCCTCTCTGATGGGGAGAGAGCTTCTGACAGATATCAGGAGACTGGAGGAGGTGAA
>NW_020951112.1:715169-770748 GCF_900497805.2 Vombatus ursinus | reverse complement strand
TTCTTTCCCAGAAGGAAAGGAACACAGGACAGCAAAGGTTCCATAGGGAGCAGGAATAAGAAAATGTGTCAGAATGTAAGTACCAGCCAGATCAGTGGCATCCTGGGAAGATTTTCTATGGTGTATTTATAGAAGGATCTGGACAATATTCATACAGGATGGGAAGGCAGGAATGGACTGTGGATTGTATTACAGATGACCACACTGAAGAGATCACAGACCCACAGTAGTATTCAACTAAGATTTGGTCAATAGCTAGCCAAAATCTTTTTGAAACTTCACATTGTCATGGATTGTGTAATTGATGTCTTCAGTTTTTGTTATATAACAGCAAGTTTGTTAAGTATCGATCTATAGGTTCATTCAAGTCATTGGTAAATATGTGAAGCAGCATTGAATGAAGAGAATTCTGGTCCATTCCACTTGGCACCTTTCTTCAGATTAACTTTGATATATTAATCACTATATTTTGGATCAGGTAATTGAGCTAGTTCCAAAGCCACCAAATTGTATTATTACCTAGTTTGTATATCTCCACTTGATTTACAAAGATAACATTTGGAGGTAGCCCTGGGCCCCTTGAATTAGCTTCAGCTGTGGACAGCTCTCCACCACAGCTAGTGTTTTCTGTATCATAAGATGCCAAGTTTAATGGTGTCTGACAGTCTGAGGAGAGGAATGGGGTAAGTAATAGAAGCCCCTAGTTGACCAAGGCCAGCTTTGATATCAACTAGTGGATCACGGCTGACTATTTTGGTGAACTCTGTTCTAAAGTGAGTATGTAGTTCAATATGACTCTCCTTCCTCCCATGGGGCAGTACTATCCTTCCAGGCTGGTCAATGAATCGTTATGTTTGACATAGATTCACAGACATGAAAGTGACTTTTACATACAGTGAAGGCTTGATTTGTGTAAATAATGAATGCAGTTATATGGCCACATTATTTGAATTTGCACTGCTTATTTTCACTGGGCTGGAACCAATGACCATACTTTATGTAATTATAACTTGAAATAGTGTGAATTCAAATCCACAAGACCACTACATGTGTTCCATTCCCCACATTTGAATCAATTGGAACCTAACTGTATTAGCTAGCTTATCCCTTATCCCCCCAAAATACACCCTAACGTGTAGTCACAAAATGTTACATAACCACCATTATGACCATCATCACCAAAGACAGTAATGGAGCCTTCAGGTTACCAATGGTGACTTTCCTTGTTCAAAGTCATTCAGATAAGAAGTATTAAGTGGGAAACCTACTCTCACCACAATTATTCCAGCCTCTGTGATGCCACTGAAGTAGGGGCTCAACCACTTAGATCTGGTGAAAGTCGTGATAGCTATTCCCTCCAATGATGTAGATTGTGACACCTAAGCCTTCTCATTCTATGCTACTCTTATCTTTTCCCTACCAGAATGTCACCATGGAATCGTCATATAGCTACTAAATAGCAGAACCTGGATTTCAAGCCAGATTCAACTCCAACTCTAAATACATCAGTGTTCTTTCTAATACACCACATTGTTTGGTATAAGATATAGCCTCTGCTTTTGAGGAGCATACAATCTAAAACAGTGATGTATTGCATAGTAAGGATAGCTAGGTGGTTCAGTGGCTAGAGGGCTGGGTCTGGAGTCAGGAAGACTCCTCTTCCTGAATTCAAATCTGGACACAGTCACTTACCAACCATATGATCCTGGGCAAGTCACTTAACTCTGTTTGCCTCAGTTTCCTCATCTCTAAAGCGAGTCAGAGAAGGAGATGACAAACCATTCTAGTATCTTTGCAAGAAAGCCCCAAATGGGGCCATGAATAGTAGGATATGACCAAAATGACTGAATAACAAAATTACATAATAATTCAAGAGGTTTGAGTTTTTAATCCCATTCCCCCCAAAATTATCTTCTACATGGCGGGTGATTAATGACCATTTGTTTGGTTGGCTCGAAGTGTTATTTTTCAAGCACAACTGATTTCATTAAAGTTAGGGATTTCCACAGGTGCATTTACCAATAGACTTTGGTACCTTTTCTGTAGCTAGGCTTACAGAGTTGCCTGGGGACACTGGAAGGCTCAGTCACTTGCTCAGGATCACACAGGCAGCATATATCCCAGTTGGGACTTGAAATCAGGTCTCCCTGATCGCAAAGCCAGCAATCTATTATGCCACAGTAAGTGGGATAACAAGAGGCAACATAGGATTAATTACCCAAGTAAATGATGTAGCTCATGCTTTATATTAGGATTTAGCATTGCAATGACATATTCTTATATCTGTATCATTATTTCATTTTGACAGATAAACTGAAACTGAAACTTTTACACGATGTTACATGAGGTTACATGATTTGGCCAAGGTCAGCCAAGGGCCTTTGAAGGTCTCATAGTCCGGTTGATACCTGAATGAAATTCCCTGTCACAATATCCCCTACAAATAGTCATTTCGCCTCTATAGGAAAAGATCCAGTGATGGGAAACCCGCTGATTCCTGGGGCATCCTAAAGAATTTTTGGATAGCTCAAAGTTAAGATGTGTTCTTTATGTCTAGCTGAATTATCCCTCTATGAAACTTCAGTCAATAGCTCTTAGGATCTTAGATTTGGAGCTGGAAGGTATTTTTGAGGTAACCTTATTTTACAGCTAGGGAAACTGAGTCTCTTAACTGAGGTTAAGAGACTTATCAAAGGTCACAGGTAGTAGAGGCTCTGGATTTGAACCCAGGTCCTCAGACTCTAAATTCCACACTCTATCTACAGATGAGGAAACTGAGGTACACATATCAGAGGATCCTAGAGGTGTCATCTATTCACTCCCTCGATTCAGTTGATGAAACTGAGAGACAGAGAGGTTTAATGAAACTTATTCATGACATAGTAAATAACAGAACTTGGATTCAAACCTATGTTTTTAATATCATCTGAGGCAAAAAAAAAAAAAGGATTATTCATAGAGATTGAAACTAGCACAAAACAGACCCGGGGGCATGGGAATTAGGGAGACTCCTTTCATTCACTTTGGTCCAAAAGCTCTTACCTGGATCAAATGAGAAAATTTACAGAAGGAACTTTGCAAGCCTCAAAGTACTATGGAAATATAAGGTATCCTTTTAATTAGGGAAGGTCTTGTAAAAAATAAACAAACTAATTAGGAAGATGGAAACGATATATTGCAATGGAAAAAACACTGACCTTGAAGTCCTGGGTCCTGGGTTTGAATCCTGCTTCTTACTATCTGTCTGGCTTTGAGCAAATTACCTGAACTCTCTGGGCCTCAGTTATGTATCTGTAAAATGAGAGGATTGGCTTGGATGACATATAAGGTCCCTTCTAGTTCTAAATTCATAATCTGTCATCATGTTATCTTTGATAACAAAGGCATCTGCTCCCACTGTAGCATGAGGGTGGTGGTGGGGGGTGACTCTATAGCTAAGATCTAAAAGAGAAAAAGAAATGCTCATTTCCTTAAAAAAAAAACAGTTGGATATATCATTACTTTGTCAGAATTACAACTTAGATTTTGTTTAACAAAAGTCACAACCCACCCAGTAATTTATCTATTAAACTATGATTAGAATTCCAGAAGATGAGATTAAATTTTCTGATGACATTTAGAAGCTTTCTAAGTACAGATAGTACTTATGATATGATTTTTATGATCAACTTCACTGTAAGGAAGTTAAATTATATGATCGCATTTCAGTACCATAGACAGCACAATTCTTTTAAAAGATTCACTTCTACTATTTTCTCATGATAAAAAGAGAAATGATGTATTTTCTACACTTAGTCTCCTCCCACTTTCCTTTCTGATATGGTCATGCCAAAAAGTAGGGGCCTGGGAAAGTTATGAAAACACATCCTCTGCTCTATCCTTAGCCACATTTTATTTATTTTTGAGACTCTCAAACCCCTCTACTTTATAACAGACATTTGCCTGGAGCTACTTGTCAGGAAAGACAAAGTGAATTGAACTCTAGATTTCCCACAAATTCTTCCTTCAGTCTTTTCTTGTTGCTTAGAAAGGAGGTTTGATTTAAGAGAGTTTGCGTGTGTGTTCAAGAAAATGAGAGAGGAGGGAGAGAGGAGAGAGAGAGACAGAGACAGAAACAGAGACCGAGACAGACAAAGAGACAGAGAGGGAGAGAAACCAAAAGACAGAAACAGAGAGAGAGAGAGAGAGAGAGAGGGAGAGAGAGAGAGAGAGAGAGAGAGAGAGAGAGAGAGAGAGAGAGAGAGATACTCTCTTTTCCAATTTTAGGTTGGGGCTTAAGCATTTTTGATCTGGGGAGAAAAAGACTAGGTATTGTTAGGAATTGCTGAAAGCAGTTCACTACTTTAGGTTCCCAAAGTGTTGGGGGTGGTAGCAGCCATCCCTAAGTAGGAGGCAGGGAGAAAGAAGAAAGTCAGGAGTTGAGAAGCAGGTAGGAATTGAATCACGAAATCCTTGAGTTGGAAAAGGATACCAGAGGGCAGATAGTTCAACTCCCACTTTAAGCACTCATTGTCTTAAAAATATCTCAGACAAGTGCCAGCCCAGTTCTTCACTATAACACCTCTAATGTTTGAATAGTCACTACCAAGAAATGTTGTGTTGTGGCTAAATAACTGCTTTTAGGGGAAGGCGGACCTGGGTTCAAATTCTAGCTCCAGCACTAGTTGCATGACCACAATGAATTCATTTAATTTCTCTGAGCCTCACTCTCTTCATCTGTAAAAAGTGGGAAATGAAACCTCATAGGGTTGCTTTGAGACTCCAACAAAACAATCATTTTAAAGTGGTTTGCAAGTCTTAAACGTTATAGAATTTCAATTAATGTTATGGCCTAGTAATGTACTTCGTTCCCTTTCTCTATCATTTGAATTCCCAGGAAGCAGTTCCTTCTATTGCTTTTAAAGAGTAACTTTCACTGCTTACCCTAGGGCTAAAAAGGACAAATCAATCATTCAGCAAGCATTTATTAAATTCCTATTGTATAACAGAAAATGACAGTTGATCAGCAAGTATTTATTAAGCATTACAATGTGCAGGCACTGCACTAAGTACTGGGGATAAAATAAAAAAAAAAGGTTCCTGCCCTCAAGGAGCTTACATTCTAATGGGGAGGCTACATGTTAATCATCAGAAAAACACAAAATAGAGAGAGTCTATAGGAAGTAATCTCAGATGGGAAAGCACTAGCAGCTAGGGAGGACCTGAAAGGATCTCTTACAGAAGGAACCACATCTTTTTTTTTTTAATAATATTTTATCTTTTCCCCAGTTACATGTGAAGACAATTTTTAGGAGTCAAATCTTAAAGAAAACCAGGAAACCTAAGAGATAAGATAAGAAAGCATTCCAGGCATGATGGAGGGATTGCATTGCACAGGAGAAATTGCAAAAGTCTTCTTAGTAAATTAATTCCTACCTTCTGTTAAAAGATCAATAAAAATTAAAAAAAATCTGGAGTGGTTTGCCATTTCGTTCTCCAGCACAGAGACAGAAGATGAAGTGCAGTGTTGAAGGAAAAGTATAACAGGATTGAAGAATGTGTGGAAGAGACTAAAGTATAGGCAGGAAAGATAGGAAGTAGCCCAGCTTATATAGCATTTTAAATGAGAAACAAAACATTTTACATTTTATCTTAGTAATAATAGGAAGCCACTGCAGTTTATTGAGAGTGTGAGTGAGTGTGTCTGTTTGTGTGTGTTTTATGTGTGTGTGTCTGTGTGTTGGAAGAAAAGTGGAGACATTATCAGATTTTTTCAGATCATTTTAGCAGTAGCAGAGTAAAGGTTGGGCTGGCATGGGGAGAGACTTGGGACAAGATTAGTTAGTCCAGATGAAGGGGAATGGAGGGTATGAACCAGTGTGGCAGTTGTATGAATGGAGATAAGAGACTGGGCTTTAGTGATATAAAAGTAGAAACAAGCTGACTTAGCAATGTATTGGTTATGTGGGGTTAGCAAGAAGGAGGAGCCAAGAATGACCCTGGGATTGTGAGCCTGGATAACTAGGAAGATGGTGGTGCTCTCTGTTTTACTAGGAAAGTTTGGACGAAGAGACAGTCTCTACCTTTGAGGAGACTACATTCTCATGGGAGAAACAGCATCCAAGGTTTACCTGGGGTAATAAAGGGAACACTGGGGCATTCTGTAGCCCTTGAGCAGGGCTTTGAAAGGTAGTTGGAAGAGTCTAGGAGGGAGAAATGGGAAGGGAATGGTCAGGCATGGGGAAGAGCTAGTGCAAAGGCAGAGGAATGGAAGGTGGGCTGACAGGGATGAGGAAAATCAGCCCTTTGGCTGGAATGTTGCATGAGCGAAGAGAGTACGAGCCTAGAAAACTAGGCTGCAGATAGATTGTGAAAGACTTTCAATAGCAAACAGAGGACTTTGTCCTTTGTCTCACAAATCTTTCACAAGACAATCTTCAAAATATTTCACGTCAGTTTTAATGTGTCTCCTTAGACTTCTCTTCACCAATACTTATGAACACAGTGATGATGCAGCATTATTTCTAGGCATCTGGGTTGCAGTCCTTTGTAAACACAGTGCCTCACATCTGGCCGGAACAGGGCAGCAACACAGCAAGACCCTCTTGATCACTCTGGTAACGCAGTCTTGCAACACATTAGTTGGTTATGTCACTCGTGTCGTTGTTTGGCTTTTCAGTCGTCCAACTCTCCATGACTCCATTTGGGGCTTTCTTGGCAAAGAAACTGTAGTGATTTACCATTTCCTTCTCCAGCTTATTTTACAGATGAGGAAACTGAGGCAAATAGGGTTAAGTTACTTGCTCAGGGTCACATACCTAGTAATTGTCTGAGACCAAATTTGAGCTCAGGAAGGTGAATCTTCTCAACTCCAGGCCCGGCACTCTATCCATTATTCCACCTAGCTATGGCAGATATAGTTTCACATTATACACAGGTTAAGTTTTCCAACCAGCACAACTTCTGTGGCTTTTGCACGCAGAAACTTCTAATCCTATTTCTCCTTTTGCATCTCTGTAGTTGATTGTATGCACCTAAGTAAAGAAATTTAAATTTTTCTCAATTACATGCCATCTTATTATATCTGAGCTCTCAGTGGATTCTGACTCTGTCATCTAATGTATTACCTATGTTTGCCAGGTTAATGGAATTCTCAGAGCTGGGAAGCATGACATTAATGCCCTCCTCCCAGTAGTTATTTTGGAAAATGAGCAGAATGGAGCCAAAGATAGGAAACTGCAGGTCTCTGCTAGAGTTTCTCTTCCTATATGTGAGTAAAGGAATGTCTTTATCTGATCACAATCTTTTATTATGCCATATTTTTTTATAATGTACAACCCCTAAGCTTGTTATTCCTCTTCAAATATATTTGAGCGGGAAACTTTAAACAATTGCCCTGAATGATTTGAGAGAGGGCTGAAACATTAAACCCAACCACTTATTGTGACTCATATCTCATCTTGCCCATTGGCAGGATGGTGCCTCTTGTTTTATTCCAAGCTTGGTTGGCTAATTGGGCACTTAACCCTGTTTGCCTCAGTTTTCTCATCTATAAAATGAGCTGGAGAAAGAAATGGCAAACCACTACAGTTTCTTTGCCAAGAAAACCCTAAATGGGGTCATGGAGAGTCGGATGACTGAAAAACTAGACAACAACAAAATAACTGTTCTGTTTTTGGCAAATGTGGCATTGAAGGGATAATGACATGTGACTCTAGTCTGGTTGGTGAGTAGGTCTGGTTCAGCCATCTTCATTTTCAACATTATTTTTGACTTGGGAAAACAAGGTTGTGTCTGCCAGTGTTGACAAAGGAATGTTCCACAACACAGCCAATCCATTCCAGTTCCTTTTGCCTTTGGTTTTCACTACTAGTGCTGTACTGAATGAAATATATAGGTGAGACATGCCTGGGTGAAATAATAAACGACATTTATATCACACTTAATGCTCACAAAGTGCTTTCGTATACATTCACTATAGTGGAAAGGTAGGGTGGTGCAATGGAAGGTGCTCTGGCTCAGAATCTTGTTTAGAGAAGGCAAGGGGGCAGTGAGGTGATGCAGTGGACAGTGCCAGTCCTGGAGTCAGGAGGACCTGAGTTCAGATTCAGCCTCAGACACTTACTATCTGTGTGACCCTGGGAAAGTCATTTAACCCCGTTTACCTCAGTTTCCTGATCTGTAAAATGAACTGGAGAAGGAAATGGCAAACCACTTTAGTATCTTTGCCAAGAAAACCTCAAAAAGGCATCACAAAGAGTTGGGCATGACTGAAACGACTGAATAACAACAAAACAACAAAGGTTGGCTCGGAGGCAGAAGGTCTTGCTGCCATTATTCATGTGACAATTTACTACCTGGATGACCTTGGACAAGTCCCTATTTCTACCTGAGCCTGTTCTCATGTATCTTTTGGTTGGATAAGAATTCCAATTGAGGAGGCTCCATAACATTCTTAGGCTTGATGCAATCAGCGCAATACTATTGCAAAGAGAAACATTTAGACAATCTCAGAATGCAGAGAATGCCTTTCCACGTGGACCTTGTGCAGGATAGCTTTCAGTACAATAGCAAAATCCTTTGGGGAACATGTTTTTCCCACTTGTTTTGTGCTTTATTGGATGTGAGAAATCAGAGGATTATTTTTGTTTTTGGTGAGGTAATTGGGGTTAAGTGACTTGCCCAGGGTCACCCAGCTAGTAAGTGTTATGTGTCTGAGGCCAGACTTGAACTCAAGTCCTCTTGACTCCAGTGCCGGTGCTCTATCCACTGCATCACCTAGCTGCCTACAGAGGATCATTAATCAGTTATCTTTCTAGTTACAGCTATCAAAGGATGTTATATGATTTGAACATATGACACCTTGTTGGAGAACTTTAGAAATGGTGCTTTGTGCTACATCTCATCTCTCTGTCTTTATCTGTCTGTCTGTTTGTCTCTTCCTCCCTCCCTGCCTCTACCTACATTTATCTATGCATGTGTGCATATCTACATCTTTAACTATTTATGGCAGGCAATTAACAAGCAATTATTAAGTGCTTACTGTGTGCCAGGCACTATGTTAATAGCCTCTGGGTTTACAAATGCAGTGGATCAACCACCCATAGTCACACAGTTAATGATCAACTAATAAATTGATCAATCTACAACAATTTATTAAGCCTGCTAGGTGTCAGGTACTGTTCTAGTTGCTGGGAATATAAAGATAATGAATGAATGAATTGCCAATTTCAAGTGTTCTTACATTCTAATGAACACATGACAGGGAATGTGCTGTAGTGGATTGCAGCTCACTTTGGGGTGCCTTTGATACATACTATCTATGTGACTTTAGACAATTTATTTTACTTCTCAGCACCCCAAACAAATCTCTCAGCCTATATGTTATGGGTTCATTGCTGATCTACTTCAATAAAGGGAATTTTCAAAATGGGAGTACCTTATACAGATGAACTCACAGCTCTAGATCCATCCATCTAATCTCTCTCTCTCTCCTCTCTCCCCATCCATCCACCCATCCATCCATCTATCCATCCATCTATCTATCTATCTATCTATCTATCTATCTATCTATCTATCTATCTATCTCTATCTATCTATCTACTTTTTAACTACAAGGTGCATTTACACATGTCATGGGGAATAGAGGGTCTCTTTCTTTACTGTTTCAGCATGCAGTCTAAAATAGAGAACACATAAGCACTCACGTGCGTGCTAAATAAAAAAAAAAGATGACCTACATATAAGACATTACAGTAGGGCATTAAAATGAAAATTTCAGCTCCCTTCTCCCAATTAACGTGAGCCCATCTATGATTTCAGCCTTCCATTTGGAATAAAAGTCTGGTAATAATTGGAGCCTAGAGCCATTCAGCATCATGCTTCAATCTGAAAATAATTGTTTTTGCCCAATTATGAATCTGCATTTTCCTGTGTCTTCCTGGAATATTATGAATGGAGAATGCTTTCTCATTAAGATAACTCACCCTCTTCAATATTAAGGGAAAATGAAGAGTAGCACAAAAGTACTTCTACCCTTTGATGAGCTGAACAGGGTTTCCAAAAAGCCTCAGATGGCTGTCATGGGAAGAGCTTTATGGATTTATAATTTATTTGAGATGGCAAAAGTGGCCGCATCTACATAAATGCACTAGTCTCTCCTAGCCTTAAAACAAAACAAAAGAAAAAAATCTTGGTTTAAACATATTTAGGGTTGTTCTTTAACTCAACTTGGGTAGGGGTCGTTTTGTTTGAGACTTTGAAGGGATATAGTGTATGAGATATACCACCTCTTTGAATATAAGAACCTTTAAGAATTTTTCACTCTATTGTTTAAACTAAAAAGAATGGGACTTGGAGAAAAGAGCTTGGGTATATCCAAACCAGTTAGATGCCATAAAGTGTCACCACAATGTAGAAAGAATAACAATTAGGAAACCTGGAGAACAGCAATTGAAAAACCCAAAAGTTCACAAGAGATAAAAATCCAAGAAACCATTAGTAAATCATGTGACTTTCAATGTCTACATACACATACACATACACTCACAAAGTTCAGGAAATAAGAGAGATAAACTTGAGTTCTTAATGCAAGGGGGCAAATTCAATTTCATTTATCACTGTGAGTGGATGGGATAAACTGGATGCCTGTGATATAGCTCTCGGTGGGTATACTTTTGGCTGAGGAGAAATAGAAGCAATCTTATCATTGTCATAGGCTATAGACCACCCAGCCTGCAAGAAGGAATAGATGAGGAGATCAGGAAGTGGATCATAAGCTTGCCACAGAGGCATCTTCAGTAATGATGGGAGACTTCAATAATTTAGACATTTGCAGAAAGCGAACTGGACATATTCATGCAAGGAAGTCAATTTAATCTCACAAATATCATGGAAATTTGTTATGATAGAAATCATGGCAGCAATATGCCTACAGAAAGAGATATCTCATTCAAAAGGAAGAGATTAGGTAAAAGGGATATTGTACATTAAGAATATAACCTTATGGGAAAAAATTGATGAAGTAGATGGGGGTAATGAGCGTGATAGTGGGTGTTTGGGTAAAGATAAACAGAGGTGTAAACAGAAGCAATATTTTCATGAGAAGTGCTATTTAGAGAAACCATAGGGATATACAGGGAAAGCCAACCAACAAAGATGTTAAAAAGACATGGAAAGGAGGCAAATGAAAAGGCAGGTAAATGAGAATAAAAATAAAAGTGGCATAGTCCTGGAAAAATGATGTCGGGGAGCTAAGGCTCTTCACACAGACAATCTCCTTGCATCATCAGAATTACCCCCTTGAGATCACAGCATCAAGAGTTTAGAGTTTGAAGGGACCTTCGTGGTCATTTATCCAACCCTCTCATTTTTTTCAGATGAAGAAACTGAAACATAAAGAGGTGAGGTAACTTGTCTGGAGTGAAATAGCTATGAAATTTAATGATATTTCATTTCAGACATTAAGCCACTTATTCAAGGTCACACAGAAAGCGAATGCCAGGGTCAGGACAAGAACTCAGACCTTATACCAAGGTCAGGGCTCTTTCCCTTTATACCAAAGAACCAGCACTTATCCATATGGGTATATGAATATAGGTATACATAAATACATGTTTTTGCATATGCATGTTTATATGCATAAATGTAAGTACATGTACATATGCTTACATATAAGCAATACAGTGTATAAACACATGTATAGGTGTGTTCATAGGTATACACATATATGTGTGTACCGTGTATATGCAAGTACATACATGACGGTGTGTATATGTATGTATGGATTGCTATATGGAATACATTACCTTAAGAGGTGGTGAGCTCCTCCTACTTGGAGATCTTCAAGCCAAGGGTAGATGATGACTTATGAGATACATTACAGTGGGGATTCCATTCATGTATGGGTTGTACACACCTGGTCTAGAGGGCATCTAGGTGGGGTAGTGGATAGAATGCTGGGCCTGGAATCCTGAAGACTCATCTTCCAGAGTTCAAATCTAGCCTCAGACACTTACTAGCTGTGTGAACCTGGGTGAGTCACTTAACCCTATTTACCTCAGTTTCCCCATCTGAAAAATGATCTGGAGAAGGAAATGGCAAACCCCTCCAGGATCTTTGCTGAGAAAATCCCAAATGGGGTCATGAAGAGAGACATGACTGAACAACAAAAGCAATGCTTTAGATGGTTGCTGACATCCTTTCCAATTCGAGGCTTTGTGACTCACTGATATGTATTTTTGTGTGTTTTATGTGTCTCTGTGTGTTTGTGCCTTTGTATGTTGGCATGCATTTGTATGTTTGAATTTATATGTGTGTGCATGTTTCTTCATGAGTGTGTATATGTGCATCCTACACCGAAGTCTTTTGGTTCTGTATCACTGTGGGATGGAGGAGACTCTGGGTTACTGACTGCTAATTTCAGAGACAGCAAGAACTATCACACCTGGAAAACCTGGGCCCAGCACCAGCCTGTGGTCTAAGAAGGGACCTTGCTCAGTTCAAGGTAGCTCACAAGACCTTAGGGGAGGCCCCAGGGGAAGACTTATTGCTTTACAGCAATGTCCTCTAATCACCTACAAAATCTGGAAGAGATTCAATTGAAGACATTGGAGAGAGTGATGAAATCACTGATCTAGGAATTCTATAGGATGCAGGTTTATATGGGACACATACACACTCATATACAGGGTCCAAAATCCCCTTCCACACATTTAGTTAAGCTTCAGTAAAAACCTCTCATTATCCCTGGTAGAAACACTATACAGGCTCTTGTAAATTGCTACTTTTGAAGGAAGGTAATTCTTGCCCCTTAATGATAACACTTAGAAAACAACACATTGGTATTTTCCAATTTACCACTGCCTTTGACCATGCCATTTCATCACAATGATGAGTGACATGCTCAAGCACCTGGATGGAAAGTGATTGCTAATTATTTTATACACATACATGTGTTTATATATGCATATATATACACACATATTTATACATACATACATACATATGCCTATACCTAAACCCACATTGTATATAACCATACACACATGTATATGTATGCATATATGGACATTTGAGATCCAGTTAGGTGGCACAGTGAATGGAGAGCTGATTTAGGATCCAGGAAAACCTGGATTCAAGTCTTACTTCTGATGCACACTGGTTGTGTGATTCTGGGTAAGTCATTTAACTTCTAAGTGCTTTAGGCAACTCTCAGAGGTGATAAGGTGCAGAAAAGGTACCAACTTGCATCAGCAGAGAGCGTTGACTTACCAGGGATTTCCCTATGAACCTATGAAACCCCAGGTCTAATCAGTTTCTTGTATCCCTATCCATATAGACACGCAAGTATGTATTTACACATATATGCACATACATGCACATTCATAATACACCATACAAGCATGCATACATACATTTCGTATTTGAGCGAGGTCAAACTCAACAGCCTTTGTTGGTCCAGGTGGTCAGAAACTTTGTTTTCATTTTGAATTTGGATCAGGAGGTTACATTTTTACTAGGAGAAAAGGGAATGCATGGATAAGTAAGAGAAAATAATCACATCCTTAAAAACACATTTACCTGAATAACAGAGAGAGAGGCAGGTGCACACTCTTTCCAAAAAAAACTGTTGGAAATCAGAGACTTAGCAAAGACCAACCATCTGCTGGGGGGGGGGGGAAGAGCTAATTTAAGTCTTCAAGTTAGTGCTGCCTGTAAAAATCTCCTGAGTCTATGCTGATAAATGGTTCAGATTACAGGGGGAGGGGACAGTGTCAATACATCAATATGGGACCACTAAGGGGTTCTTCTCTCAGATCCCCTGAGGGAAGAAAGTTGAGTTGTAATTGTATTAACCTATCTTAAACCTAAATCTATTACCCCTGGAACAAGCCAGTTATTTTTTTAAAAAGCAGTCCTAGCAGATTGAGAAGGTGTTTCTTTAGTCTGTGATCCTGTGAGCATTACTTTATTGAGCCTGGGTTTTACTTAATGAAAACTCAGCCCCACAACCTCAAGAATGAATGGTGCTCCTCACATACTTGTTAAGGTGGTAATCAAGGCTGAAATTATTATAGAACTGCAAAGAAAAAGAGCTCTCTAGTTTTATTTGTTGCACAGGCCCACATATAATTAGAGGTTCAAGTCCTGAAAAGTAGCATAGAGATCACAGTCAACAAATCAGCAAGCATTTATTAAATGCTTACTATATGCTGGGTACTGTGCTAAGCACTGGGAATAAAACAAACAAACAAATAAATAAATGAATGAATGAATGAATGAATGAAAAATATAAATAAAATAAAAATGAATGTCTGTCCCCTCAAAGTGTTGATATTCTAACAGAACAAGACAACATATTAAAGGAAGTGAAAAAGTGAGCATGGAGTGGGATGGGGGTGGAGGTTTTATGAAGAAAGTAACCATGCAGAAAAATGATGGAGAAAGAAGTCTAGAGAGTCAGAAGTAGAATCCAGAGAGGGGAGCAGACAGTGGGTCTCATTGCATAGTTTTTGAGGGTGAGGTAACTGCTCCCTGATGGAGAAGCATTTTATAGATTGGACTAAAAAGAAAATAGTCATCTCTGGCAGGTGATCTGGGTAAGGATGTCCTTCAGCTCTCAGGATCTCAGGATTTCAGAGCTAAAAGATGCTTCAGCCATCAGCCAGTCCAAACCCTACCTGAACAAGAATCCTCAATATCCCCAGCAAGTGGTCATCTAGTCTTAGCTTAAAGGTCATGCAGTGTGGGGAAGCCCCTTGCCTTCCAAATCAAGCTATGCCTCTTTGGGAAAATTCTGGTTGTTAGAACAGCTTCTGTCACATCAAGCTGAAATACATTCCTCTGTGGTCTGAATTATTTGGTCTGACTGCCTGGATTGAGATTATTGACTCAGGAATTCTTTGAACTTTCAAGCATTACTCTTTATTTTTGTCTCTGTGAAAAGTGGTGTTCTGTCCTATTGGAAGTATAGTTCTGGCTTTCTAAGGTAGTCCCTAAGAATGACTTTAGAGGAACAAAGAATCAGACTCTCTAAGATGAAAAGGATTTTAGAGATTGTCTAGCCCATATTCCCCTCTTCCACATACTTAAATTATTATGAAAATATTTATCTAACGACCACCCCACCCCAGTAGAATGTAAGTCCCTAAGGGCACAGATGATTATTCATTTTGTCTTTGTATCCCTAGCACCCAGAACATTTGGGACCCAGACCAGTAATTTCATTAATACAAGGAGTTTCCCATTAGAATCCCTGTCCACCAATGCACATTAGTACCTGCTATTTATCATTTTAGTGAGTTCTCTGGAATACTGAGAAGTGAAATGATTTGTCCATGGTCACACAGCCAGGAAAGGTCAGAAGGCAGAAGGTCAGTTGAGTCCTTAATACTTTTCTAGATGTAAATGTTATTCCTTCTTTAACCCAGTTCTGATAAGAATAGAGTTCTAGCACTACCAGCCCTCCACCCCCTCATACCCCCACTGTAATGGTTCTTCCATTCATTCCTTATTTGTATGCACTTTACCTCTCCCTACCCAATTTTATTTTTTAGGTTCATCCCATCATACTCAACTGAACCCCAAGCCATCTATCTATGTATACTCTTTCAAACTACCCAAGTAATGTTAACATGCTTAAGAGTTACAGATAATGTTTTTCTATATAAGAAGTAAATATTTTGACCTCATTAAATCCCTCATAATTGATCTTTAATGTTTACCTTCTTATGTATCTCCTGAATCTAATAGGTCAAATTTTCCATTCAGTTCTGGTCTTTAATTCACAAATACCTGAACGTCATTTAGTTCATTAAATATCCATTTTTTTTCAAGTATTTTTGATAACAAACCTAGCTCCTTTGCTCTTGGGAATAGGGTATTTCATGCCCTTAAGTCTTTTGTTTTGTTTTGTTTTAAGGTGATTGGGGTTAAGTGACTTGCCCAGGGTCACACAGCTAGTATGTGTCAAGTGTTTGGTCTGAGGCCGGATTTGAACTCAGGTCCTCCTGACTTCAGGGCCAGTGCTCTATCCACTGTGCCACCTAGCTGTCCCCCTTAAGTCTTTTAATATTGAAGCTGCTAAATCTTGTGTTATCCTGACTGAAGCTCTGCAGTATTTAAATTTTTTTCCTAGTGGCTTGTAGTGTTTTCTCCTTGACTGGGGAGCTTCAAAACTTAGCTATGATGTTCCTGTGAGTTTTCATCTTGGGATCTCTTTCAGGTAGTGTTCAGTAGATTTTTTTTCAATTTCTGTTTTACTTTCTAATTCTAAAATTTCAGGGCAATTTTCCTTAATAATTTCTTGAAATACAGTGTCCAGACTATTTTTTGATCATAACTTTCAGGCAGTTCAATAATTCTTATATTGTATCTTCTCAATCTGTACTCCAGGTCAGCTGTTTTTCTAATGAGATGCTTCACGTTCTCTTCTATTTTTTCATTCTTTTGATTTTGTTGTATTTCTTAGTGTCTTATGAAGTTATTAGCTTCCCCTTGCCCAGTTCTAATTTTTAAGGAGTTGTTTTCTTCAGTAAGTTTTTGGATCTTTTTTCCCAATTGGTTGACTTTCTTTTCATTATTTTCTTGATTTTCTTGCATTACTCTTATTTTTTCCTAATTTTTCCTCCACTTCTTTTTTTTTTTTTTTTTTTTTTTTTGTTTTAAAACTTTTTTAAAAGCTTTTCCAAGAACTCCTTTTGGTCTTGTGAGCATTTTACTTTTTTTCTTTGAAACAGAAGTAGTTGTTTTAACTTCCTTATGTTCTTCTGAGTTTGAACCATAGGAGCTATCTATGGTCAGCTTCTTTCTCTTTTGCTTACTCATTTTAAGTGTCTTATTTCTTGTTTGTTAATTTTGTTTTAGAGTTGGGCTCTAGTCTTGAGGTGTGGGGGATAATGTCTGAGGCTTAGGGTTTTTATTCTGCTATTGATTTCTGAGCTCTATCTGGGGGCCTGACTTCAGGTACTCTTCTCTGCCTCTGAGCCAAGACCAGGACTTCCAGCAATGCTCCACCATTACTCTCACTCCCTGTGATCCCTTCCCTGGTTTCAAACTTCAGCTCATCCCTCTGCATTGGAACCCAAAGTAGGGACTCAGTTCTCCCACTGCTGCACCTCCACAACTGCACTCACAGGTATGTGCTTGCCCAGCCTGGGACTACATCTGGTCAGCACACATGGGACCCAACTCCAGCCCCAGTGAAGGGCCCTGCAACCTTCCCTCAATCAGCTGTCTGAACCCCACAACACCTGCGGGGTGAAAGTTCTTAAAGGTGAAGCTGTCTCTGACAAAGCTGCCCCCAGGGCTTGTTGTTTGTTGATTCAGCAGAATCTGTCTAAAAGAATCTGCACTTCAATCAGGCCAAACCACCACTCCTGGAGGTCTGGTCTATCTGAACATTCTCCCAAGTTGTCTTAGGAGGACAACTGCTTATTTCTCTCAAAGTTCATTTCAGCATTATTTTAAATTGTTTGTAAGGAAATTTAGGAGGAGATCCAGGTAATTTCCTGATTTATTCCACCATCTTTGCAGAATCCTCAAATGTATGTAAATGTAGGTGTGTGTGTGTGTGTGTGTATGGGGAGAGGGGGAGAGAGAGAGATAATATTTATTAAGCTCTGTCTATGGGCTAAGCACAATGCTAAATGGGAAATATAAAGAAAGGAGGAAAATGTGATTTCCTGTTCATATTCTCTCCTATGATACAGATTAAGACTTATCCTGTGGGACTCTCAGCCATGTCCTCCCAAAAATTTGTAACAGGGGGTCCACTTAGTGGGCTATGGGAGTCTTATTTTTTGCTTTAGAAATGCAGTGGCACAGCCAGGGTTAAATTGGTTTCAGCTCTGTTTGTCAGGGGGACTGGGGCATTGACAGAAGACAGAAACCATCTATTGACATCCTTCTGGAAGGGGATTTTTACAGCATGGAGCATATAGAAGGGACATCCTTGGACTGTTCCCTGAGGGCAGCCATTATCTGATAGGGCACTGAATGGGCTGAAGTTACCAGCCCTTCATCCACATGGCCTGTATAGCACTGTGTCACTGCACCTACTGGCCTTTATCAGGTAAATGGAATCAATTGCCTTGCTGTTGATCTTCCAGACTAAAGAGGGGAGATCTCAGCAATGATCAGAGGCTACAAGTCTGGCTGCTGAATTTTGCCTAAGGGGAGAATTTCTTTGAAAACCTCAAAACACTAGACAAGTGTGAAGTATTATTATTCAGTAAGATGAACTATGAACTAACAGACACATACCATGTTCTAAAATGATTCCAAATTTTTGAATGAGGAGATCATTATACTGGCTTAACTGGCTGGCCTGCTATTCTCTATTTAAAAAAAACAAAACAAAACATCTCCTACCTTTGTGCTTCTGTGAAGGCTGTTTCCCATGCTTGAATATCCTCCCTCCTCTAACCCTATCTCTTAGGATCTCTAGTACTTGTCAAGGCTTAGGACAAGAGTTACCTCCTACATGAGACTTTTGTTAAATCCTCCTAATGTTTAGTGCTCTTTCTGTCTACCACTGCAGGGTACTGTGGGTAGAGAGATGAACTCTGAATCAAGAAGATCTGGGTTGAAATCTCACATTAGATACATACTGACCATGTGATCTTGGACAAGTTGGCTTCATCTCTAGGTGCAAACTCTTGAAGACTAGAAGTTGCAGAGAAAGTGCTCGATAAGACAGAGTTTCTAAACCAAGAATTCCCTTTACAAATGAAACCACGTGTTTGAGTAAGAAATGTGTGTATATGTGCATGCGTATATGTATACACAAATATATGTGTATATATGCATATATATATATTTATGAATGTGCATATATGTGCATATGTTCATATATTATTCATACGTGAATTATAGATCCCTCTTGTAAAATATCTATAAAGTACATGTGTATATGTATACACAAATATATGTGTATATAAGCATATATATTTATGAATGTGCATATATGTGCATGTGTTCATATATTATACATACGTGAATTATAGATCCCTCTTGTAAAATATCTATAAAGTACATGTATATATAGCATATAATTATAATATATAATTAGGATAATGTATATGATATATTATATGTATATAATGTATAAGTTATGTATGTATTATATTATGTGTTATGTCATATTATGTTATATCATATATTACATTACAGTGCTTTATGTTATATTATAACATTATGTTATAACACATAAATCCTCTCCAGTAAAATGTAAGCTTGTTGAAGGCAAGAACAAGTTTGATTTTTATCTTTGTATCATCAGTACCTAGGATAGTGCCCAGCCCATAGATAGAGCTTAATAAATGCTGACTGAATTAAATTGAATTTTAACCAAGACACACATGCCAGGATGTATTAGTTAGTCAGACAAAAGTCTTATTCCCTAGGAGTAAGTAGGGGATAGTCATGCTATGCCTTGGTCTACTAGGTCTGATCATAGCTAGAATGCTCTGTTCGCTTCTGGGCACCTTATTGTGGGAAGGCTTTTGATTAACTGGAGAGTACAGAGGGATGGAGAGTGAAACAGGGATGGTGAACAGCCTTGAGTCCATGTCATATGAGAATTCATTGAGGGAATTGAGAATGGTTAGTCTGGAGAAAAAAAGACTTAGGGGTGACTCAACATGCGTCCTTGATTGTTGGAAGGGCCATGACATGGAAACGAAATTGGACTTTGGGTGGAAGTCACTGAGGGGTAAATTTAGGCTTGATGTAAGTGAACTTTCTAGGGGATAAAACTACCCCAATCTGGAAGAAGCTGCCCCCAGAAGTACTGGGCTCCCCCACTTCCAAGAAAAGTTCTATCATCAGCTATTGAATACATAATCCCTTTCATGGATGGATTAGAGAAATTGGCCACTGAAGTGCCTTCCAATTCTGCAACTCTGTAGTCTGTGAATTTGTTATTATTTCTATAATCACTGAATCGCAGATTTAGAGATGGACAAGAACTTTCAGGACACCAAGTCCAACTCTTTTATTTTATACTTGAAGAAACTGAGACGCAGAGTGGTTAAGTGATTTACCCAAGGTCTTACAATCAGTGGTAGAGCCAGATTTTGAACACCAAACCTCTGACTCCAAATCCAGGTAGGATTCTTTCCCCTGTACCACCACAGATTTACAGTGGGAAGGCACCTCAGAGGTCATCTGCTCTGACCCTCTAGTTTTATAGATAAGGAAATTGAAATGGGGGGTACTAGTTTTGATTTCCACAAGATAGGACATTTTTGTGGTTAGATTCCTGAAGAGGGGCAGTGTGGTCCAGGGCGAAGAACACTGGATTTGGAGTTAGAAAACTTGGGTTTGAAGCCTGCCCCTCATACTAACTGCATGTGTGACCCTGGGTAAGCCAATTTAAAAAAATTAATGCATCTACTCTGTGCAAGGAAAGTGCTTGTATTAGGCACGGGGGATATAAAAATAAACATAAAATAGCTTTAGGGTCTCATAGGAACACGGGTGGTATGGTAGCACCAATCAGAGGAGGACTTGAGTTTGAATCCTACCTCAGACATATACTAACTGTGTGACCCTGGGCAAGTCACTTTAACTTCTGTTAGTTTCATCATCAGTAAAATGGGGATAAAAATAGTATCTACCTCATAGTCTTGTGAAAATCAAATAAGATTATATACTCAAAGTGTTTCATAAGCCTCAAATCACTATGTAAATGATAGTTATTATTATTATTATTATTTATCATTATCAACATGCATTTATTATGTGCCTATTATATGCCAGACATTGCACTAAATGACAAGGATACAGACAAAGAATGAAATAATTCATACTTTCCAGGACCCTTGTGGAAAGAACACAAGAGTAGGGGTCAGGAAACCTGGGTTCCATCCTGGGTTGGCTCAGCCAACTAACTGACTAGGTGACTTGGGCAAGTCACTTACCTTTTCTATGCTTCAGTTTCCTCATCTGGAAAATGAACTAATTGTATTAGTTGATTTTTAATCACCCCCTGCACCCCAGCTCTAAAACCCAGTGAATTTTAGGGGTGTGTGTGTGTGTGTGTGTGTGTGTGTGTATTCAGAGATGCTCACTGCCTGTATGAATTTCTTCTTAGGGTGGGGCTAATCAAGAGAGCTTTAGGGTACCAAAGTAATTTGTTAAGCACCCACTATATGCCAGACACTTGTCCAAGTTCTGGGTATAGAAATGAATGAATGAATGAATGAGTGAAAAAACATTTATTAAGAGTTCTCATTATGTGTCAAACTAATGCTTCCCTGGGGAGAACGGCTGTGGGGGAACCAGACTGGCAGGATGGATCTGATCTCATGTAAATATCACGGTCCTCTAAGAAGATGCAAGATAGATACACTTGCCCAACCACAAGTCACTAATGTGTATACAAAGGATAGAGGTGAACAACACTGCTCATTGACTCACTTTAGTTATCTCCCAGGCAACCTTCCCCTGAAAAAATTATGGGATGTTCCAGATGCTCAGGAAAAGCAACGAAAGTTTCAAATAACCCTTAAGGACTGGTGGTTGTTGTAGGGAGGTAGGAATGAAAATGAGGTGACAAGGGGAGAATCTAAAAATACTGTGTCATGGTGAGAGGGATGGTGGGGTTGTAAAAGGTCATAGGATCAAAGATTTAGAGACATCACAGAGACCACTGGGTCCAAACCCTTTTTTGTATAGATGAGAGTCCAAAACCCAGAAGAGATTAAGTGACTTACCCAGGGTCACACATGTAGGAAACAGGTAGTAAATAAGAGTGTTGGGATTCAAACCAATTTTTTCTGTATATAGCTTGTTTGTACATCGTTGTTTGCATATTCTCTCCCTTAATTAGACCGTAAGCTCCCTGAGGTCAGGGCTGTCTTTTTCCTTTCCTCATATCCCCATTATCAGCACAGTTCCTGGCATATAGTAAGTGCTTAATATTTATTGACTAACCAAGGAGTTTTAACTCCAAATGCAACATTCTTTCTTCTCTATCACCTTTGTTCAATGAAGGGGACTGAAGAGGATTATAGAAAGAGTGAGCCATGTGACACCTCAAAACACCCAATTAAAGGTCTCAGTTACTATGTTACTTACAGACCCCTAGCTTCTTTTTTTTTTAAATCTTTTTTTTTTTTTTTAGTGAGGCAATTGGGGTTAAGTGACTTGACCAAGGTCACACAGCTAGTACATGTCAAATGTTTGGTCTGAGGCCGAATTTGAACTCAGGTCCTCCTGACTTCAAGGCCGGTGCTCTATCCATTGCTCCACCTAGCTGCTGCAGACCCCTAGCTTCTAAAGGAGGAGGTAGAGGAAGGCTATGACTGGAACAAAGTTTTGAGCACTAATAGTTTATGTTGTCCATCATCCATTAATTAACTTTGTTATGTCAATCTGAAAGAAGGTTTTGCCCTTTGAAGAATTACTGAATTCAGTAAGCTTGAAAAGTTGTGCGTCAGCCCTGAGATTTAACTCTCATTTGTTTCTAGAATTGCTTATCTGCCTCATTGGATAGAAGAGTTTCCACACGTAAAGTTCCCTATTCAGACCATAGGTCTGAACTTTTAGAAAAATCTTTAAAAATTGGGAGAGGTATTTGTGTTGGATCAAGAGTGGTGATTTCCATTTATTGGTGTATACGTCTTGATATGAAGCAGTGATAAATCAGAGTCATTGGGTTGTTTCAATAGACTGATAAGTCATGTAGAAGACAGTTTCAAGAAGAAGAAGAAGAAGAAGCAGCAGCAGCAGCAACCCTGGTTACCTATGCCTGGAGCACCCTGCCTCTTGATCTCCCATTTTTAGAGTCCCTACCTTCCTTCAAGACTCGACTCAAGCTTCATCTTCTATTAGAGACCTTTCTTGGTCCCTAGGGCCTTCTCCCTTAAGGTTACCTTTCATCTATTTTATATGTATCTTGTATGTAACTATTAATGTCCGTGTGGTCTCCTGCATTAGAATATTAGCTCCTTGAGAATTAGGATTAATTTATTCTTTGTACTCAAATCCCCCACAACTAGTGTAGCAGCTGTCTCATAAGCTCTTAAATAAAGCCTGTTGATTATCTGATTGATGGCATGCTCCCCCCCACCCCCCACAACAGCCCTTTCAGGTAGGGGAGTGGAATCTTATACTTATTTTGTAGATCAGAAAGCTGAAATCAAGTGACTTGCCCAAAACTATGTAAGTGCTAAAGTTAGGGGAAAGTTTGAGGTTGCAAAAGAAAATATTCTCATCTTAGTAATAAATGATGGGAAACAACCCAGCCTATTGCTCTGTCATGTTCACATAGAGGGTATTTATACGTAGAGGGAATTTATGCTTGCCTATCCTGTGCTATGCTGTCCATGTTCTCCCAAAAGTTTTCCACAGGGGTCTACCCAATATGCTGGAGCCATGGATGGTTCTTTATCCATATTGTGGGAGGGAACTCCTGATTCTATGGGATCAAGCATCCATAGGAGTTTTTGAGAATGCCTGCACTTTTTGCATGGTGTATTTGTAGGCAGCAGAGAAAGAGGTAGTGAATAGAGAGATGGATTATTCAAATGAGAGAGTATGGTTTTAGGGATAAGATCCTGGAGGACACAGGAGGGAATGTCACCGAGGGCACAAGTAGAAGGGCTGGCCTTGGCAAAGGGAAGGGCTACTTCATCCTAAAAGACTGGAGCAAGGAAGAAGAGAGTGGGAATTTGATGGTGAAGGCATTAAAGGTGCAGAATAGGGGAGAAGAGGGAGTTCAGGGTAGTTAACCTCCATATTTGTCTAGGAAGCTTGAGGCGAAGTCCTCTACTGAGAGAGAATGGTGTAGATAGCTTAAGGAGAGAAGTCCAAGTTTGGAACAGCAGCTATAGTGATTGTAATAGAAAGGAAAACAAAATTGCCAAGCAGCAGCAAGGGCCCAATCGAGATGATATGATTCAGAATTCACTGTTGTTATTTCTCTCTTTCAATCCCCTTGGTGGCCAGGATCACATCTTATCATTCTTTGTAACCTTATCCTAAGTGCTTGACATACATGTGTAATTGATATAAGCAATCAAAATACCAATTAGTCAATCAACAAGCTTTTATTAAATACCTATGAAGTAGACACTGTGCTAGATGTGGGGTATACAAGTACAAAGAATAAATTGCTGCTCTCAAGCAGCTTACATTCTAATGTGGGAAACAAGTATATACCAAAAAACATAAAGAGAACAAACACAAAGTCATTAAATACAAGATAATTAGGGAAGAAGGATACTAGTAGGTGGAGGAACCAAGAAAGGCTTCATGTAGAAAGTGAAGCCTGAGCTGCTTTAAAGGAAGGGAAGGATTCTTAGAGGTAGAGATGAGGAGAGTGCATTCTAAACAAAGAGGGGCAGCCAGGGCAAAGGTGTGGAGGTGGGAGATGTACTATCTGTGTAAGGAATAGAGACAGGGACAGTTTGGCTGGAATGCCAGGTACCAGAAGGGAGTAATGTCCAATAAGGCTGGAAAAATAGTTTGGTGCCTGGCTGAAAAGAGCTACAAACCAGTGATGAGAGCTACTCCAGCATAGTGAAAGTAGCTTTTGATATGGAATCAGATTGACTAGGTTCACTTCCTGGCTTTGACATTTACTACCTGTCTTTGGCAAGTTATTCTGCCTCTTTGTAAAATGACGGGGTTGGACTAGATGACCTCAAAAGTTCCCTTCCAGCTCTAAATCTATGATGTTGTTGTTTGTCCTTCATTCTCAAAGGGGAACATGGCATCAGGAAGGTGACGCTCTGACTTGCAAGTGAATTGGATTTGAGGGAGGGAGGGCTGTGCAAAGTCACCAGTCTCACTTTCTCCTCCGGAGGCATCTGGGTCCAGTGGCCAGATGTTGATCAAGATGACTCAAGATGGCTCCCAAATCTGTGATACTATGATGAGTTGAAGGATGTGTGGTGTGGTGGAAAGAACACTTACTAGCAATCTTTGGGGCAGTTTGTGGGATCATCGATTTGGAACTGGAAGAGATCTTAGAGCGTATCTAGTTCAAATAGGAGGATGTAACATAAATCCCCACACAAACTCCAGCCCTTGTGTTGTAGGAACAATATCTTCCATGTAGGTTGGATTAGTTATGTTCTGCCCCCGCCCTGCCAGAAAAAAGCTACTGAAACCATCCTGGAGATAATCAGTTCAAGGGACTAAGGCTTGAGCTGTTGATGTAGCTTGCTGGTGCCCTAACTACAAAATTCACTGCCCAAGGAGTCAGCAATTTCTCCCTCATGCTTTCTGGCCAGCAGACCAGCATGGGTAACAGAGTGGCAGGGAAGCTGCACCCAACTCAATCAATGTTCTATGCTTGCTGAATATCCTTTCCCTACCACGGCTACATAAACCTCCTATTATTAACTGTTAGGTGGTTTGTGAGCATCTCATCTCATTCCAGTTTCAGACCTGAAGCACTAGCCTGCCCTGAATCAGGTCTAGTCTATAAAACTCTGTTTGGGTAAGAGTTCTCCTGCTGACAAGGCAACTCTTCAGAATTTTAACTTAAATTTTTAGAAGAAAGGCTATTCAGTGCATTCAGGAGGGTTTTCCCAGGTGTCATAGAGGCAATTCTGGTCCTATCCAGACATAGGTTATGATTATAGATACTTCCATACTTGCATCCAGAATACTACAGGACCTCTTAAAACTGATCAGCCTCTTCATTCATTTTAGAGATGGGCCCAGGGCACCCAGGCTTCATTTCACTTTTACTGTGCTTCCCATCCTGAAACCTCTCAGTGCCTTGGGTCTTCTCACCCTGGGACATCCCCACCCCCTCCTTGCTGGCATCCTTCCTTCCATTGGTGAGTTCATTACGGGGCCCTTCATTTTGGGGGTGATACTAGCCCAGCCATGCTTCATTCCATTCCTGGCTATGCTTTGGGCTCTCTGCATTTTGCCACCATGCTTGCACCTTTTCCTTTGATCTTCTCCAATCCCCCCAACCCCCACTGCTTTTCAGCTCCCTTCTATTCATTTAGAAGATAAGCTTTTTGAGGGCAGGAACTATCTTTCATTTTATTTGTATCTGTGTCCCCAGCACTTAGCACAGTGCCTGACACACAGTAAGTGCTTAATAAATGCTTGTTTCCTTTATCCACACAGGGGAAAAAAACCAAATGCATGAAGAATGCTATGCTGTCGGGTTGGTAGCCCTCTGAGATTTTTGATCAGTGGATAGATAGATAGAGAGATAGATAGATAGGAAGGATAGATAGGATAGATGGATAAATAGAAAGAAAGATTGATTGATAGATAGGAAGGATAGATAGGATAGATGGATAGATAGATAGGAAGGAAGGAAAGATGGGATAGATAGAAAGGACAAATAGGATAGATAGATAGGAAGGAAGGAAAAATAGGATAGAAAGAAAGGACAGATAGGATAGATAGAACAGATGGTTAGACACTTTGCTAGGTACAAGGTGTATAAAGACAAAAAAAGGAAAGTCCCTTTTCTCAAGGAACATGCTATAGTCTATCAGAGGAAGGACGTGTGCAGTGAAAAGAATGTAAGACTTCAAATCAGAGGTCCTCATTTGAATTCCAACTCTATCATATTTTTATCTGTGTAACCATGGGCTCTCTGGGCCTCAATTTCCTCCTTCATAAAATAAGGACGGTTGGACCACATGACCTCTAATGCTCCTTTCAACTCTAGATCTATTATCTTATTCTAACATAGCATACCCTTAAAATACCCACAGACGATGTTGTTGTTATTTTTAAAGGAAGAAAATGAGTTCCATTTATCATCTGAGCCAACTTGATAGGAAAACAAAATTAAAGGAGGAAAAAACAAGGCATGATTCTGCAGTCATCAATTTTTTAGCACTGGCCTGTGGGTATTTCCTTCAGGTCACCTGCAAAGTCAGAGAGGCAAGAGCATTTCTCTGCCCAAGGCCAAATCTGGTATGGAGATGCCTACGGAAGTAAGTAACCTGAGATGTTCAATGACACAGAGTTTATCTGCATGGTTACTGTTGTGACTATGGCATGTAGTGGGGGGGGTGTTTCCTCTTCTCTAGGTTAGAGAGTTAACTCATCCTCTCTGCTGAAACCAAGAACAATTGGCAGAACAGTAGTTTGGGGAATCTGAGGGGGTCAATTTAGGAGATTAAAAACAAGTAATAGCTTACTTATACTGTTCTTATTTTCAGTCATGTCTGACTCCATTTGGGGTTTTCTTGGCAGAGACACTGGAGTGGTTTGCCATTTCCTTCTCCAGCTCATTTTGCAGATGAGGAAACAGAGGCAAACAGGGTGAAGTGACTTGCCCAGGGTCACACAGTTATGAAGTGTCTGAGACCAGATTTGAACTCATGAAGATGAGTCTTCCTGATTCCAAGTCCAGTGCTCTATCTGTTCTCATTATAGTCTCTAAATGTGGGAATAATGTTGATGATGATGATGATGATGATGATGATGATACCTAGCATTTATATAGAGCTTCAAGGTTTGCAAACTCGCTTTGTATATATATCAATTATCACATTTTAATTTCACAACAACCCTTTGATGTAGGCGCTGCTACCAGACACAGTTGAAGGGCTCTGAGAGTGGAATCAGGAAGACCTGAATTCAAATCCAGCCTCAGACACTTCCTAGCTGTGTGATTCTGGATAAGTCACTTAACCTTTTCTTGCCTCAGTTTCCTCAACTGTAAAATGGGGATAATAACAGCACCTACCTCCTAAGGCTATTGTGAGGATCAAATGAGATAATATTTGTACAAAATTCTTAGCACAGTGCTTGACACATAGTAGGTGCTTAATAAATGTTTATTCTTTTTCTTTCTCTTCTCCTTTTACAAATGAGGAAACTGAAGCTGAGAGATTTTAATTGACTTACTGCCTGAGGTCACATAGCTCCTAAATGTCTGAGGCTGGATTTGAATTCAGATCTTCCTGAAGAGCTCTGGCACTCTACACACTGCAGCACCTAGCTGCCTGGGCAGTGTAAGTGGTATTATTGTCTTCTTTGTCATTGTTGCTGCTGCTGTTATTGGAGCTATGATTTCATTGGTGTGGAGGAACTCCCAGTGGAGAAATTCCCTCTACCAAAGCAAATCATCATGCCCTCTGCAATTTATAGCTTCCTGGTGGCCCTGACAGCTTAAATGATTTGCCTGAGGCTGGGGTAGGGTATGTGTGTGTGTGTGTGTGTGTGTGTGTGTGGTGGGGGGGAATCATACAAACAGCTGGTAGGTGTCAGAGACGGTTCTCAAAGCCTGGACCTTCCTGGCTCCAAATACCCACTATGACCTACTGCATCTCATCTCCATTCTACTCATTTCACACATTAGGAAACTGAGGCTCAGAAAAATTGAATGGCTTACCCATGGTCAACTGGGTTTCTGTTCAATGGGAAAGTGGTTACTCTAACCCAGAGGGGGCAACAAGGTGGAACAGAATAAGCCCTGGAATGGGAATCAGAAGACCAGCACTTGAATTCTAGCTCTGCCGCTCACAACACGCATGACTTTACTAAGTTGCTTTGCTTCTCTGTGCCTCAGTTTCCCCATCTGTAAAAATGAGGGAGTGTGCCTCAGTGACCCCTAATGTCCCATATTAACACCAAGTCCTGTGATCGTGTGACTGAAATCCAGCCGCGAAAGCTACCTATGGGTGCTTGAGATTGGATCTCCCAAACTATCCCTCACTCTTCCGGGGGGGTAGGTGATCACAGAATTGGAAAGAGAAACAAAGAAAGGTCACGTCACTAAGGCCGGAGTCCCCACCTTGGGCATGTACTGTAACCCCAGCATCACCTACTTGTGTTCCTCCACACTAGCAAAAGCTGTTCCCTGGGGATGCTTTTTTGTCTGAGACTCAGCATTTTGGATCACAAAACCTCTGCTGGGGGAAGAAAAAGGAAACGATTAGAGGCTGGAACCGTTCTCCTCTCCCTCCCCCACCTTATGGTCAGCTGCCTTGCCTCCTCTTAATTTTCCCTAACCCTGTCAGCCCCTTCTCCGAGCTAGCTGATTGGCAGCAGTAATCCTGTCTGCTGGCTGCCTCCCTATTCAGAGCATTATGCAAATAGCCCCAACCTTAGCATTTCAGTCCCATTCAGGGCCCGAAGACAACACACTTTTCATTAGCATTTCAAGTGCCGGGGCTGAAAAAGGGGAATGGACCACTCTTTTTTTTTCCCCCAGCTAGATCCTTTAGGAGTCTGTTTTTCATCCCTCTGCATGCATCAGTATTAGGCTCGGACTTCAGAGTGACCCACTGCCTGACCTCTGGGGAAAGCATTCATCTGAATTCTTATACATACACACAGAAAAGGAGGGCCTGAAATTAATCACAGAAATGAGGTGACAAAGATGAAGGCAATCCGGGCAGTGGGTCTCAGTTCTGGGGCTGAACGTTGCCTCCTAAATGAGGGATTTCCATCCAGGGCTTATTTCTTGCTGCCCACCCACTCCCCTTCCTATAGCCCTTCCTTGGACCTCAATTTCCTAATCTATAAAAACAGGCGTGGTGGAGATGACCTTACTCCTAATGCACTAAGAAGAGCTTGTCAGTGGCCCCAAGGGTCTCGCTAAAAATCGCACCTAACGTGCCAGGTCTACAGTCCCCTTGATATAGCCAAGGTCACAAGTTCAACCCCTTCATGGGTCAGTTAGTTTGGCTATGACCCTCAGCAACAGCCCCAAGTTGGGGAGTTCACAAAGTGTGGACCCTCCATCACAAGGACAACCAATTGTAGAGGGGGAAAATGCCAATTAGTCTCCAATCCTCAGGCGCCTCATTCCTAGTGAGATGGCATCTGGAGTACTGTGTCTAATTCTGGGCACTGTAATGATAATAGCTAATATTTATAAAACCCTCTGAGGCTGACAAAGCACTTTATATATCTTATCTTATTTGATTAAAACACCCGTTTGAGGAGATAAACTCCATTCTTATCCCCATTTTAGGAATAGGCAAACTGAGGTTGGTAGAGGTTGAATGAATTGCCCAGGACCATACAGCTAGTAAGTGTCTGAGCCTGGATTTGAATTCAGGTCCTCCTGACCCCAAGTCCAGCGTTCCATCTACCTAACTACTTTTGAAGGGACAACAACAACCACAAGAAAGAGAGTAAAGAGCCAGTGGAAAGAATGCTGGATTTGGGGTGTTTGGAGGGTGGACTCTACCCTTAGCACCTAGGTGGCTTTGGGTAGGTCGGTTCTCCTCGTGGGGCCTCAGTTTCCTTCTTGATACTCACAAGTCAAGACATCACCTTTGTGATGTCATTGGTCCTCTTCAGAATAGAAGGACGAACAATAACATTGTCTTCCTGCTTATCTGGCTACTCAGTCTCCTTTGTTCGATCTTTGTCCGGGTCACGTCTGCTAAAAGTGGGGAGGCGTTGGGTCCTGGGCCCTCTTCTCTTCTGCCTTGGTTTGATTCAACTTGGTGATTTTGTCAGATCCCATAGCTCCAATTATAATCTCTATGCGAACGACTTTTAGATCAGCCATAACCTCCACACTCACATCTCGGACAATTTGACGTCTCAAACTGGTCACCCAGTAGACGTCTTAAACTCAACATATTCAAACTCATTATCTTTTTGTTCAGACTCTGCCCACTTCTGAACTTCTTTGCTATTGTCTCGGGGACCACCATCCTCCCAGTCACCCAGATTCCCACCCTAGGGGTCATCCTGGACTCCTCATCATCGTTCACTCCCCATTTGTTTCGAAGGCCTCTTGATATTACCTTCATAACATCTCTATATGTGCCCCCATCTCTCCTCAGACACTTCTCTCACCCTGCTGAAGGCCCTTATCACCTTACGCCTGGAATACTGCATTAGCCTGTTGGTTGATCTCCCTGACTCAAGCATCTTCCCCCTTGAGTCCATCCTCCACTTAAGTGTCAAGTTAATCTTTCTAAATGATAGATCTGACCATGTAATCCTCTATCCAATGGCTCCCTATCACCTCCAGGACAAGATATATAATCCCTTGTATGTCATTCAAAGCCCTTCCCAACCTGCCCCTCCCCTGAGCTTTCCAGTATCATACGCTCTGTTATCCAATGGCCTCCTTGCTGTTCTTCAAACAGCACTCCATCTCCTGACCCCAGGTGTTTTCACTGGCTGTCCCATGCCTGGAACACTTCTCCCCATCTCTGGTTCTTGGCTTCCCCAGCTTCCTTCAAGTCCCAGCTAAAATCCCACCTTCTGTAGGAAGCCTTTCTGATTTCCCTTAATGTTAGTGCCTTCTTTCTATTAACTCTCTCTAACTTATCCTGTATGTAGCTTGTTTGTACATAGTTGTTTGCATGCTGTTCCTACCACCACCATCACCACCACTATCAGACTGTGTGCTCCTTGAGAGCAGGGATTGTCTTCTGCCTTTCTTTATATGCCTGGTGCATAGTGGTGCAAGTGGCATGTGTTGTTCAGTCATTTCAGGGATGTCCAACTCTTTGTGACCCCATTTGGGGTCTTCTTGGCAAAGATACTGGAGTGTTTTTGCCACTTCCTTCTCCAGCTCATTTTCCAAATGAGGAAACTGAGGCAAACAGGGTGAAGTGACTTGCCCAGAGTCCCACAGCTAGTGAGTGTCTGAGGCCAGATCTGAACTCAGGTCTTTCCGATTCCAGGCCCACCGCTCTATCTACGGCACTGCTTAGCTGCCCCAGTAGGCACTTAATAAATGCTTATTAACTATTAACCATGTATAACATGAGGGATTGTATTAGATGACATTTGTAGACCACTTTAGCTCTAGATCCATGATTGTAAGTCCCTTCACCTCTCTGGGCCCAGGGAGATGAGGTGATTTGCCCAAGGTCACACAGGTGTTTACCAGAGTCATGCCAGAGCAGAGTCAAGATTCAACCCAGGCCTTCTCATTCCAAGCCCAGTGTTCTTTCCATGACGCCGTGTTGCCAAAGGTCCCCTGGTGGAATATTAATGTAAACTCTCCTGAGGTGATGATACCCTTTTAGCTTGCCTTGAAGACTCCCTGGAAAATCCTAAGACTTTTAGATGAGTGAGAAGCAATGTTCTTTTCTCTTTATGCTCAACCCATTATCATAGAATCACATATTGAGAAATTGAAAGGATCTCAAAGGCCATCTGGTACTTCATTCTACAGATGAGGAAACTAAGGCCCAGAAAGAGAAGTAACTTGCCCTACTCCCACAGGTTGCACACTTCAGAGACAGTTTTTGTACCTAGGTGATCTGACTCTGGAGTTAGGAATCTTCTTGAAGAGCATGGTCTAGTGGGCCATTCCTTGGACAATGATTCAGAAGGTCCTTGAATAAGTCCCAACTTTGCAACTTATTAGCTATATGACCCTGAACAAGTCACTTGACCTCTGATACTCAGTTTTGTCATCTGTAAAATGGGGGTGAAATACCTGTCCTACTCACCTTACAGGGTCAAGTCAAGGAAAGCAGAGTTGCAAACTGTGGCTTAGACAGATAAAGACCTAGACTCAGCATCTCAATGACCTGGATTCAAGTCTGCTTCTGGTCAGACACAGGCAGGTTATGTGGCTGTGGGCAAATCACTTAAAATCCATTTCCTACAGCTTCACTTTTTGACTCAATTGAGAAATAGGTGCCAATCCTCTTTGGAAGAAGAAATGCCCACACTAGGAATTCCTTATGCCCAGGAAATCTCCCTCCACTGATGAGGTCGCAGGTTGGGGCCAAACTGCTATGACCTCATGGAAGATTTCCTCAGAGATAATGAAAGCCATCTCTATCCTTTGTTTCTGTGCCGGTAATATTTATGCCACCTTTATTTCTTCAATCTTATTGTCTCCCAATTGTCTTCTAAAACATATACACCGCTTGTCCAGGATCAGAACAAGCCCTAAAGCACAGCATCAAAAAACTTCCCTGGTGTTTCCTGCTCATGTCAGCTCTGTCCCCATCCCAAGCAGCTTGGCCTCCATATGGTATGCTCTATTCAATGGGCTAACTTCCAGATGGCTGATGTCAGAAGAGGGAACCCCGTTGTCAGTACTCTGGGCTCCTAGAAACCAGAAATGACAGTGTTATATTTACAGCTCAGGTCAACTATCTCCCCAGACCTAAAGTATCATTCTGTTTGGTGAACGAAAATATGATTTTGACTTTCAGAGATGGAATCTATCCCTTTAAAAATCACGTAAGGGGTTTTAATGAAAGTACATTGCATTTAATCATATGATTTACAGGATCTTAGTGCCATAGCTAAAAAGCCAGAAGGGACATCAGAGGCCATCCATGTAGTCCAACCTCTTTATTTTATAGATGGGGAAACTAAGGCAGAAGGAGGTGAAGTAAGGTTCAAAGTCACTGAGGTTGTGTCCAAAGGGAGGGATTTAGATAGAGGATGCCAGCTTGAGAGCCAGAGAGAGGAAGCCTAGGGGTCATCTGATCCATCCCTCTCATTACTGAGTTGAGGAAACTGACACCCAAGGAGATGGTGCTTTGTCCATTTAAGATCACATACGGAATAATTAAGTGGCATATTGGGGACATAAGAGGGGAGAAATTCATAGGATTTAATTCAATTCAATTAGCATTTAGTTAGCATCGACCATGGGGCAAGTATATTGGTAGCGAACAGTCTTTGCCCTCAAGAGGCTTATATGCCACCATGACAACAGACCTCGAGCTGAAAGGAACCTTAGACATCAACCGCCTTCATTTTACAGATGAGAGAACTGCGGCCCCAGAAAGGTTAAAAATTTGTCCAAGGTCACATGGCCAGGAAGAATCAGAGCCAAGATTTGAACTCAGGTCCTCTGATTCCAAATCTGCTCTTTTCATTGTTCTGAGCTGCCTATAGACCTGTTCTTGGTGTCCATTTTAGAGACAGAATAATGGATTAAGTTAGGGCAGCTAGGTGACCCATTGAATGGAGTCTGGCCTTAGACACTTACTAGCTGTGTGACCCTGGGTAAGTCACTTTGCCTTGTTTGCCTCAGTTTCCTCATCTGTAAAATGAGCTGGAGAAGGAAATGGTAAATCACTACAGTTTCTTTGCCAAGAAAGCCCCAAATGGAGTCATGAAGAGTTGGTCACCAAGTGTTGGACATGACTGAAATGATTCAAGAATAACAAATGGACTTAAATGTTTATCTATTTCCTGTTTTCCATAATGTTCCAAATAATGGTAATCCCCAAGTATATGACCTGTGCCCATTATTAAATTATAGGATCATACACGTAGAGTGGGAGGGGACCTTAGAGATCATCTAGTGTAAATTCTGCCCCCCCATTTAATAGGAGCAAACTGAGGGTCAGAGAGATTGACTTGCATAAAGACACACACATACACACACACACACACTTGTACACCATGAAAATTAGTTACAAAGGAAGAAAAACACATCTAGAGTATTAAAACATATTTTCTTGGAAAAGTTTAAAAAATTCTTTCCTCTCAAATCAAGATCACAGGATCATGGGATTAAAAAGGGGCCTAAGAGAGAGGTTTTATTAATTTTTATAATATCTGCTATTTGCCTTCGCACTTTCATTTCCTTTTTATTCTCTATTTATGGGGATGAGTATGTTTACAGGTCAAAACGAAGCTTGAACAAGCCAGAGGAAATATGATGTGATGGAAAGAAGTCTTGGTCTGGACCTGACCTCTTGCCTCTACTACTTATTAGCAGTGTGCAGTGGAGGAATCACTTAACCTCCCTGGGCCTCAGTTTCCTCATCTGTAAAGTGAGATTAGATTAGATGCCCTCTGAGGTCCCTTTCAGATCCAACCTCTTGTTTTGTATACATTTGTTTGCATATTATCTCTCCCACTAGATCATAGGCTCTTTGAGGGCAGGGGCTGTCTTTTGCCCCTTTTTGTATCCCCAGAGTTTAGTACAGTGCCTGGCATATCGGAAGCACTTAATAAATGTTGATTGATTGATTGATTGATCCTATAACCTCATTGGGCCTCAGTTTCTCTTTTGTAAAATGAGGGTCTCAGAGTAGATGACCTGAGGTCTCCCTCCAGGTCAAGATCCAGGACGCTACGTTCTGAAGGAGTGATTTGTCCCGAGCCTTTCAAGCACGGCCATGCTGGACGACTCAGGCAATCTTCATCGGCGGTTGGCTCCTCTAGGCTAGCTTTCGTTTCCACCCCAAGTATTATTGGGTAGAGCGGTCGAAGATGTGATGTTCAGAATAGAAAGCCACCTGGCAAACAGGGAGCTAGAACAGGTTGCTAACATGACAGTCTTTTAAGGTGTGAAATGTAAGGGCTTTTTTTTTCTTTTGTGGCTGAGACATTTGGGGCAATTATTTTTTTTTCCTTATGGTTATCCGCTCAGGAGCCAACAAACAACAGTGATGCCCTTGGTTTGCCTTCTCAAGAAAGGTTTACAGCAGGAGAATTCTATGGCTCCCCAAAGTATGAACACACAGCTCCTCTTTGTCACAAACGGAGATTTCAATAGAGCTTGTTTTTCTTTTGTCTTTCTTTTTCGGTGGACCTAATCACAAATAAAAACCTACAGAGTCTCTCCCTGGCCCTCCAGCCATCTACCAGCCCACGTAGGGATGAATTTCATAGAAACCTTCAGGATATTTCCAAAACAGCCACTGGGGGAGAAATAAAAATAATCCTTTTTTTTAAAATCTGTGATCCTGTCCAAAAAAAAAGATAATGTTTAAGTGGGGAAAAAAGTGTTTAAAAATCTTCTTCAAGTGCCCCACACCCCAGAAAGCTGACAAAAAATGTTATAGTGGATGTTATAGTGGAAAGGGCCCTGGCTGGGGAGGCACAGGACCTGGGGTTGAGTCCCACTTCTGTTGTTGTTGTTTGTCCTTGGTTCTCAAAGACACATCAGGGAGGTGATGCCATGACTTGCAAGTGAATTGGATTTAAGTGAGGAAGGGCTGTGCAAAGTCACCAGCCTCACTTTCTCCTCCAGAACCACCTGGGTCCAGTGGCCAGATATAGATCAGGAAGACTGGAGATGGCCCAGGATGCAGTGAGAGATCTGGGCCCTTTTAAGCGAAGGTCTTTCCCAGGTCTCAGTCTGACACTCTGTATGTGACGTTGGACTAATCGCTTTATGTCTCTGGGCCTCAGTTGCCTTCTCTGGAAAATGAGGGGGTTCAACAAGCTGCCCTTTGAGGTCTCTTCAAGCACTAACAGTGACCCAAACACGTAATATCACTTTCAGGTTTGCAGAGAGCTTTGCATGAATTGTCTCATAGAAGTCTCACAACAACCTTTGGGGCAGGAACTGTCAATCAGTCAGTTAACAAGTATTTATGAAGTGCTTACCGTGTGCTTGGCCCTGTGCTAGACGCTGGGAGAAAGACCATAGCCAGTCCTTGTCCGTAAGCAGTTTTCAATGAAATAGAGGAGATATCCTATAGAAATAAGCCATACAAGAGAAAGAAGGAGTAAATGGAAGGTGGCCTTGGAGGGATTGAGCCTGGAAGCTGGGGAGGAGGAAAGGCTTCCTGGAGGAGGTGGTTCTTGGGACCAGAGATGTGTTGTGACTTGTCCCTGATCCCAAAGACAGTGAGCACTAGAAGTGGGATATGAATTCCAAGTCCCCACTTCCAGCCACTCTGTCCCTGTGCGGACCCAACTCAGGGAGATTAAAGGCATCAGACTCTCGTTCTGGCTTACAGCAGACCACAAATGTGATAATTAGGGCTTCCACCTGGCCAGTGGGCAGAGGAGACCATCAGTGTCATAATAAGGAATGGCCTACCTCGTCCTTCCTATAGACCTGAAAACCTCACCTGTGGCTGGGCTTGTTTCTATTCCTGTTGAATTAAATGGAATTGAATTCCAAATAGTTGAGGTTTGAGGAGGCTTTCTATAAATTCACCTGTGGACTAATTTACACATTCCTCTCCCTCAGCCATCCCCTAACAGGTCCTGGTGAGTCACCTGATGGCACTGACCTAGGCAAATGGTGCATACATTTCTGCATCCAGGTCTTTAAACAGTGGGTCAGTTGATACAGAATTCAGTACCCAGGACACGGTCAGCAAGCCTCCAAGTAGCCAGAACCTTCGAGGAAGCTTCTCATTTATGGGGAGAGATCCAGTAAAGAAGGCACTAGCATTTTCCCAGCACAGAGATCTCTACATCATTCTGCGTTTGCTCCAGCCATCATATTCATTTCCTTCTATAACCCCTTCCCACTGGAAATCTTAGGCTCTGGTAGGTGTGTGTGTGTGTGTGTCAGTGTTATCTTGCCTAGAGATCTCTATCACACTGCCCACCCAGCTGTGACTCTCATTCCAACCTCAATTTCCATATCTCCTTTATATGTTGTCTTCTCCCTCTAGAATGTAAACTCCTGGGACTGTCTTTTTTGTAACTCCAATGATTGGTCCAACTTAATAAGTGGGCTCTCTCTCTCTCTCTGTCTCTCTCTGTGTGCCTCTCTCTCTGTGTCTCTCTCTCTGTCTTTCTCTGTGTCTCTCTCTCTCTCTCTCTCTCTCTCTGTCTCTCTCTCTCTCTCTGTCACACACACACACACACACAATCAGTCTGTCTCTCATGCTCTCTTGTTCATTGTTTCTGTCTGTCTCTATCTTACAACATCATCAGGTTATACCTCACAGCATTGTTGGGAGAACCAAACAGGGTAATATATGTTAATTTTTTTTTGCTTTTTAATTTTACTTTTTATTTGCTGTATAAATGTTAACTGCCATCATTATTTTTATTGTTAGCTTAAGTCTGGAAGAGTCCTCAGAGGCCATCTAGTCCAACTGACTAATTTATAGGTGAGGAAACTGAGGCACAGAGAAGTTAGATGACATGACCAAGGTTACATAAGCTAGAGAAGTGGGATTTGAACCCAAGGCCTCTGGGCTTTGAACCCAGGTCACTTTCCGATTTTCTTGCCTTCTTCTTTTACATTTACTCCACATATCAGTTACAGTTTCATTGGTGTTTTCAAATTTTCTTGACTAGAAATCAGTCACTTTTCAGGAAACTGGGAGTTCAGTTCAATTCAAATCAAGAAATATATTTAAGTACCTACTATGTGCCAAACAAAGGTCATTGTAATACTGCGGATCCAATGATAGAAATGTAATAGTGCCTGTTCTCAAGGAGTCACAATCTGGGAGAACACAGCAGATACACAAGTAATTAAATATAAAATACATGCAAAGCCTATACAAAGTGATTTTAAGAGGAAGGCATTGCTAGTAACTGTGAGGATCAGGAAGGGGCTTGTGTAGGAGGTGGCTTTGAGCTGTGCTAGGAAGGAAGCCGGGAAGTGACTCGTGAGGGGAAAGTGTGGAAAGAGACTTCTTCACGGGAGACCACTGGTGCAAAATTATGGAGGTGGGAACAATAATGTTGCATGCAGGAAAGAGTCAGCAGGCCAGTTTGCTAGGAATGGAGAATGAGGGAAGGGGAGTCATATTTCACAAGCCTGGAGAAGTAGGTAGGAAGCCTGATTGCAGAGGATGAAAAGGCCAGACTGAAGAGTTTTTATTTTATGCTAAAGGTAATAGGGAGCCACTGAGGATTTTTGAAGGGGAGGGGGCAAAGTGTGCCTTGGTCAGATCAGTATTGCAGGCGTATCACTTTGGCAGCTGTGTGGAGGATGGTTTGAGGGGGGGAGATTGGAGACGGAGGGACCAATTAGGGACCTCCTTCGACCTCCTCCCCCCTTCTTCCAGCTGCAACTTTCCCGATGGCTTTAAAAGAGGGGAGTGGGGGAGGAGAAGCTCTTTCTGCAAAGGAGAAGCTAAGTCCTGGCTTTGAACGTCCAAGGAGTACAGGACAACGCCAGTTAGTGTTTGGAATATTTAATGATCTCAGTGTCAGCTTGATAAATGTTAAATACGAAGATTAGATCTTTAAATGAAGAAGAATAGTGTCTGCATTTATCGTATGGAGGGGGGCGGACCACAATAAAGCCTGTCACTCTTTCTAAACTGATCACTTGGGGTGGGGGTGGGGGGTGGGGGCTGTGTCTCCTTTGATTAACTCTGCCTCACACAATGCCAGGGGCAGCCAGGCTTCAACAGATATTAGGTGACTGTGGTGATGGAGGGGGAAGGGGAGGACCCAGGGGCACCACCACTGAGCTGAACTAGCTGAAAGAGAGGTGTGTGACTCCAGAAAGCCCAGAGACCATGGCAGCCCACGAGACAATGCTTCCAGGACGCTGTTTTCTTGGCCTAAAAAAATGCTTAAGTTTCCACTTGTGAGATCATTTGGTCCAGACCCCCTCACTTTACAGGAAAAGAAACTGAGGCCCAAAGCAAGCTCATAGGAGTAGCAACTGGCTAGGACCCAAGTCCTTTGACTCATGGTTTGGAGTTATGTATATTAGCACTCTGGAGTTTAGGTAAGAAGGGAAACCAGAAGCATTTGTTAAGCACCTAGTATGTGCCAAGGACTGTGTTAGGGGCTCGGAACACAACGTACTAATAATGGAAAACAGTCTCTGCAGCTCAAGAGGCCTATTTGTGTACTTAGATCTTTAAAAGCATTTTTTATTCATAGTTTGGTTTGTTATTTGTTTAATTTTCTGGTAGTCAGAAAAAAATCATAATCACTGATGCATTAAACTCCTTTGGCCTCAGTTTTCTCATCTATAATGTGAAGTGATCAAGCTATGTGACCTCTGAAGTCCTTTCTAGCCTCTGCACCAGAGATGTCACAACAGCACTCCCAAATAAAGCCCTCCCAAACCAGATTAAAATGTAATTTTAATTAAATATTAAATATGTAATTATTTAATTTATTGTTAATTAATTAAATTATTACATAACCTAATAAATAACAAATAATATTTATTAAATGTAAAAAACAAAATAAACAAAATACAATAAGGCATAGATAATGTTAATTTGTGGTTTTCTAAGTCAATGTGCTGCCTATAGGTATCCTTAAATATGGTTTTGTGGCTTCCTTCCCCCTTTCTATTTGAGTTGGACTCTACTGTTGATGACATTCCCAATCTCCCTAGTTACTAGCGCCCTGGTATCTATTGTATTTATTATTATAGCTATGTGTACATCAGTTGGTACTATTTCCTTTCTTGTTCTTTCTGTATCCATTTAGATATATAACATATATGTGTATATGTATATGTCTGTATGTATATATGTGTGTATTAAAATAATTTATGGTATCTATCTATATATGTGTACATTTATATTTGTACTCTTAGAATTATTATTATTGAGTAGTTTTTCAATTATGTCCAACTCTTTGTGGCACCTTTTGGAGTTTTCTTGACAAAGATACTGAAGTAGTTTGCCACTTCTTTCTCCAGCTTATTTTATAGTTGAGGAAACTGAGGCAAACAGGGTTAAGTGACTTGCCCAGGGTCACACAGCTAGTAAGTGTCTGAGACCAGATTTGAACTCAGGTCTTCTTGACTCCAGACCCAATACTCTATCCACAGTGCCAGCCACCTAGCTGCACTTGGAATTGTGACTGGACTCAAGTGGCAAACTTAGAGGAACAGAAGAGGATAAAGTTTTGAGAACTAAAAATCCAAAGCCAGGGAATATCTGGATGTGGGAACAATTCTAGTAACCAAGGGGTGGGGCAGGGCAGCCCATGGGGGAGGAAAAATTCTCCAGGAAACTCCTGAATGGATGGAGTCAATTCAAGTTAATTCCTGAAGAGATTTGGGGGAAGGTTAGTACTACAGCATTACTATCCCTTAATGGTTTTTTTTAAGTTGGCAGAAAGGAAATGATCTTTTAGTTTTCATAACTTCTCTACTATAGCGAACAGTAGAAAACTAAATCCTGCATTTATTATATTAATATTTTCCATTATTAATCTTCACATTAAGGCATGATAGTTTGCAAGGAAGTATTATTCTCAGTCTCACCCCTTTCCATGGAGTACAAATGAAGGGACAGCTTGAAACAATGGGAGATAGTCCCACAGTATAATGGAAAGACCATGGAATGAGGGATCTGAAGTCCTGAGTTCCGATACTAATTCTTCCATTAACTGACTAGGTAACCTTGGGCAGGCTACTTGACCCCACTAGGGCTCACTTCTCTCACCTGTAGATGATGTCTCTAGGATGCCTTCCAGAGCTTACATTCTATAACGACATGACTTTCTTCTAACTCTATGGCCCTATTATTTGAGAAAGCAAGGGTCAGGGGAGGATCACAATTCAAAACAGACCCAGCAATGCTGCTGTACTCCCATATCCAGCACAAATGTTCCCATCCATTATCAGCCACCAACCTCACCCTTTCTTCACCAACAGATTAAATTTAGTTTCTTGGGAGATTGTTTTTCTTCCAAAACTCCATTTTTAAACTTAAAGTCATGGAAAATTTAGATTCCTGCAAGAAAAACTTGAGTCCCAGGAAAGTTTTCTGTGTCCTATTAAGAGTTATAAACAGTGAGGCATGATCATGGTTTCTCTCTTCAGTGATTGCTCTCTCCATGCCCTACCTGGCAGTCCTATGCTCCCCAGTACCACCAGGGTCCGGTGGCATGGGGATCCTGTTCCAGGGTCCACTTTTTTCTCTCTCTCCTCTAGCTACTGGGAATACAAGTCAGGTCAGGTCAACAAACATTAAATATCAGGCACCGTGCTTAGTACTAGAAATATAGAAGCAAAACAAACTTGGGTTTGTTTTCTAATGGGCTTAGGTTGGACTCTGGAGATGGACTGCCACCTTTCTCCCAATTGCAATTACACCTCTGCTTGGACTACCACTTTCCAACTGTTTTTGTCTCAGGTGAAAGAACTCCCACTAATGACTCAGATTCTAGTATATTCCATAAGCCAAAGCATCCGGGATCGTGTTTGCTAAACTACATTTAGGGAAGCCTAGTGTCCCAGAAGAAGGTATGGTTATTTTACTTTGCATTGACTCCGTGGGAGTTAGTCATGTGCCAGGTAGGATGCTTTGTTTAGTTATGTGTTGTGTGATTTTAGGTTGACATAAGATGGGTCATCTATAACCAGTGGCTAGCTTTCATCCAGATCCATTCTCCTTTCTTACCAACATGATTTTGTCCCTGTTGAAAAATCCAGGCATGAGCTTTGTCCAAAAGGGACAATGACATACTATACTGGGCTTTATTTGACATCTTATACCATACATTAAACCTCTGTGGGTGAACTTCAAACCATTCAGCTATAGGAATGTAGATGTGCTTTGAAAACTGAGGTCAGTCTGGATCTGACTCTTTGTGTTGTATTTAGAGAGAGTGAAAATGTCTGTTAGTATATCTTGTTCATTTCTCTCTCTCTGTTTTCTCTCTCTTCCCCTCTCCCTCTCTTTCTCTTCCTTCCATCCTCCCTCTTTCTTTCTTTCTTTCTTTCTTTCTTTCTTTCTTTCTTTCTTTCTTTCTTTCTTTCTTTCTTTCTTTCTTTCTTTCTTTCTTTCTTTCTTTCTTTCCTTTCTTTCTTTCTTTCTTTCTTTCTTCCTTCCTTCTTTTCTTTCTTCCTTCCTTTCTTTCTTTCTTTCTTCCTTCCTTTCTTTCTTTCTTTCTTCCTTCCTTTCTTTCTTTCTTTCTTTCTTTCTTTCTTTCTTTCTTTCTTTCTTTCTTTCTTTCTTTCTTTCTTTCTTTCTTTCTTTCTTTCTTTCTTTCTTTCTCTTTCTTTCTTCCTTCCTTCCTTCCTTTTTCTTTTTCCCTTCCTTCCATTCTTCCTTCCTTCCCTAAGACAGTATCTGTAAAAGACTTTCATCCTCCATTGCAAACCAGAGTTCATCATTCTCAAAGCAGGTTATATGTCCTATGTTGTTACAACTGCAAACTTCTAAGGAGGAACCAACATGAAATCGGTTTCATGAATGTATCTAGCCCAGGACCAGTCTCTGGGATCCAAATAGGTAAGTGTTTCATTCCAAATGAAGCTAAGGACTCAATGCTGTCCCGGGGTCATGTTGGGATTGAGGGAGGCAGAAGGAAAACTTCCATCCTAGTTTGAAAGATAGAAACATAAAATACTAAACTGGACAGTGTCTAACCCAGTTGTATTGTTTTATAAATGAGGTATTAAGGCCTAGAGAGATTAGTCCAAAGACATACCAGCTGGTATGTAACAGATCTCAAACCCAGGTCTTATTTATACTCAAGTGCTCTCTTCAACCAACCTACAAAAAAATAAACAACCAAAGAAAACCCACCAAAGATGTTAGTAGAAGCTAAAATTGTGAATACGAATGGGAAACATGAATATATATATTTAGCACACAATGTTGCCACCTCAGAATGATACTAAACAGCCCCTTTCTACAGGTAGCATTCACGTTTGCAATTACTGAATAGGGAAAGATAATCCTTTCACCAAGGATTAACTCATGTTATTCATCTTTTCATGTTATTAGTCTTTTTACTCCTGCTTTCTTTATTAATTTTGGTATCTAAATAAAATAGAATTAAGAAGGATGTTCATTATCCAGCCTTCACCAGCTGGTGTTCTATCATTGAATATTCGTGATAACCCCAAACAGCAATCTTTAGTCTAGTACCTGGCATGAATGCCCATAGCCAAAGAACCATTTAGCCAAGAGGTGGGTTGATGTGGTTGCTGTTTGCTACCTTTGCTGTGGGAGAGAGTGTTGAAATCTTTTCTTCACAGAGCTATTAAAAACAATGTTATCACCCACAAAACACTGGGGAAGGGTTCCTTCAATCAATATTGTTTTACAATAGCATCCTAGGCAGCAGCCCTGGATTTGGAGTTAGACGTTGTTATTGTTTAGTCGTTGCAGTTGTGTCCAACTCTCCATGCCCTCATTTAGGGTTTTCTTGGCAGAAATATTGTAATGGTTTGCCATTCCCTTCTCCATCTCAATTTGCAGATGAGGAAACTGAGGGAACAGGGTTAAGGGACTTGCCTAGGGTCACACAGGTAGTAAGTGTCTGAGGCCAGATTTGAACTCCCAAAGATGAGTGTTCTTGACTCTAGCTCAATGCTCTATCCACTGTGCCACCTAGCTATCCCTAGAGCTGGAGGACCTACGTTCAAATTCTAATCCTCCTCAATATCTGTGTGATCTGGAGCAAGTCACCCATCCCCTCCAAGACTCAGTTTTCTCATCTTAAGACTATGTGACCTCTCAAATCTCTTCTAGCTCTCAGTCTATAAGCTCAGGATCCTATAAACCAGTGGTATCAAACTCAAATAGGAAGGGAACCACTAAACTGTACATAAGGATTTCTGTAGGCTGCATATTGACTTAGAAAACCACATATTAACATTATCTATGTCCTATTGCATTTTTATTTATTTTGTTAAATATTTCCCAATTACATTTTAATTTGGTTCAGAAATACCCAGGAGTGTTGTGACCAAGGCTGAAGTTTTGACTATAAACAATCTCTCTCTCTCTGTATATAAATTATATATAATATATATACAAATGTATACATGTACATTTATAGTATGCATATGCATATATGTACATATATAATATGTAAATATACATCTATATAGATATATGGATATGTGTATGTATATATATATGTATGTATAGAATATTGTATGTATATATAGAATATTATAATCAAACCTTACTATGAAGTTGGGAAACCACATTACAACTTCATTCTGACTACTGCCTAGCTATAATATTTAGAACATTGATCTTGAGGGGATAAACTGCCCTCTTGAACATTGGTTTGTCTAACATGGTGTTTTGGGAGAATCAATTAACTAACTCCACAGAGAGCTTAGAAAAGACAGGAACACTTATATCCAATACAGGAATACCTAGATCCAATCATTTGCCACATTTTGCCAGTTCTTCCTCCACACCAATTCTCACGCTTGTCCCTTTCACACATCGTAAGCCTACCACTCTGGGTCAGATCCTTATCACCTCTTACCTGGACTATCACAGTAGCCTCTGACATCTCCCCTCTATAATCCATCCTCCATATGGATGGCAAAATACTTTTCTTAAAGTGTAAATCTGACTTTGCTCCTAACCACAGCTAAGAACTTTTTTTTTTTTTTTGGCAACGGGGTTAAGTGACTTGCGCAGGGTCACACAGCTAGTAAGTGTCAAGTGTTTGGTTTGAGGCCGGATTTGAACTCAGGTCCTCCTGACTTCAGGGCCAGTGCTCTATCCACTGCACCAACTAGATGCCCCTTGCCAAGAACTTCTGATGGCTTGCTGCTATGACCTCTAGGACATTGTATCAACTCTTCAGCTTGTTTTCTGAAATCCTTCACAATCTTATTGCTTATTGTCCATGACACCCTTCATGCACTATCTATTATAGAGCCAAACTGGCTAGCTTGCTCTTCCTTGTCTTTGACATTCCATCTACCACCTTCTGTGATGTTGCACTGGCTGTATCTCAGGCTTAGTTATTGGGTCACCTCCTATGGGAAACACATAGGTCAGAGAAGGTCACGAAGGAAAGTCACGGGGTCATTGCTTTAGAGCCTTAATGGGCCTCGAGAATCACCTAGTCCAACTCTTTCATTTTCCAAATGAGGTAACTGAGTCACAGGGAGTTTAAGAGTCTTTCCCAAAGCAACATAGATAGTAAATCTCAAAGGGAGGATCTGAATCCCGGTTCTCTGAATCCAGAGGCATTGTTCTTACACCCCATTTCATCTGGATCCTGAATGAAGTAAAATGTTAGCTAGAAACTCAAAGGAGGAAAGTAGGTTTATCCACATTTTAGGTGGGAACTTCTAGGGTGCACACACCTCCCAGAGTCCTGTGGAACATGCTGACTTCTCAGTGGAAGATGGAATACAGGAGTTAGATGAAGGTAGCACTTGGACTTTCCAAAAGATGAAAACAAGGTCAAAGAATAGCCTTCAGTTTGATTATTAATTCTTATTATTATTTGACTATTTTTATCAGTTATTCAAGGTAGACCCTCAGTTTTGCTTTTTGATCACAAGTTAAAACATGATTTCATATAAAGAGCATAGCACAAGGCCAAGAGAATTCATTGAATCAATGGAAGTCCGAAGATGGTCTCAGCTAGTTTGAAGTGTGACCACAAAGGACCTTTGACTAATGATATTTTTTTTCCTCCAGATGTGGGCATGCCCTTCCCAGGGCATCCCCTTTCAGTGCCAAGTGACAGCTATTTGCTGATCAAGGTACAAAGTCATCTGGATCAATCAATCAATCAATTAACCAACCAGCGTTTATTAAGCAATTGCTGTTAGAGACCAGGCCTCAGTTTCAGGAAAACTGGAGTTTAAATCTTTCCCTTTGAAACAGAGTAAATGGTTAATAAATGTTTGGTTTGCTGATTTGTCTGATGACCTTGAGCAGTTCACTTAACTTCTCAGTGATTTGGGCCCCTCTATTAAGACCAGACATTGCAAAAAAGGTGCTGACCTACATTGGTAGAGGGAGTTTCATCATGAAATCGCTGGTCTAGTCCTGACCCTCATCTCCCCTATTGACAGGCACCATGCTTGGTGTCAGGAATACATAGACCAAAGTGAAAAGAATTTCTGCCCTCCAGGAGCTCATCGTATAAATGCGGGGAAATGATGATAATGATGATTGCCAGCATGTACATAGCACCTACTATGTGCTAAAATATCTCATTGTGTCCTCACAACAACTCTGGGAGCTAGTGGTACTATTATCCCTGTATTACAGATGAAGAAACTGAGGTAGGCAATGGTTAAATGACTTGCCCAGGGTCACACAGCTGGCAAAAGGCTGAATTTGAACTCAGATGTTCCTGACTCCAGATCCATCGCTCCACTCACTAATGTCACCTAGCTGGCTAAATGACTTTCCTAGGGTCACACACACAGTGTATATCAGAGGTGGGATGGATGTATCAAAGGCAGGGCCTGAAGGAGGGTCTTCTTTGCTCCAAGGTTAGTTCTCACCCGCTGCATCACATTGACTCTCATTTGTGTATGTAGGAAGATACAAAATAGTTACAAGAGGTTTTTTTTGGTGGGGAAGCATTACCAATTGGGGGAAATCAGGAAAAGCCTCACATAGATACAGGGCCCTTCTGTGTCTTTGGGTGGTAGAAGATCCATAAAAAGGATCACCCCTTGGATTAAAAATTCCTTATTTCTACTTTAATCCAGGTAATCATATTTCTTAATAGTTTACCCAAATAGGAATATTCCGGAAGACACTGGCAATCTTCTACAGAGGACTGATGGGTGGGCACGCACAAGAATCCCACAGGACAAGGAGGTGAGGGTGGGTTGCTATTTGCAGCATACCATTGGAAGGAATGCCTGTATTGATGAGCTCATAGATGCGCTGACCTGGAGACATAATAAATTGATTTATTCAATTCAATGTAGAAAGTATTTATTCAGTGTCAGTAGACACTATGTGCCAGGCAATACGGCAGAGTAGAGAAAGGGTAGGTCTCAGAGTAAGGAAAACCTGGGTTCAAGTCCTGCTTGTGATATATACTGGCTGTGTATACACACACACACACATACACACACACATCTCTCTCTCTCTTTCCTCTGCCTGCAGTTAGGTAGTGCAGTGGATACAGTGCTGGAGTCAAGACGACCTGAATTCAAATCCAGCCTCAGACAGACGCTTACTAACTGTGTGATCCTGGGTAGATTGTTTAACCCTGTTTGCCTCAGTTTCCTTATCTGTAAAAATGAGCTGGAGAAGTAAATGGCAAACCACTCCAGTATGTCTGCCAAGAAAACCCCAAATAGGGTAACAGTCAGACAGGACCAAAATGGAAACAACCGAACAACAACAACATATATCAAGCCAGTTAACTTAATGTCCTCAGACAATTCTCTAAAACCATAAATTACGGGCAGGTGCTGATTTATACTGGTAGAGGAGGTTTCCTCACTAGTAATTCTCTTCATTGATGACATCATAGATCTAGTTTAAAAAAGTACCAGACACTGTTCAGTATTAGTGCTACAGAGACAAAAAAGAAAATGAGCAAGCAAGATGAACTCCATGAAATATCCCATCCCTTTGAGCTCCATCCAACCTAAGGTGTATTTTCTTTTCTTTTTTTTTTTTTTTTGGTAAGGCAATTGGAGTTAAACTTGCCCAAGGTCACACAGCTAGTACGTGTCAAGTGTTTGGTCTGAGGCCGTATTTGAACTCAGGTCCTCCTGACTTCAGGGCCAGTGCTCTATCCACTGCGCCACCTAGCTGCTCCCAATTAAGGTGTACTTTCCATGAACAATTTTGATCTGTCCCCCAATACTCAAATGCTCTGGTGAATCTTTGAGCTGTCCATTGGAATAGTGAGTATCCAGTAGCTACCATACATTTTCCATTAAGGTTTTCAGAGCACTCTAGAGATGTTATCTCAACTGAACTTAATTTTTATTATTAATTAATGACAAAAACCAAATGGATTCTCAGGCCTGACTTTCAATGAAGGGTCATAAGGTACTTTCACAGATTCATTGGAGAATTAGAGTATTACACATTGCTTTGAGGAATGCAGGACACGTTACAAAAACTTCCTTGAACCTAATTTTTTTGTTATTTTTATATAGTAGTAAAAAGTAATTGAATATGTAAGAGTGCATTTCAGTGAAGAAACAGAAAGCACCTTCACAGATGCATTGGACTATTTCACAGTTGGAATTTACAAGATACCTTAAGGTTTGTAGAGAACTTTATTGATGTCTCATTGGAACCCTGTTTATATAAAGATAATAGTAATAATAATAATAATAGTTGGTCATATACATATTAGCACCTTTAGCAAAGTATGAGGAAACATTTTCCAAACCTAAAAGCACAAAATCTGAAATCTCCCCTGAAAAACAGATCACAGGCCACCTGAGGGTACCCCACAGTCACCCTATTTTTGAATTCAGGAGCTCTACTTCCAAGTCCCTTGTGATTAATTCTAGACAAGGGTGCCCAGTTAAAAACAGTCACTAGTTTTTGATTTTGTCTAAATGAAATCAATTCACCTTTTCGTTTTCACCTTTTAATAGAAAAGAAGTGATTTCTCTTCTCCTCCCCCGCAGCCCAACTCCCTGAATATGAGCTCATTCAAACTTGTACTCTCCTTTATTTCTCCAACACATAGGTCACAAGGGGAAGTGCTGGGAGAAAAATTTCAAAAAGATTTCAGAAAGCACAATTCTTTTGCCTGCTGCAAAATTATTCTAATGAAAAGATTTTTTTTAGGTGGGGGGAGGAAGGACAATTAAGGTCCACCTCCTTTGCTCAAATTAAAGAAAAAAAAAGCAGTGTAATGAAAACTCTGACTCCTTCCTCTAATTTTACAAGTTCAATGGTAATCTAAGCATGCCATTCATTTACAGAAACCATTAATTTTCCTATGTGGCTGAAAGTAGATGGCCTCAGCTTTCATTCTCCTACTTTTCCCCCTCGCTTACTCTTTGTGTGTGCACCTGCTCAGACCCCTTTAGCATCCCATCTGTAAAACTTTGGGTAATCCTCTGGCACTAACCCTGGTGTGATAATACGTGGGTTATTCAGCGGCCTAATTACAAAGGACAACACAGATAAAACATTTCAGCCTCTGTTCTTTAAGGGCCCACTGGCCGATTTTGCCAAGATCCTAGGTGAACGTTCTCCAAAACTTGCTGGAATTAAAACTAATCTTAATTTGTCCAATAACACAAAACTCTGGGGCCTTAGAGCAAGCTCTTTTGTTCTCTGGGATGGATGCCACGTTCCTTTCTCCTCCACTACCCTTCCCTTTCCTAAAAGTGCCACTTACCATCTATTTGCTTTTTTAGATCATAGTGAATTAAAATAAGTATATTTTGAAAGTAAAGTTATTAATTATAATAAATAAAACTCCTGGCACATAGGCCCTTGGGATCATAGGTGTACAGTTGGAAGGGGTCTCAGAGGCATTTAATCCAATGCCTTCATATTATAGAGACAGAAACAGGGACTCAATGAGGTTAATTCTAAAGGGCTCAGTGAAAGATGGAAGTACTGTCAGAAGTGGGATTTGAACTCAGCTCCCTATAACACCTAACTTAATAAATGCTTGTTGAATTAAATTGAATCATAAATGATTCATGATACAGTGGATAGAGGATCTTGCCTGGGAGTCAGGAAGATCAAAATCCACTAACATACTAACTAGAGCAACCTTGCTAAGTGAATTAACTTTTTGGTGCCCTATACAACTTGAAAACCATCTCACTCTTCTCTAGTTAGTTATGAAGTTGATAGAGGGATGAACCTGAAGTCAGGAAGACTTGAGTTCAAATCTGGGCTTAGACATTTGCTAGCTGTGTGACCCTGGGCAAGCCATTTAACCTTTGTCTGCCTCACTTTCTCAACTCTAAAATGGGAATAGCAATAATAGCATTTACCTTGAAGTGTTGTTGTGAAGATCAAATGAAGTATTATTTGTAAAAAGCACCTAGCATGGTGCCTGGCATACAGTAGATTCCCCTTATCCTTTCACTGTACCCTTTGGAATATCTATTCTATTGTTTATAAATGTTTGTTGAATTAAGTAAGTTACAAGAAGAGGCAACATGGTGTCATGGATAGAATTGGTCACTGAATTAGGCAGAGATGGAGTCAAGTCCTGACTTTGACACATATTGTCTATGCTATCCCAGGCAAGTTACTAAGCCCCTCAGTGCCCCTAGGAAACTCTTTCAAGAGCAGGTGCCAATTTACATCGTTGAAGGGAGCTTCTTTGGATTTTCTACATGGATGAGGTCACAGATCTAAATGCACTTTCCTTTCCCAACCCCTCAAATAAAAAGCTCATATCCTTAAGATCATTAGAAATTCCTCACCCTTGGTTGGTGTAGAGGACAGAGTGATGGATTATAGTCAGGAGGACCCAAACTTGATCCTGCCTCAGACACTAACTAATGTCCAGCCCTAACCCATACCAGCCTGAACCATGGGCAAGGGCCACTAGTAAGTATCTGAAGTGGGATTTGAACTCAGGTTTTCCTAATTCCAAATCCAGCACTCTTAACCACTATGATACCTAATTGCCTACAATTTGATGATCTTTTTCAGAGCAAAGCTAGCAAGCCTTGCCCTGGATCCTGGAAAATGGTTCTACTGTCACGGTGTAAGTGAATGTAGATCATCAAGCTTGGAAACTTCCTGAGGGGTCAATGGGAGAAATACATTTTATTGACTTGGGTACGAGCAAAGAAAAACAAGCCTGGTTGATTCTGCTGGCTTCAGATGGGTGAGCAAGGGGCTTAGTTCTAATTAGTGGCAGGCCTCACTGGGACATTGCCTCAGTACAGATAAGCCTCCCTCTGTCTGAGGACTTAACTGAACCCCTTTGATCTAGAAATCTGGATTTCTGGCACCGAGAGAAAGTCTTGTGAATGCTCTGGTACTTCCTGATGGGGAGGGGGAAGAACAGCATCTCTCTAGTGTGTTTGGGGGAGCTGAAGGGGGAGGGGGAGGTTCAGAAAGTCCTGGAAAACCTCCATGCCATGTTGTTCCCAATTCTTTTCTCCTTGAGCTTGGAACCTGGGGGGTATTTAGAGGGAAACTTAATACATATGTTTCTGATTCCCTTACGCCTGCCTTCATCCAAAACGGTGTTTTGTAAGAGAGATCTGATATCCAAGATGCCTTCTGAGTCTTCTCTCTCTAAGTCCTTTATTTTTGCATCGTGAAATCACTTTTTCTTTTTTTTTTCTGAGCTCTCAGCAGAGTTTGAGGCCAGGAAGGCTTAATTTTAGTTCTAAAGGTCACACTATCAAAGTCAGGACAAAACCTAAAATTGGCAAAAACATCTTTTATCCCCCTTCCCATTACCATCTGTTCTAATTCTGATGAAAGCCCCAGTAATGCCCATCTGAAGTCATGCTCCATGAGAGAAAGTGATGAGCTAAGTGTCACCGATGAGCCTGGAAGAATGTAAGCTCCTTGAGGGCAGAAGCTATTTTGTGCTTGACCCTTGCCCTCTAATAACTAAGATTAGTTTTTTTAGCTTTCTAAGTAGCGTCATATCATCTCTAAAAAGTGATCATTTCTTTTCTTCCTCACCCGTGCTTATTCCTTCAGTTTCTTTTTCTTGCCTTCTTGCTACAGCTAGCATTTCTAGCACCATTTCAAACAATAACAGTGATAATGGACATCCTTGGTGCATAGCAGGAGCTTAAAAAGTGTTTTTGGATTGAATGGATATAATTATGGCAGTGTAGCCCGACACATAGAGAGCTAGCCTCGGAATTGGAAACACTTGGGTTTTAGTCCCATTTCTGTATATGGGCTGTGTTACCCTGGCCAAGTCACTGTACTTTCCAGTGCCCCCAGGCAACTTTCTGAGACTACATTTTAGAGCAGATGCCCACTTTGCATTGGTTTTTTAAAAGAACTTTCCCTAAACCAATAAAATCACAGGTCCAAACTGGAAAAAAAAATGACTTCACAAATGAGTACAGCAATTTTTAGTTAGTCCAGTCACATATATTACTTCATTAATAACCCCTTGAGAACAGAATTATACTCACTTGATAGATGAGAAAAATCAAGGCTCAGGGAAATGAAGTGACTTGTCACTTTCTACCCTTGTCAATGGCACTAGAACCTTGGTCAGAGAATCAATCAATCCACAAGCATTTACTAAGTACCAAATCTAGAGCTAGAGGGGAACACAAAGGGTCCCCCTATTTAGAGATAAGGAAATAAAGGCCAATAGAGATTGTGACTTGTCCAAGGTCATGCATGTAGTAAATATCAAAGGTGTCATTTGAATCCAGGTGCTCTGACTCCAGTCAATATTCTTTCTACTTTGACTGGAGGCCAAGAGCATTTTTTTTTTCTCCTTCCAATTACTTAAGTCTCTCATTATTTCTATAAGGAGTATTTTGCCACTCTATTCATATAGCTTCTGTGTGTGTCTTAGTAGGTAGACTCTCAATTACTGTGTATGTTCTATAGTTATTTTAAATGGGATTCTTTTCCTATCTCTTCCTGTTTGATTTTGTTGGTATTATGTAGAAATACTCCTAGTTTTTTGTGGACTTATTTTATATCCTGAAACTTTGCTAAAGTTTATTAAGTTTCGATTAATTTTTAGTTGACTCTCCAAAATCCTCTAAGTAAACCATCATACAACCCACAAAAATGAATCATTTGTTTCTCCTTTGCTTATACTCATTCTCTCACTTTCTTTCTCTTGTGTTAGTCCTGTAGCTTTCATTTCTAGCTTTGTAGCAAATAGGACGGTGATAATGGACTTGTTTTACTCCTGATCTTATTGGAAATATCTCTAGTTTTTCCCTGTCATGCATGTAACATGTATGCTCTAGGCCTCTCAGAACAACAATGCCACATCTGTCTATCGGGGCTCCCTGAGTAGGTAGGGTTACTCTTCTCTACTGACATTGGTTTGAGCACCCACCAATGGGTTAAGCACCTGTGACTTGCTCCCCAATTCCATTTACCCACTTTATATCAATTGCCTTTTACAAAGTGACATTTACTTCAAAGATATAGTAAGAAGAGAAGTACAAAGATTCCTCTTCTCCTTAGTTCTTTGTGGGGCATACTCTCCCTAATACCACTTTGGTCTCTCAGGGGGTAGACTTAAAACTTAAACTCAGTTTCTATATAGCAGTGGTCCCACCAAATTCATTTCCAAAGAAGGCATTTCTGCAAGCTGAGTCCTCATCTCAGCCTCCACTGGGATGAGGTCCCAAAGGTCAATCTTAGAAGTCACTCCTTGCTTTTCAGGGCATCAATGGAGAGTTGGTTACAAAATCCAGCCTGTAATACAGCACCCAGATTCCTATGATTCACTCTCCTCACCTTTCACAACTCCCAAGATCAAAGACTCTAATCTCTTTCACCCCGAAGGGAAAAAAAAAAAAAACAAAGGCCTTTTTTTTAATACCTCCAAAGCCAATCAAAGATCTCTTCACTATGAACCTTGCCAATGAGAACCAATTACAGAATGTCTATGTACGGTCCAAAGAAACTCACAGGCACTTCCCTTCCACATCATTACTATTTTTCTTGGAAGCATTCTCTACATGGAGAGGTAGTGAAACCCAAACAAGCTGATAGGGTCTACTCAAGCTCCAGACTCCCCCTACATATATAATGCTGGTTCTTGCTTTTTGAGAAGTACTAGTTACCATATTAGGGAAAGGTTCATTCAATCCCATGTTTTCTAGTTTGCTTGTTTGTTTGTTTTAAATAGAAATGAGCATTGTATTTTGTCAAAAGCTTTTTCTGCATTGATTTGTGTAACCATATGATTTTTGTTGTTCTTGTTATTAATATAGTCTATTATGTTTATAGTTTTCCTAGCATTGAACCAACCCTGTATGCCAGAAGATGTTTTTCATTCTTCTAAACTGCATCTAGGGAGTTTCAAAATACCACTTTGTGGTTGCTACCTCAGCTGAGGTACATTCCTCCCATTTTGCAGATGGAGAAATTGACTCTTGGCCAAATAAACTAAAGCAGGATTAATCTCATAGCTCATTTCTGCATTTCAGCTCTCAAAACACAGAATCACAAAATTCCTGAATTAGAAGGCAGCTCAATGGCCCTTGTTACCAACTTATACCTGAAAAGGAATCCTCTTGAGAAAATTCCCTGTAAGTGGTCATCTAGTTTCCCTTTGAAGATCCCTAGGGATGGGGAACTCATTATCTCCGAAGGCAATACATTCTGCTTTAGAGAAGCTCTATTTTTGAAATTTTCTTCTTCCTTTGAGCTAAAATTTACCTTGTTCTGATTTATACCCATTCTTCTTAATTCTGCCCTCTGAGGAAAAAGCGAGACATTTGTCAGAGGAAAAAAATGACAGAGAGTATCAGTTTTCTGTGATCTGCTTTGAGCTTGCTCTCCTCTTAGGGGGTTCTGAGCTGATGGAACAGTCCTGACTTTTGCTTTTTGGTAAGTGACAGAAACAACGACAGTTTCCAGAGATGATTTAATTAATGACTTAGTGATCGCTTAATGACTTTTTTCCATAATGACTTATTTCCAGGGACACACAACTAAGAAGTAGCAGAGCTGGATTTTGAACTCAGGAGCCCCCTACCTCCAAACCCAATCATTTTTACACCATGCCACACATAATATGGGGCTGCTAGGTGGTGCAGTGGATAGAGTGCTGGGCCTGGAGTCAGGAAGACTTGAGTTCAGACTCGGCCTTAGACACTTACTAATTGTGTGACCCTGGGCAAGTCACTTAACCCTGTTTGCCTCAGTTCCTCGAGCTGGAGAAAGAAATGCCAAGTCACTCCAGTATCTTTGCAAAAACAAAAACAAAAACAAACCCAAATGGGGTCATGAAGAGTCAGACGTGACTTAAAAAATGACTGAACAACAACAATAACAACACAATTAGGTCATACGGTTGTAGATTTAGGGCTAGAAGGTACCTTAGAGACCACCAAGTCCCCCTTCGGCCTTCCCCCTCACCATCTGACAGATGATGAAACTGAGGCAGTGACTTGTCCAGGGTCACAGAGCAACTAAGTGCCCAAGGAAGACTATTAATCCAAGTCACCTTAACTCCCCATCCAGTGTCCTATCTGTGTTTGTCTCCCTTTTTTCCCTTAGGGTGCCAGGTTTCCATTTCATTTCAACTAAACACTTAACACAACCAAGTACTAGGCTATGTACTGGGGATGTGAAGACAAAAATGAGTGCAAGTCCTGAAGGAATTTACATTGTACTGAGGCTGGGGATGACCATGTCCCCATGGAAGTAAGAGAGAGAGAGAGAGAGAGAGAGAGAGAGAGAGAGAGAGAGAGAGA
>NW_020951112.1:706935-715159 GCF_900497805.2 Vombatus ursinus | reverse complement strand
AGAGAGAGAGAGAGAGAGAGAGAGAGAGAGAGAGAGAGAGAGAGAGAGAGAGTGCTGGGGGCAATCAGGGAAGGTCTCTTGGTGCAGGTGGGTCCTGATCAATGCCTTTAAGAAAACTAGGGATTCTATGAGGCAGAGGTGAGGAGAGAGAGCATTCTGGGGAAAGGTGATGATTATGTTTCTGCAAAGGACCATGTTATAAAGTACTTTCCCCCATAAACAAGTTCTACCACAAGGACCCTGTTATAATAAGGGTCTAAGCAATTCTGATCCTGAAGAAGCTAATGATTAATTTCTGGCACTGTCATCAAAAAGCACTAAGTCTGGTTAGTAGCTCAGTTGATGATGACCCCAATAATACCCACATCTAATTCATTGTAGGGTGCATCATGGTATAATGGGAAGGAGCCCTGGATGGGGAGTCATCTGTCCTTGGTTCCAATCCAAGCCTAACTCCTTACTTTTGGACTAAGCTAGGGGCACTGAGTTATTTCTCTCTTGGTCTCAGTTTCTTCCTCTCTAAAATGGGAGCTTTGGACTAGATCCAGACTGTAGGTAGAGCTGGAAGGGACCTTGGGGCCAATCTAGTCCAACTCTCTCATTTTGCTGGAGAGGAAGCAGGGGCATAGAGTCCCTGAGTGACTTACCCAAGATCCCACAAACCCAAGTCTTCTGATTTCAAGTCCAGTACTCTTTCCAGATCCCTATTTTCATCCCACTTTACAGATGGAGAAACTGACTCTTGCTCAAATATGCTAGAGTAACATTAACTGTAGGTGGCAGAGTGGATAGAGCTCTGGTCTTAAAATAAGGAAGACTCCTCTTTGTGAGTTCAAATCAAGCCTCAGACACTTACTAACTGTGTGACCCTGGGCAAGTCACTTAACCTTGTTTGCCTCAGTTTCCTCATCAGCAAAATGAATTGGAGAAGCAAATGGTAAACCACTCCAGTATCTTTGCCAAGAAAATCCCAAATGGGCTCACAAAAACAACTCAACAACAACAAAAGCATTAACTCTACAGCTCATTTCCATGTTGTAGTTCCAGCTCAATGGTCCTATTACATTTTTTAAAAATTCTCCCAAGTGACCTTGAGACTCTTCAAGTCTTTGAATTTTTAAAAAGGGGTATAGGATCATATAGATTGTACATTCAATGAAAAAAACCCATTTATTGTTCACCTACTGTCTGCAAAACACTGAATGGTCAAGCACAACAGTGGAGACTGACACTGGGAAATTCAAGGAGATTCTTTTGCCCACTTACATTAGGCCATATTCTCACTCCTAATCTCAGTCTACAAATGTTTTTAAGTTGAATCCTCCAGATTTAGGGGAAGAGAGCAAGCATTTATTAAGTGCCTACTGTGTGCCAGTTATGGTACTAAGTGCTTTACAAATATTATCTCATCTGATCTTCACAGCAGCCCTGTGGGGTAAGTGCTATTATTACCCCATTTTACAGTTGAGGAAACTGATAAGACCTGGACATCCCAGACTTTATCTAGGCAGTGGAAATTTAAAGACCACATGGTTCCCCTTGAAGAATAAACCTCTCTTCAGGTGACCTCTGCCAACATTTCTTTCCTATGTCTATTGCAAATGCATTTTATTTGTATTAGCATTTTCCTGGTATCAACCAATTACAGATGAGGCATTTGGAAAGCAAGACCTAGCACAAAATAGGTAAATGCATTTCCCAGAGAATCCTGGGGTTTTTTAAAGACAAAATATATGTGATTAGTGCCCAAGGTAGGGTATAGAAGGGATTCTGACCCGTCCTAGGAATGGATTCCCTCAAGTCACGGTACAGTTGAAAGACTTGGGGCCAGGGGACTCACACCCTGACTCTGTCACTCACTACCTGTGAACGTGGAACAAATCTCTTCACCTCTCTTCGCTTTGGTTTCCTGGTTGGTTTTCTGAGCCTCGGTTTCTTTAAATGTAAAAATGAGGGGGTTGGACTAGATGGTGCCCAAACTCTTTTCCAGCTCCAAATGAGCTCTAAAAATGAGGTTTGACCAGATGATCTTTACGATTTCTTCCATCTCTAAAGTTATGATTGTGTGACCTTGGGAAAGTCACTTGCCTTCCCTAGCCCAGAGCTTCTTTGATTGTAAGATGAGGAGATTGAACAAGATGTTTCCCTAAAGTTCCTGCTATCTCCACTATCTACTAAGGATTTGAAAAACATGAAGTTCATCAGTAGTCTTGGGATAAAATTTAGAAGAGCCCGGAATCCCACCAGGTCAAGAATGATATGAAATTGAATTTGGCATATGGGGATGTCAGGCCCTTCCTAAGGGGAGGTTAGTTACAGAATTCGATTTACCTCAAAGGATTCTTAAGCTTCTATGTGCATCTTGGTGAAGGAGTAGATAAAGAGAGATCAAAGTTCTTGCTCTCCTGAAGTTTATGATCTAATAGTGCAGAAGTAACCCCCCCCCAAAAAAGCAAAAACAAAGGCAGCCGTCCTTATTAGCAGGTCCTCTCTGGTCTTTAGTTTTCTGAGAAGCAATAAGGTCTAGTTCATAGAATTCTGTACTAGGGGAGGGAGACTTGGACGTAAGGCAGACCTGAGATACCTATTAGATTACTCTAGTGAGCCTGGGCTTAATCTATTAACACTTAACCTTTCTGAGATTCAGTTTTCTTCATCTGTGAAATGGGGATAATAATAGCAATTACTTCACCGGGTTCTTTTGAAGGACCAGTGAGATAACACATGTAAAGTGTGTTAGGCACATCTTAAAGTGATCAGTGAGATGAAGTAATAATGTTAGCAGTTCCTTTTTTCCTAATTGGGAGGAAGAATACGTTGGGTTAGATATACTCTAAGATTCCCTCCAGTCCCTTCCAGTCCCATGATCTTATGGTGTAAGCCATGAAGCGTAGCAATATAGTAAATGCTCAGAAAAGATAGATGATATTTGGGGTTAACCAGTCACCAACTGATAGCTAGGTGGTGCAGTGGATAGAGCATGGAGTCAAAAAGATCTGAGTTCAGATCTGGCCTCAGACATCTGCTAGTTGTATGACCCTGGATAAGTCACTTAGCCCTGTTTGCCTCACTTTCCTTATCTGTAAAATGAACTGGAGAAGAAAATGACATACCCCTCTAGTATCTTTGCCAAGAAAACCCCAAATGGGGTCATGAAGAGTCAGAACTGAAACAACTGAGTAACAACAAAAGTCACCAATGGTATTTTTCCTCCCTGAGACTTTGATTTCTCTGGATTGTAATGGAGGATATTTGAGCAATAACTAAAGGAGGAAAATATTAGGTAAAGTATCATAAGATTACAGATCAAGAGTTGAGTGAGACTTCAGAGACCTTTTTATTCCAACACTAGATACTATGGTTGAGAAATCTCAGGCCCAGGGACAAATGACTTACCCAAGGTTACACAGCAGAGCCAGGATTTGAGCCCACATCACAGCTTTAAAGCTGGATGGAATTTCAAAATCCATAGAGTTGAATCTCTAGTCACATAGCTGAGCCTTGATTTGAGCCCATGCCATAGATTCAGAGATAGAAATGACCTCCAAGGACATACTTTATGAAGAAGGAAACAAAGGCCCAACAAGCCCTCCAGGGGAAGGATTTCCCAGGGTCAGCTTCATCATGAGCCCATATAGTACATTCCAATGTGAAAGCTTAGGAAAGTCCAATTGTTGACTTTGAGTTGGAAAGGGCCTCAGAGGTGATGGAGTCTAACACTCTAATTTTACAGATGAGGAAACTGAAGCTGAGCTAGGGTGAGTGCTTTGCCCAAGGTCACGCCCACAGCAAACATCAGAGGTAGAATTTGATGTCAAACAACCTGAGTCACCTCCGGACAAATCCCTCGCCCTTTCTGAGCTTCAGTTCCTTTTCTGTAAGATGAGGGTGTTGAACTCCACGGCCTTTGAGGGCCTTTTCTATCACTGGATCTAGGATCCTGGCATCCTATGAACACAGGTCATCTGACTTCAAACCCTGGCCTCTTTCCACTGAACCACACTGTGTAACAGAAGAAGATTCCCCTCCTGGCTTTAGGTGGTAAATGACCAACCGCATCAGAGTAGCTTAACACACTTCCGCTGAAGTTTCTTCCTGAGATTGATTTCTGCTTGACAGCCTCGGGGAAAACATGCCCTCCTCACAAGACAATGGGGTCTCCTGATGAATTATTATGATACTATTAGCTTTCATTGATTATTGTCTCTTAAGATTTGCAAAGTTTTTATTTATTCGATGTTATGGTCAATAATCAATAAACATTTATTAACTGCCCTCTATGTGCTGGGCAGTGTACTAAGTTCTGGGGATAAAACACAAATAGGAACTACTGGGGATAAATATACAAAGAGGAACAAGGATCATAGTACAATATTGCCCTTACTGTGTACAACATTCTTCTGGCTCTTGTCCTCCAGAAACTTACAATATAATGGGTTAAGATAATATATAAATATTAAGATAATATATAAGATAATATATAAAAGATAATATATAATATATATAATATATGTATATAATATATAAAAGATAGTATATAAAAGGAAACTGAAAGGGGTGGGGGAGTTCTGGAGGGTACTAGGTGGGGAGCAGTGATGTTCATGGAGTTATCCTTGGAGTTCCATCCAGTCAGAGCTACTGATGGAAAATGAAGTTACCTGGAAAGAAAGTTATGGTAGCACAGGTATCATTAACTTCATCTCAGAGAGAGGAAATGGTGTGGCTAATGCCACAGGCAGGAGTGGAGTCCAAGTTTTCCAGACTGCAATTCCAGCACTCTATTCACTACAACACATTTCATCTACAATGAAATGACTACCAAATGCACAATTTGGACTGATGGTATCCTTGCCAGAATAAATTATGAAAAAAAAAGCGTCGGATCTAGAGTTGGGGGCTTTGGTTTGAATCCCCCTTCTGTTACCTACCAGCTGTGTGACTTTGGGAAAATGTCTTGAACTCTCTTGGCATCAGCTCCCTCGTAGAGAAAATGAAGGCATTGACTTTCTAAGCTCCCTCCTAGCCCAGATCTGTGTGCCTAGGATATGCACTGAGATCCAGGCAGAAACTAGTTACTGCAGTGTCCCCCTGCAAAGCAGTGTGGTCTTACCGTGAACTTTGACTTTGACACTGGATTGGGGAGAAGGAAGAGAGAAGGGTGAAGAAAGAGCACAGATTTAGAGTTCTTAAGACATCTATTTAAAACATTCGTTTTTAAAATTTTGAGTAACAAGCTCTTTCCCTCCTTCCAGCCCCTCCCTCACCCCTTGAGAAGGCACACAATATGATATCAATTATACATGTGAAATCATGCAAAACATATTTCCATGTTAGCCATGTTGCCAAAAAAGACAAGAAAAATAAAGAAAGTGAAAAAAGTCTGCTTCAGCCTGCACTCAGGGTTCATCTGTTCTCTCTCTGGAGCTGGGTAGCATTTTTCATCATGGGTCCTTTGGAATTGTCTTGGATGGTTGTACTGATCAGAATAGCTAAGTTTTCACAGCTGATCATAGTACAATATCGCCCTTACTGTGTACAACATACTTCTGGCTCTGCTCCCTTCAATTTTCAATAGATTTAAAATTCTAAGGGCCATCAGAAATTATTTCATCTAATACCTCATTTTATGGAGGAGGAAACTGAGGCTCAGACAGATGAAGTGACTTCTCCAGAGAAGCAGGATCAGAAATTTCGAGCCTCAAGGGACCTTAAGAGGCTGCCTAAACCATCGGCCTTCATTTTTACAGAATAGGAAACTGAAGCCCAAAGAAGTCATTCGACTTGCCCCAAGTGACATATTTAATAGCGGCAGAGGAATAGTGAATCAAATCAGGGGCCATCTTTCCCCAAATCCAACTCCCCCTTCTAACATTTCTTAATGCCTACCAGGAGAGCTACAAAAGCTGAGCCAATCTATTGTAACAGAGCAGGGAGGGGGAAAGGAAGCCAGAGGCCTCCCCAACAATGAAAGCCGAAAGCTGGACTTGAGCAGTTTATGATTTGAGAAAGACTGGCTTCATTCAGACCAACAAGCAACTTTTTTTTCCTCCTGGGGGAAGGAGGGGAGAGGGGAGATTGGAGTGGGGGAGGGGATGGGGAGATGGTGGTGGAGGGAAATCTTCATGTGAGACAGACAGTAATGTCCTTATTCATGCTGTAAGCTGGCCGGCCCACTTCAGCAGCCAGTCTTCACAATACCCCCAAGTGTAAAAAAAAAAATACAAAAAAACCACTTGCTTCCCCTCTTTTTTATATGAGTATTGACATTCTTGTGCTGCATTAGGGGAGCTAATTTAGCTTCCAGTTCTAAGAATTTTTGAATCTATAGCCAGTAATTATTGGCATTCAGGGCTACAAAAGAGGAAAACAAAGCAGGCAAATTCTAGCACATTCATGTGGGATTGGGAGCTGAATTAGGATCCTCACACCCCATTGAATGATCAGCCCCCTATTAGAGCCTTATTAAAATGGTAATGATTATATGCCAGATATAGGCAGGCAGCCGCACCTGTCAAAAACTCGCCCGATGACTCTCTTCATTCAAATGTCTGCCTCTTGAATCAGTCTCAGGTTTACTTCTCTGTGAAGTTTTTTTTTTTTTACCCCACCTCCCCCATTTTCTTTCTTTGCTTAAACAAGAAAAGATACAAGAACAAACAGGTCCTTTGGGGGTCAGTGAGCGCTTTCCAGGCTGTATTTACTATACCTTCTGCCCATTTTTGGTTTGGGGAGCTTGGCGGGGTCAGGGGAGCAGTGGGACAGAAGATCTCTAGATTTGGGTAGGATGAGGAGGAAGAAGGGAAGGAAAAGTAAATTCTCCCTCTAAAAGAAAAACAACAGCCAATGCTCTACTTTTAATAGATTGAATAAAGGAAATGCAAATCCATCATTCATCTAGTAACTGGGATTATGCTATGGACAGAATACATGCAGAAGGGTCAGAGAAATACATTCTTGTTAACAGAGCAGTAATAGTCCCTGGGGTTTAAAGCAGGGGATTCTTAACAGGAACTTTAAAAATATTTTTGGGGGCTATTGTAATTTAATTGGTTTTCTTTGAAATTCTAGGTATTTTATTTTATGCCTTTAAAAGCAACATTCTGAGAATGGGTCCATAGGTTTCCCCAGACTGCCAGAGGGGGGACCACAACACAAAAAAGGTTAAGAACTCCTGGTTTAAATGGAATTCTGCAGTTCTCCCCACCCTCATTTTGAGAAGGTGAATATGGGGATACTCTTCTTACTCACAGCTTCCCTGAATTGGGGTTTAAAGATGAAGATGAGTTTTTGTTTAAAAGTGTTATAGACAATGGTTAACTGGAGTTTCCCTAAAAAGGCCAGATCTCATGTAGAGCAGAGAATCCAGCTCCTATCCTAGAATGAAAGCTCTGTCTTAAATGATTTCATCTATGAGTTTGTCAGAGGCCACACTATAAAAGAAAGCCTCTGGAGGGGCCCTGGGAGGTTGGAAGCCATCAATGGCATTGGTGACAGATGCTATGTCAGGGGAGGGATTGAAACACTTGCGGAGACAGAGGGATGTTTTATCTTCAAAAGAAGAACAGATTTTTTTGTTTGTTTTTGTTGGGAAAAGAATAGCATTCTGGGATTCCTGGAATTTCTTGGGGGCCATCCCAAAGGAAGGTGGTTTGTCATGCACAGTGTCTATGTTGGAAGAGATGTCTCTCATCCAGAGTGTATGGAAACACTAGCAATCAAAGGAAACACAGGATTTGTAGGTGAAGGTACTAGTAGGGCAAATGTAATACAAAGGATCACAGGATTTTAAACAGAAAAGAACCCCTGAGCCCATCCCCAACAAGTGGTCCAAGGCTATATCTCTAGCACAGCATAGTAGATAGAAGGATGGCCTTGGAGGTGGGAAGACCTGTGTTCAAGTCCCGTTTGTGACATATTAGCTGTGACCAAGCTCAAGCGACTTAATCTCTCAGTGCCTCTGGGCAACTCTCCAAGAGTAAGTTAAAAATAAATGAGAGGAGGGAGTTTCCATACACAATGGAATCAGGTTGAGAGAGGGAGAAAAAGGGGGCTGGAGGGAAAGAGAAAGGGAGAGGGAGAAGGAGAAAGAGGAGAGAATTCTTATGTGTATTACCATTAAGTTGGGTTTATTCTCAAAGTGTCTTGATAGAATTCAAACCACTACTATGTATCAGGCAGTGTGTGTGTGTGTGTGTGTGTGTGTGTGTGTGTGTGTGTGTGTGTG
>NW_020951112.1:700753-706925 GCF_900497805.2 Vombatus ursinus | reverse complement strand
GTGTGTGTGTGTGTGTGTGTGTGTGTGTGTGTGTGTGTGTGTGTGTGGAGAGAGAGAGAGAGAGAGAGAGAGAGAGAAAACATTTTCAAGTGCATACTATGTTCACTGTGCTAAGCACCAGAAATACTAATACAAGCCAAAATTTTTTTTAAAGTTCCTACCCTCATGGAGCTTATATTCTAATGAGGGATTACAAACTGAAAAAGATGTAAGAAGGGAGGATGAGGAGTAGAAGTAGGAGAATGTTGCATGGATGAGAAGGGTACTATAAGAAATGGCCATCTTGGGCAAGAAAATCAACAATCAGAAGAGGTGCCAGGGATGCAGACATCTCTAGGGTGAGAAGCCTACTGGCCTAAAGGTGGAAAAAGTTAGAGAATCATGAGAAAAGCCCAGAGAGAAATGTAACAGGAGGTTGTTGCTTGTATAGACCTCTTTGGCTTGCTCAACTGATTCAAGCTCTTCTCAGGGAAGATGCTGGGAAGTTTGCTTCCAATAGGGAGTGTGAAGGCAGTTGACCTGTATTAGATGCTGGGCATACAAAGAAGTGAACAAAACAATCCCTTCCCTCAAGGAGCTTCCATTCTAACATGAGAGACAACTTGTACATAAATAAGCATATAATATATAAGTGCATGTGTATATATACTAAGCAAATACAAATTCATTTGAGAAAGAGTGTATTAGAAACTGGAGGAATCAGGAAAGGTATCCTTAAGAATTCACTTGTACATTAGGGGTAGCTAGGTGGTGCAGTGGATAGAGCACCAGCCCTGAAGTCAGGAGGACCTGAATTCAAATCTGGCCTCAGACCAAACACTTGACACTTACTAGCTGTGTGACCCTGGGCAAGTCACTTAACCCCAATTGCCTAGAAAAACAAAACAAAAAACAAAACAAAAAAAAGGATTCACTTGTACAGAATTTTGAGGGAAACAAAAAGTTGAGGTGAGGAGGGTTTGCATTCTAGGCATAGGGAGCATCCATTTGCAAGGCAAGGTGTGGGGAGCTGGAGTGTAACATTACAAGGCACAGTCACAAGGATAGTTTAACTAGATTATAGGGTGCAAGAAGGTAGTAATATGGTTGGAAAGGCAATGAATGTATTGTAAAGACACAGTCAACTTAAGCCAGACAGAATTATATTTTAGATTCATCATAACCATTTAGTAGAAGAAGAAAAAAAAACTAGGCAGGAAGCTTAAAATTTCATGATAAGCTCCAAACAGAACATAACCTCTGCTTACCATCCATTTAAATCTTACTATCTAAATAATAATAATAATAGTAGCTAGCATTTATATAGTGTTTTAAGGTTTTCAATACATTTCATGTATATTATCTCATTTGATTCTCATAATAACCCTGGGAAGTAGGTGCTTTTATCTCCATTTTATAGATGAAGAAACTGAGGCTGACAAAAGTTAGGTGACTTGCCCAGAGTTACATGGAAATGTTCAGCATTAAGTGAAAAGTAATATATTCCCAAACTGTGTATAGCTATATTAGCAAATCTGATATGTTGGGTCATTGGTTTGAGCACACAAAGGGATCTCAAAGGTAATACTCAACAAGTGGTTAGCTAGATTCTATTTGAAGACCCTCTAAGAAGGGGTCATGGGATCATAGGTTTTTTTTTTTAATTTTTAGGCAATTGGGGTTAAGTGACTTGCCCAGGGTCACACAGCTAATAAGTGTCAAGTGTTTGGTCTGAGGCTGGATTTGAACTCAGGTCCTCCTGACTTCAAGGCCAGTGCTCTATCCACTGTGCCACCTATCTGCCCCAATGGGATCATAGATTTGAGATGGAAGGGACTTTATCTAGCCCAGGTATCCTGTTTCACAGATAAAATACATGATTCTTAGAGAGTTTTATCAATTTGGCCAAGATCATTGGTAAAAGAGGCAGAACTTGGATTTTAACCCAGGTTAAAAACCAGGCCACAAATCCAGGACTTTTTTCCCAACACACTGACGCTACATGTGTTTTACCATTATTTGTTGCTATTGTTGTTGTTTATCCTTCATCCTTGAAGAGGACCATGACACCAGGGAGGTGATGCCATGACATGCAAGTGAATTGGATTTAAGTGAGGGAGGGCTGTGCAGAGTCACCAGCCTCACTTTCTCCTCTGGAGCCATCTGAGTCCAGTGGCAAGATACAGATCAGGATGGCTAGAGATGGCCAAGGATTCAGTGAGAGACCTTACCTTGGTCTTTTTAAGCTAAGGTCTTTAACAAGTTTCAGTATAACTGAGGAAATGCCCATTCAGTGATTAAGGCTAGGTAAGAAACGAGGCAGAGAATGGCCTCTTTACCTAGTCAAAAAAAATCAACTTAGTTGTTTCAGTTGTGCCTGATTCTTCTTGACCCCATTTGAGGTTTTCTTGGCAGAAATACTGGAATGGTTTGCCATTTCCTTTTCCAGCTCATTTTATAGATGAGGAAACTGAGGCAAACAGGTTTAAGTGACTTGCCCAGGATCACACAGCTAGTAAGTCTCTGAGGACATATTTGAACTCATGAAGATGAGTCTTCTTGACTCTAGGCCTTGGCACTCTATTCGCTGAACCATTACTAACCAGGGACCCAAATAAGACCACGTTGAAAACTACCTTTGAATTTATTACTAAATTGAATTATTCAGAATAATTGATAGGAAGCTTAAAGCAAACATATTTATGGATAGCTTATGGACAGGTCAGGGAGAAAACAATCCAAATAGAGGAAATATTAGTGAACTAGAAGAGTATCTTGGAGTTTTTGCATGTAGGACAAGGGGTATGAAAGGCCTCCTGAGTTGAGGAGCAGGAAGACATAACACCAACCCATGGTGGGAGACAGACATTGAGTTGCTAGAGAGAACAGAGAAGGACAGGGAGGACAAACAGGCTCCCACAGTGTACCATCCAATAGCTCCCTATATTAACTCATTAATTATAGCCAACCAGGTGCTAAGTTCTGTTGATGGAATGCACATGTGAGCATCATTTCCGTTCTATAATCCTGGAATTCGACTTCCTTGCACAAAGCCCCAGTTGCCTCACCTTACTTACAGCTTTGTTGGGAACTACAGCTTATTAAAAGCTATGGACCTTTTACATGTAATTGAGAAAAAAATAAAATAAAAGAGGAAAACAACCGTAGACTGATAACTCATCATACATAGTCAGTCCTTCTCCTGACCCAAGACACCTCCCTTTATGCTTTCATTTAGAGAAGCACGTGCCGCTTTGGTTTAAATCTTCAAGATTTGGATCAATTCACTCAACACGGAGCACGCACTAGCACGATACACAGGAAGACAAACTTAATTCTGAGGAATGTATTTAAAAGACTCAAAATGTAACCTCTCCATTTGATCAAAAAACATGTTTCATTCTCCAAGGTGGTGGAGTGATAGGTTAGAAGATGGCTTGGTTCCAAAAACCTGGACAGGCTCGAATGGACTGAGCACTGGAGAGAATTCTTTGTGGACCCATTCAATCTTCTGCCTCCAATCTTGACTGTTGAATCCCTGCTTTCCTTTAAAGCCCAATGCTGGTGCAATTTCTTCCATGAAGTTTTCCTGCTTCCATAGGAGCCCTTTCTACTCCTCTCTCCCCCTACAAAACCATATCCCCAGAATGAAAGTGATCTCTCTCTCTCCTCAAATTTCTAAAATATTCTGTCTGACTTGTCTATTCATAGAATCATAACATCTTAGAGTTGGAAGGGGCCCCAGAGCTCCAATACCTTTATTTTACAACTGAGTAAAGTGAGGGCCCGAGAGAGTAAGTGATTTGTCCAAGGCTGTTCAGAGGCAAGAGGTGAACCCAGGTCTTAAAAACTCGAAGTTCAGCGCTGTATTCATGCCTCTCAAAGCAAGCCTTCTGGACTTGGAGCCAAGAGAGCTGGATTTAAGTCTTACTTCAGACCCTTACTCACTGCAAGCCCATGACTCATTGATAAAAGATGACTTTTGATGACTTGATGACTCAGAATTTCAGATTCCTCATCTCAAAAACAATAACACTTGTGTGATCACACCATGTTTCAGTCACTCCAACCCCTTTGTAGGGTTGTGTATATGAAGTGGAAGAATCCTGACTTAGACACTAGATGGTTAGCTTTTGAATCAGGATGAGCTAACTCTGGCCCATTGTGACTGCATGACTGTGGGCCAGTCACCCAACCTCTCTTTTGTTGTGTCAAAAGCATTTTGCAAACCTTAAAGTGCTAAGAAAAACATGATGGATTATGAGTGTTCATCAATCAATCATTCAATCAACAAACATCTATTGAGTTCTCACTCTGTTCCTTTCACTGTGCTGGATACCAAAGATACAAGGACTAAAAGTCTCTGCCCTCAGTGAGTTTATATTCTACTGAGGCAACAAGGGAAATGAATATAAGTAAACATGAAAGATGTACAAAGTTCTTGGGGAAGGTTAGGTGGGCAAAACCAGCTGGAGGGCATCAGGGAGGTTTCAGGTAGGAGGTGGCATTTGGGCTGAACTTTGAATGAAGCTGGGGATTCGGAGAGATAGAGATAAGGATGGCATGCCTAGTGATCTTACAGAACAGTCAGTACAGAGGAACAGACACAGGAGATGGCATTCTATATAGGGGGATAAGCAGGGCCAGTTTAACTGGGATATGGAACGTGTGAAGGTAACTTATATGTAACAATTTGGGAAAGGTAGGCTGAGACCTATTGTGAATGGAGGAGTTCACATTTCATTCTCGAGGTGAGAGGGAGTTCCTGGACACTTAGAGCAGAGGAGGGCCAGAGTCAGAGCACCTCTTTAGGAATATAAATTTGGTGACTCTGTGGTGGATGGACTGAAGAGGGGGGAGATGAGGCAGGGAGACCAATGAGAAGGCCACTGGAATAGTTTGGGGAGGTGATAAAGGCTTGTGTGGGTAGAGAGTGGGAACAGAGGTGATATATGGGATGAGGAAGAAATAATGGGGTGGGGGTAGCTAGGTGGCACAGTGGATAGAGCACCGGTCCTGAAGTCAGGAGGACCGGAGTTCAAATCTGGCCTCAGACCAAACACTTGACACTTACTAGCTGTGTGACCCTGGGCAAGTCACTTAACCCCAAATGCCTAAAAGTAAAAAAAAAAAAAAGAAAGAAAGAAATAATGGGATGACAACAAGAGAAACTCTTGACGAAGTAACCATAAAACATATTTCTGCTTAAAAGAACAGTTCCCATTTCTAGAGAGCTTTAAGATTTACAAAGCATTTCCCCCATGTATTATTGTACCCATTTTACAGACAAGGGCACTGAGTCTTAGAGATTTCGTGAAATTCACACAGCTAGTAAGTGACATAGACAAGATTTGGATCCAGGTCCTCTGACTTCCAATTCAGTATTTTTCCCATGTTTCACCATGTTTCAGTCACTCCAACCCCTTTGTAGGGTTGTATATAGGAAGTGAAAGAATACTGGCTTAGATACTAGATGTTAGCTTTGGCATCAGGATGAACTAACTCTGGCGCATTGTGACTACATGACTGTGGGCCAGTCACCCAACCTCTCAGGGTCCTAGGCACCTCTCAAAAGCTGCCAATTACTCACCATTGCAGATCTGCATTGGTGCAAAGATGTTGCTACAGGAGTCAAGATAACCTATAAACTTTAATCAAAGATGATATGATTACCTGCTTTAGTCACCAAATATGAGTCAGAGGTCTTAGAGATGTCCTGAGTTGGCAAAGATGACATTTCCTGTGATCGGCAATTGGCTGAAAACAACACCAGATGAATAAATAGAGAAAATTCGCATTCCTTCTCCAATTTGCAATCCAGAGACAGTCCCTTACCCAACCCGATTTTCTCTCTTCTTTTGCTGGTAGGGGCTGGAAAATGTCTCAACCAAATTAAGCTAATGGAGGTCAGTGTGGGGGGACATACCATTAATTTCAAAGAACAAGGAGATAGATGGAGAAAAGACAAGGTAATGATTTGTGACAGGGGGCCCCAAATTTGATTTGAACAATTCAATTACCCTTCTTAAAGTTCCCCAAAGAAATCTGTTACAATGCCCTCCACTCCCCAACCACACTGATAGGAGACAAAAGCTGCTTAATAACCATCCAGGATCACTTCCTCTGGGACATGCTGTAGGAACCCAGGGCAAATACAGAACAGAACGCAACAAACCAAAGGGGGAGGGGAGGG
>NW_020951112.1:624005-700743 GCF_900497805.2 Vombatus ursinus | reverse complement strand
GTGTGTGTGTGTGTGTGTGTGTGTGTGTGTGTGTGTGTGTGTGTGGAGGGGCACCCATTATTTGGATTGTTCTGACCAAAAAACAAGAGGCCAATTGGCAGTCAGAAGACTTTTTTATCCAATACGTATAGGGTATCGGTTACCCACCATACCACCTATCTGCCTTCTGTGTACCTATTGAGCACCTACTATGAGCATCTACTATGGGCAGTTAGGTAGCACAGTGCATAGAGCACCAGGCCTGAAGCCAGATTCATCTTCATGAAGACACATCTTCCTAAGTTCAAATCTGGCCTCAGACACTTATTAGCTGTGTGACCTGGGCAAGTTCACTGAACCCTGTTTGCTTCAGTTTCCTCATCTGTAAAATGAGCTAGAGAAGGAAATGGTAAACCACTGCAGTATCTTTTCCAATAAAACTCCATGGGCAGTACGATCTATGGGGTCACAATGAGTCAGACAGGACTGAATGACACACACATGAGGTACTGAGACATTTGAGTGTCTTGCCTGAATTTGCACAGTCATTGTATGTCAGAACTAAGATGAGAATGGAAAACTTCCTGAGTCTAAGTCCCTCAATCCATTATGGTACTGCCTTTCAATTGTCATTTTTAAGCTCAAAGGATACAAACCATTTTGATTCTGATAATCAAAGGGCAGCAGGGTGTACTGGATAGAATTTTAGACCTGGACTTTGGAAAGCCTGGGTTCAAATCTTGCCTGTGCCTCTTGCTTACTATGTGATGATGAGCAAATCACTTTACTTTTATGAGGCTCACTTTCCAAATCCATAAAATGGGAATAAACAGTGGGAAAGAGAGTTTTGAGAAAGGCTTGCTCTAGACACAAGTTCCCATGGTGGCAGATAGGGACCATAGGGGAGTGGGAGACAATTGTCAGCAGGGACAAGACAGGGTAGAGCCTCTTTTCATCCATTGATCATTATTTTTATAATCATTTGCATCCCTCCTACTAGGGTTGAATAATCTTAGCGATTGCATCCTTCTCACAAAGAACTAGAAACTGAGCAGGGAGGTGGGCCATCAACTGAGAAGTAGCTGAACAAGTTTTAGTATGTGGATGTGATGGAGCATCATTGTACTGTAAGAAATGATGAAGGAGATGGCTCCAGAGAAACCTGGGAAGACTTGTATGAATTGATGCAGACTGAAGTGAGCAGAATCAGTAGAACAATTTATATAGTAGTAACAATATAGTAAAGATAATCAACTCTGAAAGACTTAAGAACTCCAATTAACCAGCAATGATCAAATATGATTCCAGGGGATTGCTGATGAAATATACTATTCACTTCCCTAGAGAGGTGATAAACACAAAGTACAGATTGAGATGTATATATTTTTGGATATGACCAATGTGGGAATTTGTTTTACTTGATTGTAATATTTGTTACAAGGATTTTGTTTTTCTTTTTTAATTGGGGAGGAGAAAGTGGGAGAGAGAGAGAAAGAGAGGGAGAGAGAGAGAGAGAGAGAGAGAGAGAGAGAGAGAGAGAGAGAGAGAAGGCAGATTTTCATTAAACAGAAAAAAAATAAAAAAGCTAAGATTGCATCCCTCTACTTTGTGCATGTCTTTGCCTCTATTTCCTTTTTCTTTTGCAGAATATTTATTTTTCCTTAATGCAATAATTCACCCCACTTATGGTTTTCCTTCCTCTCCATTCCTTTACATCCTTTCCCAGTGTTGACTTTGTCCACCACCAGTCCTTACTCCCCCTCCCTGGAAAGAAAGAAAGAGCCAGAAAAGATCTCTTAGAACACTTTGTGTTGTGAAAGCCCCACAAGCCAGTGGCGTACGCCCGAGCCTTGCCCTGGTATTCACACATGCTCTGCCCGCAGGATGGCCCAAGCTTTGGCGGGCAACATGGCCCTCAGAATCCGTGAGCTGATGATGAATGGCTGTGAAGCCTTTGTAATTGCTCAGGCCCCTTTGTGGGGTCAGACAATGGAGGAAGACACAAGTCTGGCTCGGGAGAGCAACGGATAAAACTGCTGGGCAGGATGGCGGGCTCCTGCCGGCATTACTACTTGTTGACATTGAAAGGATTTCACAACAAGTGAGCAGAAACAGAAACGATTCTGTTCCATGGGGCTATTAGCTGCAACGTGTGGCACCGGAGCGGTCACTCCTGATGTGTTTCCTTGCTAATGAGCTCTGAATGCCCTATTAAACTGGGATGCTATAGGCCCAGAGCCACCAGGACAATGGTATGCATGAATGACTTTCTCCATTGCTATTGGTCCTTCCAAGGAGGAAGCAACTGGCAATACTCAAATTTAAACGAGACTGACAGTATAGTTCAATGATCATTAATTAGAGTTCATGGACAGATAAAGACTCAAAGCCATCTCTAATGACAAGATAGCAGGGTACAATTACTCACTCAGGAGCTGGCCTATGCTTGTGTCCTGTCCTATTTCTGTCTTCCTATGGACTTGTAGCAAGTTGGATACCTAGAAAATGAGAGAATCCTTGTAAAAATGCTTAAACCTTCTTTCAAAAAAAGTAATGAATCGTCAAAATAAAGGATAGCGTTATGACACGGATATACCTAGTCTCATTTATCTGTCACATTTTAAATTACCTATTGTCAATATGGATTTAAGGCTTATAGTGTAAAGAGTTTTTTGATTAGTTCAGAGAATTAGTCTAACCCTCTCACTTTATAGAAAAGAAAATTGAGTTCTGTGGAGGTCAAATGACTTGCCCAAAGTCTCAATTATAGATTCAGAGATGAAAAAGACCCTAGAGGTCATCTAGTCCAGTGGTATCAAACTCAAATGCAAATGAGGGCCACCAAACCATGGGCAGCTAGGTGGCAAAGTAGATAGACCATCCAGCCTAGAGTTAAGAAGACGAGTTCAAATCCAGCCTCAGACCCTAACTGTGTGACCCTGGGCTAATCATTTGCCCTTTTCCCGGGAGGTAGGTACTATTATCATCCGAATTTGACTGATGAGCAAACAGAAGCTCAGAGAATTTAAGTGATTTATTCAGGACCACACAGCTGGTAAGCACCTGAGATGGGATTTGAATTCAGGTCTCCTCGACTCCACATTCAACACTCTATTTCCTATACCTCCTAGCTGTCTGCTTTTCCTCTTGACATACATGTTAAAATGAGGCCATCTAATGATAGTTAGTATTTATATAGCATTATAAGGTTTGCAAAGCCCTTCACACATATGATCTCATTTAATTCTTGCAACAACCTTGAGAGATAGGTACAATTATTATCCCCATTTTACAGATTAGGAACTGAGGCTGATGGAGGTTTCCCAGGGTCACACAGTCAGTGATCATCAGAGACAATATTTAAATTCAGATTTTCCTAAAATAGAAGCCCATCATTCTCTCCATTGCACCAATTAGCTGACTACAGAATAATGCTCAGTGGCTCTGATGTTGACTGAAGGTGTTCTAGCTTCTAATGATCAATACGGACAAGGATAGAGTAAGAAGATCCCATTAGAAGAGGGATTCTTTACCTTTCTTGTGTCACACTTCCCCTGGGAAGTCTGGTGAATTCTGTAGACCTCTTCTTATAATCACTCTTTTAGGGACAGCTAGGTGGCACAGTGGATAGAGCACTGGCCCTGGATTCAGGAGGACCTGAGTTCAAATCTGGCCTCAGACACATAACACTTATTAGCTGTGTGACCCTGGGCAAGTCACTTAACCCCATTGCCTAACGAAAAAAAAAAGGCAAAAAAAAAATCACCCTTTTAAATAAATAAAATACACACACTTGAAAAGAAAATCAACTATATTGAAATACACTTATCAAAATAATACCACATTTTGAAAAAAAACAACCAAGTTTATGGACTGCAGGTTAAGAACGCTGCTCTATATAAGTGTCTTCATGTTTTAAATGTCATCTTTACTATGGGGAGTTTCTTTTCCCCAATAGGGTATCTCTTTTCTGCTAAGGTCACCTTGTAAGACAAATGTACCAGGGCCATGATGTGGTTGGTGAGCAAATAGTTACCATGGCAACAGTAGACGCAATGGTCTCTACAATCAATTGTTCATGAAGGTCTATGCATATAAAAATGGGGGTGGGGTAAAGTGTTGCTTGAGCTAATAGAATGTACCCTTCTTTTATGGTGCTCCCCAGAATGTCTTGGAATGCTTCAGGAGATTTGTTAAAATCACTGTAATAGTGTAAACCCTGGAGTGAAATTACTGTAGTCTTACCCTACACCAGAGAACCACTCTAATTTTTTTTTTTTGTGATTTACAAATTTTGCAATCTGTTATAAGCCTCCCTGTCTCATAGATGTATCCATTCTTCCCACCAACCTATTATGTGTTCCAGGGATTTCATTTTCTCCTTTTGAATAGGCTCTTCTCCAACGTGGCAAATAGTGCTGTTGATGTAGGTTCTGGGAGTGGGTCTAGACCACTGTAGTATGTTGCATAGGGTCCCAGGAGGACCTTAGAATACAGAATTACTCCAGCCCATCGGTGATCTCATCAGAGTGGGCGTTACTTCTAATGGTGCCATTCTTAACCCATCCAATGATGCTCATCCTGCAAGATTCTTGTCCATGGCTTTCTATGGGTTCATCATTCCAAGTATTCAAGATTTTTCTTGCTTTCTCTTACTTGATTTTTGAAACACACAAATTGTCAAATGGTTGTCTCTCACTCTTGCCATGTGGCCATTCCACCTGACTTTCTGCTCATTGCCACCTCCATGGTTCAGGAGACCAGGAAGAATGAATCTCTGAAAGATGACAGGAGAATCCCACAAGTCACATCAATTACCTAATATCTGTCTACACCAAACCAGGGCTGAAATGGACCTCTAGGAGGCAAACAATCTGATTTGGATGTGAAAAGCTATTTTCTACGTGCCACCTTCTCACATCTGGATCAGCTTATATGCCTCCTACAGGTCCAGTTTAGGTAACGTCACTGCCCTAAGCAGCTGGATAGTAGCCCTGTGGTGTAGGGGATAAAGCATCAGTCTTAGAGTCAGGAAAACCTAGATCTGAATACTGCCTCAGACCTTTAATAGCTGTGTGACCCATGGCACCTCCCCTCACTGAACTCAGTTTCCTTACCTGTAAAATGAATGGTTTGGACTAAATTATGCATCTATGCCTTTTCTATACTCTTTGGCATGGCCAAATTGACCTGCTTTTTTGCATCTTTATTTTATCATCCTATATGTTAATTGTCCTACCCAGCTTCCTCATTTTAAAAAAGAAATTATTTACTAATTTTTTAACATTTTTTCTTTTTAAATTGAGTTCCAAATTCTCTTCTTCCTTCCCATACCCTCCCCCACCCGCTGAGAAGGCAAGCAATTTGATAACAATTATCCATGTGAAATCATGCAAAACATATTTCCATCTCAGTCATATAACAAAGAGTAAGAAAAATAAGGGAAGTGAGAAAGTTATACTTCAATTTGCACTCAGAGCTCATCCATTCTCTCCCTGAAGGTGGATAGCACTTTTTCATCTTGAGTCCTTTGGCATGTCTTGGATCCCATTGGGTTGATCAGAGTAGTCAAGTCTTTCACAATTGGCCATCATTACAATATTGCTGTTACTGTGTATAATACTCTCCCAGTTTTCTCATGTCACTTTGCATCAGTTCATGTAGCTCTTGCCATGTTTTTCTGAACCCCTCTCCCCCATCATTTCTTATAGCACAGTAGTACTCCATCACAATGATACGTCACAAATTATTCAGCCATTCCTCGATTGATGGGCATCTCCTCAATTTACAATTCTTTGCCACCACAAAAAGAGCTGCTAGGAATATTTTTTGTACATTCAGGTCCTTTCCTTTTTCTTTGATCTCTCTGAGATACAGGCCTTGTCATGGTTTTTCAGTGTCAAAGGGCATGCACAGTTTCATAGCCCTTTAGGCATAGTTCTAAACTGCTCTCTAGAATGGTTAGTTCTATTCAACCAACAGTTCATTAGTGTACCTATTTCCCCCCATCCTCACCAGCATTTGTAATTTCTGATAGGTGTGAGGTGGTACCTCAGAGTTCTTTTAATTTGCCTTTTGGTAATCAATAGTTATTTAGAACTTTATGTCACTGATAATCATTTACTCCTTCATCCAAGTCACTGATAAAGATTTGAGACTTTCCATATTCAAGGTTTTCATTTTTTCCTCTTTTTGGAATCTTTGGTAATTTTCTGTCTTGTTTTTCCCTCTTATTTTCCTGATTACTCATTCTGACTCCCTCTTTTTTGATTTAGGTTTCCTGGGGGACTAGATCTCAAAGCATTTCAGCCTCCATCCACACTGGGCAATTCATGGTTCATCAGTATAGGTCTCTGTCCCAAGTAGCTTTTGGGTGGTCAGAACTGGCCCTAGCTGTATGCTGTGCTCTTCTTTTAGGCTTGATGGAGGGCTGCACAGCCCCTCACATGCACAGTGTCTTATCTTGGTGACCTATTCCATTTCTTCTGTTCTTTAGTTCTTTGGCCTGGTGTGGCATCTGCAGTATAGGGCTACCAGAAGTTCAGAGCTTTTGCTCCTAGGGAACTATAGCCAAGCTGGCTGTTGGTATCTAAGAAAAATTCCAGAGCCTGTAGTTGAGGTCTCTACAGCACTGGAAAGAGGGAGGTGGGACCATGGTATAGGGGTAGATTTTGAGGTAAATCTGTGTCTTGTCCTTGAGTCTGCTAGTTCAGCTTTGATGTTGGTAGTGTGGGAGATAAGGGGAGGAGTGTTGAGTGAATTCTGGGTCAATGAGCACCAGTTCCTGGGTTTGTTTTTTTTGTTTTTGTTTTTTGTTTTTTGTTTTGTTTTGTTTTTTGGTGAGGCAGTTGGGGTTAAGTGACTTGCCTAGAGTCACACAGCTAGTGAGTGGTATGTGTCTGAGGACAGATTTGAACTCAGGTCCTCCTGACTCCAGGGCTGGTGTTTTATCCACTGCACCACCTAGCTGCCCCTAGGGTTTGTTATTGTTTTTTTTTTTTAACCTTGTTTTAGATTCTTGACATGCCATGGAAACATGGAATGCCAGGACAGACCATGGAAACAGCTGAAGTTGCTTTATCTTTGGTACATAATTTCTATTTTAGGGAAGTTTGAATCATTGTCAGGATTGGAAAAAAAATCTAGTCTGTCATCTTTTTGTTTACACGACACAGAAGTCTAGAATTGGCCGGCAAGTTCCCTTTTCTTTATTTCAGATGAGTTGGTGGGCTTATCCTGAGTAAGTTGAAGAAGAAAGCACATGGGGAAAGCAAGGCATCTTAGAGACACATGCATGGTTTGCCGGAGTGGGAGTAGAGAGCTGTGAGAGACAGTATGATGTAATAGACAGGGCATTGGACTTTGAGTCTTGAATCAGGGACACCTGGGGTGAGCTTAGAAATTTATTAACTGTGTGATCCTGGGAAAGTCACTTAACCTCATTGTTCAGTTTGCTTGTCTGGAAAGCTGATGACCTCCAACATCCCTTTCTGCTCTAAATCTACGATCCCATATTGAACAAAGCAGGACTTATTAAGTAACTACTTTATGTGCTAGGCACTATGATACACTGTCAGGATACAAGTAGAAAGAATTGAATGATCTCTACTCTCAAGGAGTTTACATTGTAATGGGGGGAGACAACAAAGATATGCATAGCTATGTCTAACATAAGTATAAAGGGAATAAATATAAATATTTAAGTAGTGGTTAAATGCAAGGTCATTTGGGAGGGAGAGCCCTAGCTTTGGGTGGAATCAGCAAAAGGCTTCATGAAAAAGATGGTACCAAGTTTGAGAGGGATCCTTGGAGGCACATGGGACAGATAGTGAAAATATACAGAAGAAGAAGGTGGAGTGTTAAGTGTGGGGAGCAGAGAGAAGGCCAGTTTGGCTAGATTGAAGAAAGTGGGAGGGGGAGTAGTGTCCAGTGAGGCTGGTCATCAATTTATATATCAACACTCTTGGGATTCCATCATTTAATAATTTCTGAATCTAGCTAGTTGTGCTGTCTTCCAATCCTCATCCCTCCACTTTGTCTAACTCATTTGGGGAAATTTAATAGAGTTTCACAAGCATTGAATTTCCTTTGAAAGGAGGCCTGTCTCTTCCAGTCTTTACATTAAAGGGAATATCTTATAGAATGGGACAATATTTTAAGCAACTCATGCACTTACCAGAGATTCGATTCCATCAAGCAAATATTCAAACAGAATTTGCACAGTTATGGCTCTATCCTTCCAAAGCTCTATAAAGAGTAGCCTACATTATTTCAAGAGACAGAACATGACAAGTTAGCTGTTATAATGCTTTGTGTTTACTTAGGTGTTTTTTATCTATCACTATCTATCACCCCAGAGATTCAACAACAAGAAATACAAAATCGGTTCTGTTCCATTTCTGGTCTGGGACTTCTTGAAAAGCTATGTAGATTTCAGGTGGACTTCAATTTCTAATTAGCAAACCAATAAAATTTAGACAAAAATTAAGGAGAAAACTAATTCCTGGACTTTTATTGATCTATCAACACACCTGAAGCCAGATCATCACCATTTCATTCCAATGACTCCCAATTTACTTTCATTAAAAATTAACCAGGCATATTTTTGATTCCAGAGTAGAAGCATGACAGAGTAGAAGGCCTGCCTTCCTGGGGTAGGTAGAAGTACTTACATAAGGGAAAGGTATAGGGATTACAGCCAACAGCTTTTGAGATTTCTTCTAACTCTAAGAGCTTATTACTTGATTAGGGATCATGAATCAACTAAAAATATTTGAGGAGATTTATAGGGTCTTGGAATATAAATGAAAGGGTATCAGTAGTCATAGGGGCATTGATTTAGAACTGGAAGCCACTTCATAACCCAATTCCTTCAGGTTAAAGATGAGAAACTGAGGCCTAGAGAGTGAAATAACTTGCCCAAGGTCAAACTGGTAGTAGTAAATTGGAGAGGCAGGATTCACATCTAGGTCCACTGGATCCAAAAGATCTAATTGAAAGTCTAGTTGCTTCTAATCACTGGGACTTAAATTTAGTGAGAGGCAAAGTGTATCTTTGCTTTTCTATCTCACCCTTCAGCCTCCTCTCTTACAGATGGTGAATAATAAAGGAGAGTTGTAAGAATGAACCTCAGTCTAAGTTGACTGTATATTGGGCAAATTGAAGAAAGGGACAATTTGAAACTTATAATTAATCCAACTGGAAAAATCTATTGAAGACTTCAACATTGACCAATAATGACTGTGGATGGCTGTACAAAAAATGAACTGATTCACAGAGACATAAGTCAAGAAATTTGACTAGTTTAAACAAAAGGAAATAGGGTCAGATTTCTGTGAGCATTGCTCCAATGCCACATGTCACCACTTTACATTTTTGTGAGTTTAAAGGGAGAATAGATTAAGCAATAATGGAGAAATGTCAAGGATGTAATAACATTTTGTGGTTTCTGTCCTGACATCCTCAAACCGTGATATCTATGTTTTACATGCTAACCCATTTTGCTTCATAAGCATCCTTGTGATTTCATAAGAACATATTTATTAGATAAGTTCTAATTGTCAAAGTTGCTCCAAGATGGAAGCAGTCTTATTCTTTCTCTTCAGCTACAAAGTGGAAAGAATACTGGCTTTGGAATCAGATAACCTGGTTTAAAATTCCATGGTTGTCACCTACTACTTGTATGACATTGGCCCAATCACTTATCCTTTATAAGCCTCAGTTTTCTCACTTGTAAGATGAGAGTGTTGAACTTGATGGCCTCCAAGATCCCCTCCAACTGAAGATCTCTGACCTATAACTGACATTGAAACATATCTGCTGATTTTCAACAGACAAGTCGTGGCAACTGGCACAGAATAAGCAATACATCTTTAGATATGTAAAATGTGTTGATTTTTTTCTTGGATATTTATTCATTACAGAAAAGATTTCATTTAATATGCTGACAGACTCTTTTGATGTGTTGATTGTTTGCTGACGTACTTTTTTCTCATTCTTTTTTATTCTTTATTGTAAGGGATGCCTCTTTGGAAAGAGGCAGGAGAAGGATCTGTTTGGAAATGAACATAATGTCAAAAAAAGATATCAAAAAAATCGGGAAAAAAATAAAATGAGTCACATGCATAGAGGTGCTAATTGGAAAATCAAGGGGGATAATTTTAGGATGGAGGAAGTATTTGTGAAGAGACAGTGATGAAAAAAATCCACAAAATATTTCTAAAAGAAAAATCATACCCTTTTAACAAATAGGTACATTGTCTAGAGGAAAAAAAATCATGAAGTGGTGTTTTTTTACTTCCTTCCATTTGCCTTTCTTGTAGCTCTTGGTCCTTTCTGTTTCATCTGTCCTCCATACAACTTTCAGCATTCTCAATGATACCATCAAAAAAATTTTTAAATGATACCATCTACTATAACTGTCCTATTGCTGAAACTAATTCACACTAAGACGTTAGAGAACAAAATTCAATTCAACTCATTTACTGGGTGCATTCTATATGCTGATCTAAGAGCTAGGGGAGGTTCAGAGATAAAATCAGACATAGTCCCTGCACTTAGGGATTTAGAATCTAGTAGAGGAACAAAGAGAAGCCCATTAGATTTCTCTGATGAATATATGGTCTCTTGCTGCAGATCGAAACCAACCTCATTCTGTTTGATTCTTTGCCCTGTGCTTCTGTAAACTGTACATAGATGATCCACCCTACACACCAGAAACCTTCATGTTTGTTTTTGTTTCTAATATCCTATGGAGTAAATTGAAATAACAAAACAATCATACATGATCCCATGAAATTATAATGACCAGGATTAACCCCTAGTAAAGATAGGAGAAGACTCCTTCTCTTGCTTTTTGTTTAATAGGAAAAGGGGACTACAGGTATGGAACTTTACATAAAATGTCACACTTCTTCAATGTGTGGGGTAGTTTTTATGAATTGGTTTTCCCTCACAGAATTCAGTTTTTGCATACATTGTAAAATGTCGGTGATGTAAAAACAAAAGCTATTAATAAAAAATTATTTTAAAAATATTCTAAGAATTCCAGTATAGCACTCTGCTTGATTGTCTGCTATTGACTAGTCTCAACTTTCTTCTGTATGTAAGCATATTTTAAAATTTTATTCCTATTTCATGTTACAACCTGTTTATACCTACCATTGTTCTTTGGGCAATCTATTAAAACAAAACAAAACAAAAATTAGATAATAGTGTTTCATGATTTGCCAAAATACAAACTCCCCAAGAGAATACAGGTGCGAAAAAGATGAGCTTTTGTTGCTGGGAGAATTTGGACTCATTAAAAACATAGTGTGGCAGAGGAGATTAGGCAGTGGCCTGGGATTCAAGAAAACATGGGTCCAAACTTGTCTCGTAACCTTACTATCTGTGTGAGCAGTCACAAAACAGTTTTGTTCCTTAGTGTCCTCATCTACAAAAAATGAGGACCAAAGTCCCTTCTAGCTCTAAATCTAGGTTTCAGTGATTTTGTTTAGTTCAGTTGTTTCTTCATGACCCCATTTGCGGTTTTCTTAGCAAAGATACTGGAGTGTTATGTCATTTCCTCCTCCAGTTCATTTTACGGATGAGGAAAGTGGGACAGAGTTAAGTGTCTTGCCCAGGGTCACACAGCTAGTGTTTAAGGCCGAATTTGAACTCAGCACTCTATCCAGTGCACCACCTAGCTGCCCTAATGTGATCTTGGCTACTCTTATCTTCCTCTTTAATTCTGGGTCCAAATTCTTGTTCATAGGCTATGCCTGCTCAAGATATATTCACTGATAGACCAATTCAATGGGCTTCCCATCTAACTAAAGCCATAATCTGATTAATATGGGCCCTTTAAACTATATGCATTTTTGAGTGGATTATTGGGCTGATCTCTTCTGAGTGGTCGCAAGAATCTTAAGATTGTAGATTTAGAGCTGGAAGGGACATCTAATCTGACTCTTTCGTTATATGGATGAAATTGAAGCCCAGAGAGATAAAGTGATCACTTGAGGTCACCCAGCTAGTAAGTGACAGAACCAGAATTTGAACTCAGCTCCTGTGACTCCAAATTCAGCACTTGTGCCATTGTACCATGTTCATCTCATTGGCAATTCCCTGTAGAATTCCAGGCCTTGATGCAATCAACATTTTGAGGGATGTCTACAGAAAATGGACATCTATTTCAACTTGGTAGAAGTAACTCTAATGACCCTAGGGAATTCCTTTGGCAAATAAGTGTTTCTTTGTCTTAGGACTTGCTAAATGCAGGTTCTCAGAGGTTCACTGAGTAAAATTATCTCTGTGGTATATATATATACACACACACACATACATATATATGTATAATGTATATTTACATACATATATACACATGAGAGGTATTTTGCTTGAGCAGATTTTCTAAGACTTTGTTTTGCCCTACTGAGTCAAAATTTTTCCCCCTAAAAATGATACCCACAAAACTACAGTGGGATCTTATAGTCTCTATACCTCTTAGAAAACTGTATAGTCACATAACATGAGAATATAGTATATCACATAAAATCATCTGTTTGAGCCAACCTGTTGTCTTCTAATATTTTCATCAAGGATACCCTTGAAGTGTGCTTAGAGTATTCTCCTGAACAATTTTGATTGAAAATAAGTGGATATATTAATCAATTAGCAATCATTTATTAAGAGCTTGTGTACATGTGTGCGTGTGTATGTATGTGTGTGTGTGTGTGTGTGTGTGTGTGTGTGTATTTCCCCTCCAAGGCCATCTTCCATCTTCATAGTTGTTCAGTTATTTTTCACTCATGTCCAACTCTTTGTGACCCCATTTGGGGTTTTCTTGGCAGAAATACTGTGGTAGTCTGCCATTTCCTTCTCCAGCTCATTTTACAGATAAGGAAACTAAGTCAAAAGGGTGAAGTGACTTGCCCAGGGCCACACATCTAGTAAGTGTTTGAGGTAAGATTTGAACTCATGAAGATGAATCTTCCTGATTCCAGGCCTGGTGCTCTATCCACTATGGCACCACCTAGCTACCCCATATCTTCCATCTACTGTTTAAAAAAAAGTATATATACTTTTCTTTAGTAGAGCAGCAGCATTACAGTGGACAGAGAGCTGACCTCATAATGTGGCAGACCCAGGTTTAATCTCTCCTGAATAACACACCAGCTATGAGACCCTGGGCTTTCAACCTTTCCATCTACTTTCTATGAGTCTTGTGTGTATACATATGTATATACATATAAATATACATGTACACATACACATGTATATATACACAAGATGTGTGTATGAGTGCCCTAGAGGCAATAGGAAACAGAGTTTATTGCAGAAGAGGGAGGGAAAAGGTGGCAGGATCGCACCTACACTTTAGAAAAATCACTTTGGCAGCTCTTTGGAGGTCGGATTGGAGTGGGAAGAGACAAGGCAAAGGGGACAATGTAAAAATTCTTGCAATAGTCCATACGAGAATGATGAACTAAGATGGTAGCCCTGTGAATGGAGGGAAGGAGATTTATGGCAGAGACATGGAAAAGGAAATAACAAGATTTGACAACTGATTGGAGTGATCAATAGTGAGGAACTGAGTAATAGTAATGGAGAATTTCTGAAGAGGTGTGTGTGTGTTTGTGTGTGTGTGTGTGTGTGTGTGTGTGTGTGAAAGTTCTGTTTGTTTTTGTTGAGTTTAGCATATGGGTCAATAGTGGTGCTCTTCAGGAATAACACCATCCATGATTGCTTCTATTCAGGGGGACTTTTCCCTCTGAAAAAAAGCTTGAAAATCAATTGTTGAGTGTATTTAAAATTCTGTCACCTCCAGCACAAGTTTCTTCTTCAGGGATTTGGTTAGGACTGTCTACTCTTCCTTATTTCACTTTCTTAAGTGATATTTCAGTTGCTGAGGTGTTGAGTTCAAACATTCCATCATCACTGATGAGAATTGCTATAGAAATGCTAAGAGATCTATTCCCTTTTCACTTCTATTTATTGTCCTATCAGTACCAACTGTGTCTTCTCTTAGTATGATCTATCTTAGTCAGCTAGTCATACACTAAGCTTTACATGGGTTCATTTTCTCTCCTGTTACTATTCAATGGCTGAGAGGAAAGAGTGTTTAAAATATTAGCTGCCTTCTCCTATGATGTTTTGCAAATGAACTCGTACTGTAAATCATTGTTTCCTTGGACAACACTCATTTCTTTGCTTAGCAAGGAAATCTAATGTTTGCTGGCTGAGGCAATTTGGGGGCTCTTTTGCTTAATATATGGATACTGGAATATGGATGTATCCACGCAAATAAGCCCATGCAATCGTTTTAACCAGTAAGACTATGCATTTTGGCAAATTTAACATCAATGTTCCAATATTCTCAATTGAGATCATGCTAAAGAGCATAGTTGCTCCTTCTCAGAACAACCCTTTTCATCAAGATTAGAGAGGTCTGTTTTCCAGAGGGATGACTTAAAAAAAATAACAACTTTTTCCAAATTGAGAATTTGTCATTGAAATTAACATAAAAATGGAAGTCCATGCAAAGGAGTTCTTAAAATGCTCTAGTATGAGCTGTTTAAAAAAACAAGAACGTCTTCTTCACATTTTCTATGAATGACCAGTTAAGGTCATCAAGTGCAGGTAATGTTCTCAGTGTAGATCCTTCATTTTATAGTGCTACCCTAAACTTTTTTCTCCATAGCTTACTGTGAGAAGGTCTGCAGTCTGTGATCTGGGCTGATTCAGGTCATGGTGACATTTATTTAACCCTGTCCTTTAGATAGCATATTTGTAGAAACAGTTTATTATTTACCAGGAAAAACAAGAAAACTTGCAAGTTGTGAAAAAAAAATAATGGCAAAAGGGAGTGTTTGGATCTTGGCATAATTCTTTTCCAAATTAACCAGTCCCACCGATAACATTGTACACTGAACTTCAATCCCGCCGATAAAGTCCAAGAATGAAGAACACGTAAAAATCGAGTTCTTTTCCCTGGTTTTTCCAGGTAGAGCAATACAAAAAGCAAATCAAATGTTGATATTGTCTGCTGGTTGAAAGTAACCTGCCTCAAGTTCTTTTTGGGAGGAATCATTAAATCTCAGAATGGAAGGTGATTATTGGTGCTATCTAGACCTCTAACTATAGCCTCAATCCCTTGGTATAGTGAGAGGAAGGCTGATCATAGAGTCAAGAGAACTTGGATTGTATTCTTACCTCTAACAGTTACTATGTGTGTGGCCATAGCAATTCATTTAACCTCTTTCAGCCTCAGTTTCCTTATCTCCAAAATGGGGATGAATAATACCTATAGAATTTTTCTTACAGGGTTGTGAGGAAAATGTTTTATAAACCTTTGAGTGCTTTAGAAATGTAATTAAAATGTTTCCACAACATGACCTGGGATTTGATCATATCATTTTTAATAGATAAACCATTACATTTTTGTACGTTTCTAATTCTTGGGACATTCTTCCTTCTATGTCAATATTTCAAAGATTTTGTGATCATATGGATGGAAGTAGTCCCTCCAAAATGGTATAGAGTATAACTTATCTGTGCTCTTTCATCTTGTACTATTTTTTATTAGACTCTTTCCCTAATTCCTCCATGGAGATTCTACCCAACAGGCTATAGGTTTCACTTTGGGTCTTTTTTTAAACTCTTCATGAGAACAACACTCAGGCTCTACATCTGTAAAACTCTTGATGTATTTCAAGGCCATCTCCTAAGAATACTAAGAATCACTTAACAATTGTCAATTGTTGGTACTCTAAAGATACCAACTCTTTGTCCAACACTCATTGACTAGAGAAGCCAACAATGATATTATCACTATAATTGAAATCAGTCAGGTAACAAGCATTTATTAAGCCCCTACTATGTGCCAGGTACTGTGCTAAGCCCTAGGGACAAAAGAAAGCCAAAATCCTTGGTAGTATGATGGGGGAGACAATATGCAAACACCTATATACAAACAGGCTATATAGAGGATAAATTGGAGCTCAGCTCAGAGGAAAGGCATTAACATTAAGGGAGATGGGGGAAGCTTCTTCATGTTGAGCCCAACTCTGACTTTTGGCTCAGACCCAATGCTTCTTTTTTCTATTCTTTTTAACTACGTAGAATAAATCTAATCTCCCTTCGACATGACAATCCTTCAAATAGCTGAAGACGGTTGTCATGTCCTTAAATCTCTCTTTCTCTAGCATAAAAATAAAAAAATAAAAGAAGGCTGTTTGACAGCAGTTTGCCTTCTGCTCAGTCTGATGCTTGGAGAATGATTTGGTTAAGATATCAAGGTTAGTTTAGCTAGTGACCTTATGAGAATATTCTCTGCCTGGGGTGGGGGCAGCTTAGCAGTAATACAGTTTCCTGGAGCCAAGCAAAGTGAACAATTTTCATGGCACAGGATCATAAACTCTTAGAACTAGAAGGGATTGGGGAGACCACCTAGCCCAACCTATATGTACACAAGGATTACCCATACAACATACCCGAGAGGTAGTTATCCAGCATATATTTGAAAACCTTTCCTAAACAAGGCAGGGGTAGAGGTGGGTCACCTATTTCCTCCTATTACACTTTGGATAACTATTTGTTAGTATGTAACATGGAGTCCAAGTCTGTCTTTCCCGAACTTCTACTCATTACTCTTAGTTCTGACTAGGAAGTTCATGTTGCTCCCCTACTCAATAAATTCCCTATTTCCTCTGATATCAATCACACCTCCTCTGTTTACTTCTTTCCAGCTTCATAATATATCATTTCCCACACTTCCCTATCCTGCCAAGCTAACCTTCTCTGCTTTTCATACACAGCAACCCAAATCCCATCTCTGTCCCTTTGAACTGGCCACTTAACTGGCCCTTAACTGCCACTTAACTGTACATAACTATATGTACACATACACACATATATACAGTACATAGATAGATAGATGAATAGATAGAAAGAAGTACAATGAATGGAAATAACAACACTATACTATATATCATATATGTAATAATATAATATATATATAGATATAGATATATAATATTGATGTTGTTACCTCCATTCATTGTACTTGTATCCCTAGCACCTAGTACAATGTCTGGTCCATAGTAGGGATTGAATATATGCTTCTTTTGGGCAGCTGGATGGTGCAGTAGATAGTATACCAGCCTTGGAATCAGCAGGACTTGAGTTCAAATCCAGCCTCAGACACTTACTAGCTGTGAGACCCTGGGCAAGTCACTTAATCCTGTTTTCCTCATCTCTAAAATGAGCTGGAGAAGGCAATGGCAAACCACTCCAGTGTCCTTGCCAAGAAAAACCCAAATGGGGCCACAAAGCGTTGGACATGACTGAAATGACTCAACATCGTTGTGCTTGTTGGTTGATTGGTTGATTCTGGCCTTTGGGACCAGAGGGACCTTTGATTCTTCCTCCATATGACAGTCTTTCAAATACTCCTGGAGTGCTGTCCTAGCCTTCCTAAACCTTGTCTTCCCAAGGCTAACCAGCCTCAACTCTTTCAACTAATCTTTATATGACATGCTCTTCAGTTCCCCTCACCATGCAGGGAGTCTTCCAACTCATGCTCCAGCTTATCCATGTCCTGCCTAAACCCAACACAATGTGCCAGATGTCATCTGATCAGAGCAGAGGACAGCAGTGCAATCACCTTAATCATAAAACTTGTTTCAATAAGTAATTTATTAAGCACCCACTGTTTGCAATGAATTTTGTTAGTTGCTGGGATATAAAGTAAGAAATAGAATGAAAAATAAAAAAAGTTCCTGTGCTAAAAGACTTCAAACAGAAATCGTTCTAATGTTATTCTTTCTGTCCTTTTTGAGTCTACTAGTTACTCTTCCAGTGACTTTCCTTATCACTCTGGGTCAGTAGCACTGCCATGGCAGAGTTAGGATAATGGAATGTGGGAGCTGGCAGTGCGGGGTGAGGCTTAGAGTTGAGCATGCCCTCTCCACCCCCATTTGACAGATGAAGATAATGAGGATCAAAGGAGTGAAATGATTTGACCAAGGTTGCAGAGCTGAGACTTTGATAACAATACCTCATTTTTTTGGACTAGACTTATGATTTTATTGGTATTGGGAACCGTGATTTCATTTCTTAGGCACAGTGGTGAACTCCCTCTTTCAATCAATTAATCAAACACGATTTGTTAAGCAGCTATCATGTGCTAGGCGCTAGAATCCAAAGGTACCTTGTTCATTCCATTGTACCATTCTGACTTTGAAAACACAAAACTTTGTATTTTATTTCTGGTAAAAAGCAAAGGTAGTTTGCAGTTAATGAAACTGGATTAATATGTTAACTTATCCAAATATCCCTGATTGGACCAGTGACCTGAGCAAACTTTTCCTGGGCACTCACAAATGATGGTACCTTTCACCATGAGATGGCTTTTGGAATCTGGCATAAGGGAAAAGAATCATTAAGGTGGAATGATAAGATTGCTAGTCTGGGAGTTAGGAGAACTGGGTTCTGGCCACAGATCTTCCATTAACTAAAGGTGTGCCTTCATGTAAGTCAATTACACTCTCAGAGCCTCAACTTTCTCAGCTCATCTTCACAAGAGAGGACTCAAATTTAAATCCTTCCTCTCACACTTACTAACTGTGTTTTCATGAGCAAATCATTGCATCTGAGCCTCATTTTACTAATCTGTAATACTGGACTAAATTTTCTCTGCAATCATGAGCCTCTCAGAGCTGATGTAGAAATCAAGTGAGATAATGAATGTAAAGTACTTTGCAAATCTAAAAAGGCATTCGAATGTCAGTTGCTTTTCTTATTCCATTTTATTCTTCAAAATTCTGGTACCTAGCACAGTGCTAAGGATGAGACCTGGGGGAAAAGGTATATGCCTGAGTATATGGCAAGAATGAAGGATGACTGATGGACCATGTAATGTGAGGGGGAGTCAAGAAAGGTCTACTAGCATGTGGGTTGGAGTTCTCATGGTGAATTTAGGGTAGAATGTAGATGAAAGTTATTGAGGATAGCACTGGATGAGAAGCTATGGAGAGTTGTGCTCAGCATTGTTGGAGAGCATAACCAAATCAATAAAATGTATTCATTCAATTCTTGTTGAATGAATGAATGAATGAACGAATGGATGCATGATGAGATCATAGATCCATTGGAGTGTTGGAGTATCTAGACCTTTCTCGCTAATGCTGCTATTAATCTAGTTAAAGCCAAAATTAGTCATAATCAAAATTGTCTTGTACCTACAGTTTGTAAATTACAGTTTTAGTGCCCTAAGCAGGTAGTGCCTAGGCTTTTCTTGTTATGATCCTAAATTGGACATCATTGAATAAGGAACTAAGCTAAAATAGGTTGGCTAAGTACAATAAAGTGTGGGGCCTGGAATCCAGAAGACCTGACTTCAAATCTGGCCTCAGACACTTACTAGCTGTGTGACCCTGGGCAAGTCACTTAACCCTGTTTGCCTCAGTTTCCTCATTTGTAAAATGAGTTGAAGAAGGAAATGCAAACCACTCTAGTATCCTTGCAAAGAATACCCCAAATGGGGTCACAAAGAGTTGGACATGACTGAAAAATGACTGAACATCAAAAATTGAAATAAAAAAGGATATAATTAATGTAGAACAATGATCATTATCCATTTATTCAAGAAATGCTTATTAGGTTCCTACTAAGTGCACAACCCTTTATTGACTTCTAGAAAATGTCTAAACATATGCTCCTTAAGGACATGGAGGGTTTTCTTTTTGTCTCTGTATCACTAGCCCCTCACATAGTAGGCACTTGATAAATGCTTGTTGATCCACTGATACACAGATCAATGAGACAGAACCATACACTAAAGGAGCTTATGATCTAGTCCTAGAGTTTTTCAAATAGCTCTTTAACTTTTTGCTGACACCAAGGCATTTATTTTTTCTTCTCCATTCGACATTATATTGCCTAAAAACTCAAAAAGGAAGTGAAGATCTTCCTCATCATAACCACCATTTGTATAATGCTTGCAGGGTTACAAAGCCATATAAATATTATGATATTTTACCTTCATAACAACTCTGGGATGTAGGTACTATTATTATCTCCATTTTTATAGATGGGGAAACTGAGGCAAACAGAGGTTAAGTGACTTGACCAGGGTCACCCAGGTAGTAAATGGCTGAGGCTTTGTTTGAACTCAGGTTTTCCTGACTCCAGGTCTTGTGCTCTATCCACTGTAATATTTAGCTATCTGCTCATAAGACAGTAGGATCATTGATGTACAGCTGGTTCATGTAACAATTCATGTTACAGTTCATTCTACAAATGAGGAATTGAGACCCAGAGAAATTAAACAATTTTCCCAAGGTCACCCAGAGTTAGGATTTGAATCCAAGCCCTCTGACTTCAAATCTAGTATGCTTTCTACTTTTTCAAACCTGATGACCTGGGGTTTCTTGACTTAGATTTCAGGTAGAAGAAGGGTCTTGTTCCAACTTTTCTCCTGTCCTCACATCCTCACTATAGCTATTGCTGTGGCCATGTATGGGGCAAGCCCTGAAGTGGGCACCCAATTTAACAAAAAGACCTCCCTATTCTCCAACTCATTATATGTTTAGGAGTTGGGGACCATATGTTTTCCCCATGAAGTTCCTTTAGGACCTTGAAACTCAGTTTCTTTATCTATGAAAATAGGGTGTTAGGAGTAGATGACCTCTGGGTGATCATATGGTTTACTTGGGGCCTCATTTGTAAAATGAAAGTGTCATGACTAGATAACTTCTGCTTCCAGCCCTAGATATGGAATATTAAGGGAGTCAATGTGGCATGGCAGATAAAGCATTGATCTTGAGGTTGGGAAGACCTGGGTTCAAATCCTACCTTTGATATGTACTAGCTGTTAACCTCTCAGTGACCTAAGGCAACTCTCTGGGACTATAAATTCTAGGTGAGATAGTGATTTGCATGTGCACAGGTAGTTCCCACATTGGGAGGTACCTACAGCAGGGAAACCACAGGTCTAGACAATATCAACTCCTATCATTCCCAAACCCCAATACACCCACTGGTTGAAAGTGTTGCTAGCAGAGCTTCACAGAGCCTCAGAGTTGGCAGGGACCTCAGCAGACAGTGGATGCATACCTGAACACACATCCCTACCACCACCCACCAGATCAAGAGGGGATCCAGCCTGTGCTTCAAGACCTCCTTCTGGAAGAATCTATTGCCTCCCAAGCAGCTCACTCCACTTTCATTTCCCAACATTAGTATGCAGAAACTTGAGACCTCAATCCCAGTTCCTTCTACTTGTGAAGCCATTGCAAACACACATATTGTTGTATGCCTCCGAACACCCACCACAAAGTTGGATACTGTATTTGCTGGCAGAACCCTAAGAATGATTTATCCTCATTTGCTGAAGTCTCCCTGGCTTCCCACCAGTCATCAGTTGCCTTCATGACCTTGGTCCTGCCTACAGGTAAGACAACAAACTCACCACCCATCACTCCACCCCCTTCTTGCCTCTCAGTCAGGTATTGAACAAAATGAAGCAAACTCATTCAGCAACCATCAAATATTTGCAGTTCCCAGAGTTTTAAGGTACAGCATCCTCTTGAAACAAATAAAGAAATCAAAATGAAGGCTCTCCCTAGTTCATGTATCCAGACATTGTCAACTAGATTTATTTTGCATTCCCAAAGTAGCTTTCTTTTCAAACATATCATCCTCAAAATTCTCAATACATTCTACTCCTCTGAAAGGAGTTACCTGAAAATAATAGTATAAGTTTCAAGTAGAAGTTATTTATGACTTAGGCAAAGGCTTAAAATATTAATATTACTTCTAAAATTCAGGTGGAAATCACAAAATATTTGACTATGCTCGATAGACCAAATTCAAGCTCATTTAGAGTAGGGATTGTTTCACTCTTTATCTTTGCACCTTAGTGTCTGATACACTGGTTGGCATGTAGTAGGCACTTTATAAATATTTGTTGTTGAGCCAAGATTCTGGGGACCTAGCCCTGCAAACAAGGGACTGGGCTACTTCCACTGACTGTGCCATGTTTGGAAGTGAACTTGGTGGGTCGAATAAACATTCAAAAACATTAAAATAAAAAATAATATAGCAACTATTTTAAGTTTGAGCCCACTGTCCCTAGGGACTAAAAGTGGTAGAGGAGACAATGTGCCTGACTTTAGGGGGATGTATTTGTACTTCTGTTCTTATAGTATCTTCTTATTAAACATCCCTTTGTAAAATAAAATCATAATAAGACACTAATGACTTGTGGACATTAGAAAAAACCCACTGCCTCTAATATAACTGGCTTAAACCCCCAGCCAGGCATATTTTCCCCAGTATCAACTATAAGTTACAGTCATTTATCCCCTATATTACTGATTGATTCAGTGACTACCTATAGTTGATTTGTTGATTGATCTAGGCCAGTTGAGTAATTCAAGTCAGTACCATTACAAAGCATTCTCTGTCCCAGAGAATCAAGTAAAAAACTACTTGAAATAATAAACAACTTTAGCAAAGTTGCAGGCTATAAAATAAACCCGCATAAATCATTGGCATTTCTATAAATTACCAACAAAGCCCAACAGCAAGAGATAGAAAGAGAAATTCCACTTAAACTCACTGTAGACATTATAAAATATTTAGGAGTCTACCTCCCGAAACAAACCCAAGAACTCTATGAACACAATTACAAAACACTTTTCATGCAAATAAAGTCAGATCTAAATAATTGGAAAAATATCAGTTGCTCATGGGTAGGCTGAGCTAATATGATAAAAATGACAATTCTATCTAAGTTAATTTACTTATTCAGTGCCATACCAATCAAACTACCAAAAATTATTTTATAGAGTTAGAAAAAATAATAACAAGATTCATTTGGAAGAACAAAAGGTCCGGAATATCTAGAAAACTAATGAAAAGAAATGCAGGGGAAGGTGGCCTAGCCATTTCAGATCTTAAATTGTATTATAAAGCAGCAATCATCAAAACTGTTTGGTACTGTCTAAGAAATAGAGTGGTGGATCAGTGGAATAGGTTAAATATGCAAAACACAGTAGTCAATGACTATAGTAATCTATTATTTGATAAACCCAAAGACCCCAGCTTCTGGGATAAGAACCCACTTTTTGAAAAAAAACTGCTGGGAAAACTGGAAAAGAGTATGGCAGAAACTAGGCATAGACCAAAATCTCACACCATATACCAAAATAAAGTTTAAATGGGTTCATGATTTAGATATAAAGGCTGATACTATAAGCAAACTGGGGGAGCAAGGAATAGTTTACCTGTCAGATCTATGGAGAACAGAAGAATTCATGACCAAACAGGAGATAAAGAACATTGCAAAAAGCAAAATAGATAATTTTGATTACATTAAATTGAAAAGTTTTTGCACAAACAAAGCCAATGCAATTAAGATTAGAAGGAAGGTAGAAAATTGGGGAAGAATGTTTACAACCAGTCTCTCTGACAAGGGCCTCATTCCTAAAATATATAGAGAATTAAGTCAAATTTATAAGAATACAAGCCATTCCCCAATTGATAAACGGTCAAAAGATATGAACAGACAGTTCTCAGATGAAGAAATTAAAGCCATCTATAGTCATATGAAAAAATGCTCTAAATCACTAATGATTAGAGAAATGCAAATCAAAACAACTCTGAGGTACCACATCACACCTATCAGAATGGCCAACATGACAAAACAGGAAAATGAAAAATGTTGGAGAAGATGTGGGAAAATTGGAACAATAATGCATTGTTGGTGGAGTTGCGAAATGATCCAACCATTTTGGAGAGCAATTTGGAACTTGCCCAAAGGGCCATAAAAATGTGCATACCCTTTCACCCAGCAATAGCATTTCTAGGGATATATCCCAAAGAGATCACACAAACGGGAAAAGGACCTACATGTACAAAAATATTCATAGCAGCTCTTTTTGTGGTGGCAAAGAATTGGAAATTGAGAGGATGCCCATCAATTGGGGAATGGCTAAGCAAGTTGTGGTATATTCATGTGATGGAATACTATTGTGCTATAAGAAATGATGAACAGGCTGACTTCAGAAAAACCTGGGAAGACTTGTATGTTCTGATGCTGAGTGAAGTGAGCAGAACCAAGAGAACATTGTACACAATAACAGCCATGTTGTGTGATGACTAATATTGATAAACTTAACCCTTCCTGGCAATACAAGGATCTAAGACATCTCCAGAAGCCTTGTAATGGAAAATGCTATCCACATCTAAAGAAAGAACTATGGAAGTTGAATTACTATTTTTTTTCTCTTCTGTTGAGTTTTGTTTCCTTTTTCTGATGTTTCCTTCTATTGGTTTTAATTTTTACTTACAACATCACTAATGTGAAAATATGTTTAATATGAATGTAAATATCAGATTGTGCCTATATCAGATTGTGTGCTGTCTTGGGGAGGGTGGTTGGGAGGAAGGGGGAGAAAAATTTTAAACTCAAAAGCTTGTGGAACTGATTATTGATAAATCAAAATAAATTAATAAAAAATCCAAAAAAATTCAAAATAGCTAAATAATGTATTAAATATCACTGCACCAAAATAAACAAGAACAAAGCATTCTCTCTTTGAGGTGAGACACAAAAGAAGAGATATTTCAGTATGGAAAGAGTAATACTATATTTCAGATGGTTTATTCTATTTCAGGAGTACCACTACTTTTCAAAAGGATGGTAGGAAGGACTGTACCTCTGTCAATATTAAGCAATACCACAGACCAACAAGTCAAGTTTCCAAAGGTTGTGTACAAGAGATAAAAGGGGAGGGGGTGTGTGTAGGTCATCATCAATAAATACAAAAGAGATAATGTGGTCCTGGGGATATAGTGCCAGGAAAGTAAAGCCTCATCTGAAGTGGAGCTTGTAACAAATGTTGAAGGTAATTAAAAGGACCAATTTAACTATGCTGAGAACAAGAAGAAAATTAAGGAAGGCATTGCTTGACATGGACAAAAAGATGAAAAACAAACAACAAAGAGAAGGCAGAACAACTCAACTCCTACTTTTTCCTGTTTTCTCTACTAAGGATAATAATCTTCAAACTGGGAAGACAAGGGGAAAATGGTTAACAGGGAGTTGAGACCAAAGAAAATTGAAGACAAAATTTGTTTCAATTATTTCAATACATGATACCTAGATGAATTACATCACAGAGTAGTGGGGGGAAATACTTTAGTAAGTTCAACTGTGAGCCACTGCAAATTATCTTTTAAAAAATATTAAGAGGAATGGGAGAGGCATTTTAGGATTGGAGACACATGTCTCCATTTTCTAGAAGATAAAAGAGGGAATTTTCAAACTATTCACTGATAAGTCTATTACTAATTTAGAGTAAAATCCCAGAACCCATTATTAAAAGGATAATTTATGAGCACTTAGAAAAGAAAGAAGTGATCACTGAAAGTCATCATGAATTCATTAAGAACAAGTTGTTCCACATCCAATCAATATATAAACAATACAAATTATTTTTCAGTGTTTTCCTCTATCTCAAACAATGTGTTAGAAGCTGGGGGATACAAACATAAATCCAAAACAGTCCTTTATCTCAAGAAGCATAAATTACATTACACTCTAGTAGTGTTTAACAAATTCATTTTGAATGAATGAATATGATTACTTTCTTGAAATAGTTGAAGTATTTTCATGTTGAAGATGAATTAGACTGCATCTGTTTATTCAGAGGGAAGAACTAGGATCAATGAACAAAACACATAATGAATGAGAAAGATTCCAGATCAGTATAATACTTAAGTTGTATTGGAAATTGAAAATGGACAGCTCCCTCCAGAAGCAAAGTAATGACTTTATTGACTCTGGGAAAATGTTTCACTGAGGCTGGCTGATGCTTTTATAGGAATGCTAAAGACAGGTCCATAGGATCATAGATCTAGAGCTGGCAAGGATATTAATAACCACTGAGTCCAACCCTCGCATTTTACAGGCACAGAATGGTGAAATAATTTGTCCATGGTCACATAGCTAGTAAGCATCTGAGGCAGGAGTCATATTAAGGTTTTCCTGACTCCAAAAGCTGTGCTCTATCCACTATACCAGTTAGTTAACAAGGATTCATGGCTTGGGCAAGGGCCAAATTGTGTTACTTCTAAGCTTCCTTCCAGTAAGTTTTTTTTTTTATCTAAATCTTGTGTTATCCTGATTGTGTTTCCACAATATTTGAATTGTTTCTTTCTGGTGGCTTGCAATATTTTCTCCTTGACCTGGGAACTCTGGAATTTGGCTACACTATTCCTAGGAGTTTTCCTTTGGGGATCTCTTTCAGGAGGCAATCAGTAGATTCTTTCAATTTCTATTTTACCCTCTGGTTCTAAAATATCAGGGCAGTTTTCCTTGATAATGTCTTGAAAGATGATGTCTAGGCTCTTTTTTTTATTGTGGCTTTCAGATAGTCCAATAATTTTTAAACTCTCTCTCCTGGATCTATTTTCCAGGTCAGTTGTTTTTCCAATGAGATATTTCACATTCTCTTCTATTTTTTTTCATTCTTTTGGTTTTGTTTTACAATGTATTGATTTCTCATAAAGTCATTAGCTTCCAATTGTTCCATTCTAATTTTTAAGGAAGTATTTTCTTCAGTGAACTTTTGGACTTCCTTTTCCATTTGGCCAATTCTGCTTTTTAAGTCATTCTTCTCCTCATTGGCTTTTTGGACCTCTTTTGCCATTTGGGCTAGTCTATTTTTAAGGTGTTATTTTCTTCAGTATTTTTTGATCTCCTTTAGCAAGCTATCGACTTGTTTTTCATGATTTTTGTTGCATCACTCTCATTTCTCTTCCCAGTTTTTCCTCTACTTCTTTTACTTGCTTCTCAAAATCCTTTTTGAGGTCTTCCATGGCCTGGGACCAATTCACATTTTTCTTGGAGGCTTTGGATGTAGAAGCTTTGACTTTGTTTTCTTCTTCTGGTTATATGTTTTCATCTTCTTTGTCACCAAAGAAAGATTCTATGGTCTGACTTTTTTTTTGCACAGTTTGTTCATGATCCCAGCCAGTTACTTGAGTTATAAACTCTTTGTGAAGGTAGAGGTCTGCTTCCAGTGTGGAGAATGTACAGTCCCAAGCTTCAGGGGTTTTGTGCAGCTGTTTTCAGAGATACTTCTAGGGACCTGCAAATTTTCAGTTCTTTCAAGGTGCTGTGATCAAGGGTGAGGTGTTTACTCCTTTCCTGGCCTGGACTGTGGTCTGTGAGTGACCACAAGCACTCTCTTCTGTCTTGGAACTATGAGGGGGATTCCCTCTCCACTACCACTACAAGTTCTACCACGCCAGTGCTCTTCCTCAACCCAGGACCGCCATCCAGAACTGTGACCCAGATATAAGCACAGGCAAAGCAAGAGAATCCTGCCTCAGCACCAGCACAGAGATCCCTGCAATCCCCCTTTGATCAGCCACTCAAGTCCCCCTCAGTCTGTGGGCCAGAAGCTCTGGAAGCAGCTGTCACCCCAGGGCTGTGCCAGGGACTGGGGCTCTCACCACAGTCATAGCCTTTTCCTACTGACCTTCTAAGTTCTCTTTGGCATTTGTGGGTTGAGAAGTCTGGAAACCACCACAGCTGCATGTGATTCAGTCCTCTGAGGCCTGCTCCAGGTTCGCTGAGGCCTGTTTTGCCTACGCGCCCAAGCTGAACTGTGTTCCTCTCTCCATCTTGCACTATAGACCTTTTCAATCAGCCATCCAGGTTGTTTGGGGCTGGAAATTTGTTTCACTCTGTCTTTTTGTAGGTTCTGTTGCTTTAGAATTTGTTTAGAGCCATTTTTACAGGTATATAGAGGGGTTAGGGGAGAACTCAAGCAAGTCACTGCTTTTACTCTGCCATCTTGACTCTGCCCCCATAAGTTTTTATTTTTGAGAACTCCCTTCTCTCTGTCTCTCTCCCCCACTTCCCTCTCTCCCTCTCCCTGTTTTCATCTCCCTCCCTCCCCTTCTATCTATAATTTCCTATTACTCATTTTTATTTTGTCCTTTTTAGTCTAAAATTCATCCTTCTTTGCAGAGTGAACACAAATAACTGTAGGTCTCACTTTCCTCCATCATTACCAACCAACATTTATTAAGTGTCTACAATGTATAGAACACTGGGTTAAGTGCTGGTAGAGATATAAAGGTAAAGTAACATGTTCCTGGTTGAGAAATGGTTGTTCTATCTTTGCTATAACTTCTCAGGAAATATCCCTTTATCAAAACTAGCTGACTTTCATTTGTTTAATGATACTAGAAAGATACTAATGGGGAATCAGTATGGGGTGGAAACAAACCTAGGGGCAGCTGGGTGGCACAGTGGATAGAGTGCCGGGCCTGGTGCCAGTTCAAACTAGAACTCAAGACACTTACTAGCTGTGTGATACTGGGCAAGTCACTTAAACCTGTTCACCTCACTTTGCTCATCTGTAAAATGAGCTAGAGAAGGAAATGGCAAACCACTCCAATATCTCTGCCAAGAAAACCCCAAATGGGGTCATGGAGAGTCAGACACAACTGAGCAACAAAAAATGGTGCAGGAACAAACCGGCTGGAGGCTCATGAAAAACAGCATTAGAAAGTCAGTCCTGATTCCTCAGAGTCACTCCATAACTCCAAAAAGGGCATCACCCTTGCTCTGGAGACCCAACCTCCTTTTTGGAATGTATGTGAGGAAAATGAGCTCAGAGCCTATGTGCTACATGAGAATTCAGGATGGTGATATTTACTAAAAAAACAAAAACAAAAACAAAAACAAAATCAAAAACAAAAAACAAACCTTTGTTATTATCTCATTCTTCTCACATTTTACAATGGGGTTCAGAGAGAAAGGGTCCTGGGACAAGTTGCTGCCCTGCTATTATAGGGACATGTAGGTGGTGCAGTGGATAGAAAACCAGGCTCTTCCAGTCAGGAATATCGGTTTTCAAATCTGTCCTCAGACATTTACTAGCTATGTGACCCTGGACAAATCACTTAACATCCATTTGCCTCAGTTTCCTCAACTGTAAAATGGGAATAATAATAGTGCCTACTTCCTAGGGTTGCTATAAGGATCAAATGAGATAAGATTTGTAAAGTACTTAGCACAGTACCTGTCATGTAGTAGGAGCTTAATAAATGTCCATTACCTTCAGTTCCCTTTCTTTGGAAGGAGAAAATAGCCACTAGTACAATTATTATGATTCCAATAAAAACACCAAGAGATAATTGAATGAAGAGAACATGGCTCTCTCATCCTTCCCTAGCACACAAAGAAAACCATCCCTCGTTATTTTCAGTTGTGGACTGCCACCCTTCTTAGGAATGTCATTTCTCTGGGGTTTCGTGAAACCAAAGAACGTTCAGATGCATCTAGCTGAAATGTCTTCAGTCTCCCACTCCTCTTCTGTACCATCTGGTTAGGGAGGAGCAGATGGACTGGGTCAGCAGTGCTGGGAAGAATGAGAGAGAGGCTGAATTGTTATCTGGCCCACCGGGCCAATACTAACAGACTATCCCCAGTGACCACGGTATTTTTAGCCCAGCGACCCAAGAAGAATCTGATACTCACACTGCTTTGCCCTCAGGTAATTCTCTGGTGTGAAGTCTTATCAGGATAACCCCTGTATTAGAGAGTTGCTTGTCCCGACGCCCCAGAATTTGAATCACACTGAAGCCAAGGAGCAGAGATCCTTGGTAGCATTTCAAAGTCTTTTGTGGTTTTAAAATTCAAAACATGCTAGAGGGCAGGCCAAGGCTTCCCTCCAGCCCTATGAAGGCGCTCAGCAGTGAAAGATTGTAAGGCAAGGTGGCTAAATACTGCATCCTGCTTGTTGATCTGGGAAAAGAGAGGGGGAAATACTGCAAAATATTGCTGATTAGAAGCAGAACTGCAGTACTTGTGAGAAAATGGCTGTAATTTAATTTATTTTGGGGGGGAAAGGTTGTATTTAACATGAAACGGAGGTTCTTTTCTAGAAAATTCAGGTGAAAAAACACTTTCAAGTGAAGTATTCTGATAACCAGAGCCAAATTGTGGGAGGGTTATTTTCTTACATTGTCTGGAAAATTGCCTGGATTTTCTCCTTCTTCCTGCATGTGTAGACTTAGCCCCCAGGTCAGTGAAAAGTGTCATTTTATGTTTCTGAGACACTAAGCCCAAAGGGACTGGATGGTGTGATGGACAGTGCCGGCCTATGTGTGCATATATGGGGAGGAGAGGAGTAATGGAAATGCAGGCCCGGGGAATTCTGGAAGGTTCTTATTTTTTGGCAGAATAAACTGTACACTGTTCATGCTCTGAGCATAATGAGAGGACTGGATTATGAGAAATTTAGAGAAACATGGGAAGAATTTTCTGTACTTGTACAGAGCAAAGGGAGCAGAACCAGCTGAATTATTTCTTTAGGGACGATAACAATGCAAGTGAAAACAATCCTAAAAGGAATCAGATTAATATGACAAAAGAGGAAAATGACAAACCCTGGAGGGCATGTGGAAAAATAAGTACTGTAATGCATTGTTGGTGGAGTTGTGAACTGATCCAGCCATTCTGGAGAACAATTTGGAACTATGTCTACAGGGCTATAAAACTGTGCATGCCCTTTGACCCGGCAATACCACTACTAGGTCTGTTTCCCAAAGAGATCAAAGACAAGGGAAAAGCAGCTATTTGTACACAAATATTTACAGCAACTCTTTTTGTGTTGGCAAAGAATTGGAAATTGAGGGGATGCCCAGCAACTGGAAAATGGTTGAACAAGCTGTGGTATATGATTGTGATGGAATACTACTGTACTATAAGAAATGATGAGCAGGATGGTGTCAGAAAAACCTGGGAAGTCTCATATGAACTGATGCAAAGTAAAGTGAGCAGAACCAGGAGATCATTGTACATAGCAATAGCAACATTGTAATGATGACCAATTGAGAAAGACTTTGTTACTCTGGTCAAGAAAATGACCCAAAATACTTTCAAAGGATTCATGGTGAAGGATCCTATCCACCTCTAGAGAGAGAACCAATAAAATCTGAATACAGATTGAAGCATACTTTTTTCACTTTCTTTTTTTTTTTTGAGGAGGGGAGACAATTGGGGTTAAGTGACTTGCCTAGGGTCACACAGCTACTAAATGTCTGAGGTTGGATTTGAATTCAGGTCCTCCTGACTCCAGGGCCAGTGCTCTATCTACTGCTTTGTTGCTTTTCAACATGGCTAATGTGGAAATATGTTTTGCGTATTTGCATATACATAACCTCACAAGTATAATCAATGTCAAATTGTCTTCTCAATGGCTGGGAGAAAGGCAAGAAGGAGGGAGAGAGAGAAATTGGAACCCAAAATTTTAAAAATCAAATGTTAAAGATAAATTTTTAAAAAGGAAGTGGTGAGCTTGATGCCTCTGGAAGGGGCATCTAATTGCAGATAGATATTCAAATGTGAACTCAGGAAATTTTCACTGATACTGTAAAACAATCCATATTTCTTGTGAGACATTAGGGCCCCAGTAGAATATAAGTTCCTTCAAGGTAAGGGATATCTTAATTTTGTATTTGTGTGTCCTGCTTCTACTACAGTACTTGACATGTAAGAGAATTAATAAATGCTTGTTGAATGATTGGTTAAAAAAAAAAGATAGACCTGCATTTCAAGAAGCTTAGGTTATTAAAAGAACTATAATTTGCTGAAGGTAGCATAATCTGATCAGTGCCTTCTGTTTAATTCTGGATCCAACTCATTGTCCACTACCAGTTTCTGTCCTAAATATTGAAATAATATTTGTCCATTCAACTGCATATCAAAATCTGCTCAATCGGCCTTCTCTATCTACTAAGTTTTTCTTGTGTGTATAGTTAAGTCTAACTTCTTTTGAGTGATATGGACCTCATTTACCCAGATCTTTTCTTTCACTATGCATTACTGCATCTGACTGCTACTCCCACATTTCAAAGAGAAAGATCATGATTCAAGATGGTAATTGGAGTACATCAATGTTTGTTTAAGTGGAGCTCTGTCTGGTGGTCCCACAGGCAGGTTCAGAGTCCAAATGCTTGCTAGGGGTACTGGGATTTATAGTCTTGTCAGATCAGGAAGAGATTAGAACATTGCAGGTTTGAGCTGAAGGGTGGCAGTTTCACCCCAGGGGCAAACAGGTTTGGAATTTGAGAGGGAGGGCAAGAGAGAGAAGAGAGAGACAGAGACTAGAGACAGAGAGACAGAAACAGAGGACAGACAGACAGACAGAGATGGAGACAGACAGGGGAGAGGGGAAAGATACAGGGGAATAGGGATGCTGCTTTCTTCTCCACAGCCATTGAGTGAGATATCAGTTCTTTTGGCTCTTCAGTCAATAAGAGGCCTCTTTATCATCTTGCAGCTCAGGCAAGTCCTTCAGCAATGAGTCACACATGGCCAGTAGTAGGAACCCCCTCCCCGCTACACACACACCTTAATCCCCTATGGTCCCTTCTTTCCTTCCTCCCTTTCTTCCTTCCTCTCTTCCTTCCTTTCTCCCTTCCTTCCTTCCATCTTTCCTTCCTTCCTTCCTTTTTTTCCTTCCTTCCTTCCTTCTTTCCTTCCTTCCTTCCTCCCTCTCTCCTTCCCTCTGTCCACATAAAGAATCATATTCTTACCTGTGGATGCTCTGCCCAAAGAAATATAAATTTTTTTTTACTGAACTTCTCAATATATCTTGGGGTTTATGAGATAGATTTTTTCCTCTTCCCCACTTATTTATTCTATCATTTAAAAAAAACTGGGACAATTAATTCTTTTGCCTCATGTAGTTTCATTTATGATTTCTTGAAATACAGTACTGGAAAAACAGACTTTGATAAAGCCCAATTGGATTCAAATGGAGCTACTTGGCCACACTTTAAACCCCAAATCACTCTGGCTCTCACTGATTGGCCAATAATAGGTCCCAGCTGAAGCCTCACTTGGTCACTGTTTGGGTTTTGATGGCTCAGAGTGAGTGTAAGTAACAATTATTTCTGTTCTGGCCAGAAACCTTGAGGATCTTCCATTCCCAAATTGATTTTTTTAAGTAGGTAAAAGAGGCCATTTTTTGCCTCACTTCTTACCTAGCTTTAATCACTGAATGAGTGTTGCCTCAGACAAACTCAGACCTCGGAAAGACCTTAGCTTAAAAAGGCCAAAGTCTCCCACTGTATCTGGAGTTATCTAGTTATCCAGATCTATGCCTTGCCACTAGACCCAAAAGGTTCCAGAGGAGAGAGTGAGGTGAGTGACTTTGTATAACCCTGCCTCACTTAAATCCAATTCACTTGCAAGTCAAGACATCACCTTCCTGATGTCATTGTTCCTCTTCAATGAAGGACAAGCAGCAATCCTCTATGGGGTCATGCAGCAATATATGTTAAGGTTCCATTGATTGTTTGGCCCTTAGAAATATTCATCTTAGTTTTTTGTTTTGTTTTGTTTGTGAAGAAAAAGGCATCAACATTTAAGAAAATTAAGATCATAGAATTTAGAGCTAAAAGGGACAACAGAAAGATCAATGACTTCAGAATCATAAGATCAGGGTTCAAAACTTGCTTCCAATATTGCCCGGATGATATTGAATGAATCACTTAACCTCCATGGACCTCAGTTTCCTCATCTATTAAATGAGGCAGGTGGACTAAATGGCTTCTAAGGTTCCTTCTTGCTCTAAATGTATTATTGTATAATACTAATGATAACAATAACCACCCCAGCCTACTATGTGCCAGGCTCTGCACTTGGTAAGTTTTATCTCATTTTTTTCTTCATAACAACCCTGGAAGGTAGGTGCTATTATTATCCCCCATTTTACTGTTGAAGAAACTGAGGCAAACAGAGATTAAGTGACTTCCCCAGGGCCACACAGCTAGGAAATATCTGAGACCAGATTTTAATTCAGGTCTTCCTGACTTCAGGTCCAGAACTCTATCCACTGTACCACCTAGTTTTAGAGGCCATTTCTTACCATTCCTTTATTTAAGAAATGAAGACAATAAAGCCTAGAGTGATTAAACAATTTGCCCAAGGTTACACAGGTAATATATAGCAGAGCAAGCTTTCAAAGGCAAGTCTTCTCTGACTCCAAATCCTGGGATGCTGGGTAGAGTCCTGGGCATCTCACAAAAATACTGGATGAGCTCATGATAGAGCCGAGCCTTAACGAAAACCAGAAATTCTGTGAGCTAATGAGGAGGAACATTCCAAGCATGGGAGACAGACGAGTAAAGGCACAGGGCTAAATATGTATATATACATATATACACACATATATACATATATTTATAAAATTTTGTCTTCCTAATAAGATGTTCACCACCTGCCTGAGAGAACTACTATGAAGAAAGGACTTTGTAAATCTTTTTGTTCCATAGAAAAGGGTTTATTGTTATTATTGTTATTATCCCTTTATCATCATCATCATCATTATTATTATTGTCATCACCAGACTGACTTATGAGGCCTTCCCTGGCCTCTTTCCTCCACCTTTCTTTTGGAAAGGTGATTTCCTTTCCAAAAATGATATTGTAGTTACTTAAAATATAATATATTTTGTACCAACTTACTTTTATACACGTTGTAGCATATATAGAGAGCTTACAAAGCATTTCACATAGGTTATCTCACTTGGTCCTCATGATAAGTCTGTGAGGGGCTATTATCATCCCTATTTAATAAAAGAGGAATGTGAGGCATATAGTGCTTTAGTGAGTTTCCCAGGATCACATAGCTAGGAAGTGTTTGAGGCAGGATCCGAATTAAGTTCTTCCTGATTCCAAGTCCTGAATTCTATCCACTGTGCCACCTAGCTCCCAATATAATGTTAAGGGTGAGTCAGTGAAAACCAGCTTGGGTGATACAACCCCAGCCTTCTGGGATGAGTGTATAGTAAGACTAATGAAGCCGGAGACTGAGGGCATTCATTACTCCTCCCATCCACAGCCTCTTTCTGGATGGTCCAGTTAGAGTTGAATTCCTTCTGTCCCTGCCCTCATTCCTCACTCCTTATTAGGAACTTTAGAACACACAGACCCTCATTTCAGGGGTCCTGGCCATCCTACCATCATCTCCTATGGAATGAAAACAACTCCATGGCTGTGCTGGCTCTTTGTCTAAAATTCAATATATAAATTTGAGCCCTGAGTGTGAAAGCTGTTCCATAACTGCATCTGGAAGGTGCCCCACTGGGCACTGGCCTTGGATGAGGGCAATAAGAGCTGCAAACAGAGACTGTTTCCTAATAGCCCTCATTCCCCTCCTTCCTTTGTGAATGGTAGTACAGTTTTGTAAACTGCTATCCCAGAGAGGTTCTGCTGCTCTTCATCTGAACTCCCCTGCACTACCATAAGTTACTGGAGGGTAGAGATGGCTTCATTTTTGTCTTTGAAGCTGCAGTACCTGGAACAGTTCCTAGATTCAGTTGAAAGTTCTTCCTTATGCTAAACTGTCTGTCTCATCGAGCACTGCCCTCCACCCATTCCTAGCATAGTGCTCTGGATACAGTAGGCATTTCATTGTTGTTCAGTCACGTCTGACCCTTTGTGACCCCATGGGTCATAGCACATCAATACTGTGTGAAGTTTTCTCGTCAAGGATACTGCAGTGGTTTGCCATTTCCTTCTCCACAGTAGATACTTGCTTAGTCTTTAATTAATAAATGAGTATCTATCCCTCTATAACTTTCACCCACTGATGTCTGGAGTTGTACAGAATAAGTCAATCCCTTCCTTCCATATGACAGTTCTCCATATACTTGCAGACAACGATGATGATCCCCTAAGTCTCTTCTCCTCCAAGCTAGATGTCTCTAGCTCCAAGTCCCTTCACCCCTTCACCATCTTAGCCATAAAGTTTGGATTTTATTCTTACCCCTTCCTTTCTGCCACATTGACATGACATCTAATATTTGTTTTTCCTCCAAGCTAAATGGAAGGTCTTACTCCAAGAAAGGATCTCTAGAAATTATAGAGCTAACTACTTGATTAAGGCAGGAATCTGGAGAAAACCAGAGGAAAATATGCTAATCTTATCTTTCCCTTGCCAATTTCCTTGAACAGCCTTTCTCATGGCCTTCCTCCTCTTTCTGTCCTGGCCAAGAATATATTTTATCATCAATACCATCAGCACCATTTCATAATCATTGCCATCATTATCACTACTGCCATCTTCATAATCATTGCCCTTGTTATCACCAATATCACAATCATCATCATCATCATCATCACCATGGTTGCCATAATCACTGCCATGATCATAATCATTGTCATCTTCACTTTCATCATTGTCCTTGTTTTTGTCATCAACACCATCACCATTGTTGACATAATCACCATCATCATGTTGCCATCTTCGTCAACATTTCTATAGCACTCTAAATCTTACAAAGTGCCTTATATGCATTAATTCATTTGAGTCTCACAACTGGCATGATAAGGGCTATGAGCATTATTGTCCCCATTTTACCAATGAAGAAATTTAAACATAGGTAAAGTGATTTGCCTAAGGTCCCATAGCTCATGAGTGTCACATATCAGATTCAAACCCAGGTCTTCTAACTCCAGCCAGTGTTCCTTCTGATATACCATGCTACCTCCCTAAAGGAGTTGTTGTCAGTCAATCCATAAGCATTTATTTAAAAACCTACTATGTCTCAGGTACTATGCTAAGTGTTAAGGATACAAAGAAAGGCAAAAGACAGTCTTTGCCCTCAAGGAGCTCATAATCTAATGGGGGAAACAACACGTACAAATAAGTTATATTCAGGATAAATAGGAAACAATCAACAGGGGGAAGGCACTAGAACTAAGAGGGATTGGGAAGGCTCCTGTAGAAGGCTGGATGTTAGCTGGGACTTGAAGGAAGCCAGGGAATCTAGGAAGAGGAGATGAGGAGGAAGAGCAACCTAGGCATGGGGGGGTGGCCAGTAACAGACATGACTTTCCTCCCTTGAGGGTATAAAGTAATACTTAGGAAATTCAAATATAAAAACTCATCAGTGAACTGTGTAAATTGTGAAAGAAATAGGCAAGTTATTTTGTATTCAACATGGAAATGATACTTCTCTAGGAATCATCAGGGGAGTGTTTAGTTTGGAAAGGGAAAGATCTTCCAAAAAGTGTTAAGAGCTCAGGCAAGTCAAGGAAACTGAGTGTAAAGATACTGCTTTCTCAACAGGATATTTCTAATGAGTAATGGGTAAGGAATGACATGGTGATGTTAACTTAGTTTTTTCATTGTATTCAATGTTTCATTAATAAATTGTGAAATTACAAACATCCAACTTGCTGGGGACTTATGACCTTAGGCAAGGATATGAATCAGTAGTCTGATAAAGGGCCAAAAACAGCTAATGCAGTCTTACACTGCATGAATAGAAGACTAGTGTTCAGAATGAGGGGACTTGATAGTTTAGCTATCCTCTGCCCTCATTAGACATCTGGAATATTGTTTCAGATCCTGCACATAATGGCTTGGAAGGAACCATGACAAGATGAAACATAGCCAAAGAAGAGTCACCAGAATGATGAGTGGGCTAGAAATCATGCCATGTAAGGACTGACAGAACTGAGGATATAAAGTCTGGAAAAGAGAAGATAGGACAGTAAAGTGAGGAAAGGAGGGTAAAATAATCCCTGTCTGCTAATAATTTATGGGCCTCCATGTGGAAGGGGGATTACATTTGTCCTCCTTGTCCCCAGAACAAGGGGAAGTCGTTGGGACTTTAAAAGGGAGGCAGATCAGTGTAAAGAAAAATGCCCTAAGAATTAGAGCTGTTGAAAAGAAATGGGTTACAGGAATCAGGAGAAACAAAAAGGTAAACATTAAAGAGTAATCACAAGGAATTTAATAAGGTCAAACTGTTTATTTACTTCTTATATGGGAAAACATCTATAACTCTTAAGAATGTTAGCATTAAGGGGAATCTAGGTGGTTCAGTGGATAAAGTTCCAGCCTTGTAGCCAGGAGGAGCTGAGTTCAAATCTCACTTCACACACTTGACACTTACAAGCCGTGTGACCCAGGGTAAGTCACTCTGATTGCCTCAACAAAAAGAAGAAAACATGTTAACATCACTTGGGTAGTTTGAAAGAACATACATGCATAGAAGGCTTGGGGTTGAGTTGAGTATGATGGGATGATCCTAAAAAGTAAAATTGGGTAGACAGAGGTTAAATGAGCAGTTATCTCACACAATGAGTTATGAAGTCACAACTGTGTGAAGTCAAGACATGAGTCATGTTCCAGGGGAAGCAGGAGGGGTTAGAGGGCTGGTAGTGCTAGAATCTTATTCTCATCAGAACTGGGTTAAAGATGGAATAACATATACAACTAGAAGGGCATAAAAGTCTTCTTAACTGACAAAGAAATAGGAAGATGAGGGGATAGGATAAGGGAGGGCCTTTTAGAAAGATGTGCAGATCAAGAAATAGGAGAGTAAGGGAGAGGATAAGGGGAGGACTCTTAGAAGGGTGTATAGATTAAGGAATAAGAGGGTAAGGGGGGAGGGTAGAGAGGGATTCTTAGAGGGGGCATGGATTAGGGAGGTACTGGTTAGAAGTAAATTAGATTTCTGAGAAAAGATAAGGTAAAAAAGAGAGGGAGAGAAGGATAAGCAGTGAGGAAAAAATAGGATGGAGGGAACTACATAACTAATAATTGTAATTTTGAATGTGAATGGGATGAATTCACCCACAAAATGGAAACATAGTAGAATTCATTAAAAACCAGAATCCAACAATATGTTGTTTACAAGAGACACATTAAAAATGAGACAGACACACATAGAGGAAAAGTAAGGGGCTGAAGTAGCTGATTATGCTTCAGCAGATGCAAAAAAAAAAGGTAGGGGTAGCAATCATGATGTCAGACAAAGTTAAAGCTAAAAATGATTTAATTAAAAGAGATAAACAGGAAAACTATATTATGATAAAAGGTACCATAAATAATGAAGTAATATCAATACTAAACCTATATGCACCAAATGCTACAGCATCAAATTTTTTAAAGGAATAGCTATATGAATTATAGGTAGAAATAGAGAGCAAAATCATAATAGTGGAGGACTTCAATTTTCCTCTCTCAAAACTAGATAAATCTAAACAAAAAATAAATAATAAAGATGTCAAGGAGAGGAAAAGAATCTTAGATGAGGTAGATATGATAGCTATATGGAGACAATTAAATGGAAATAGAAAATAATATATCTTTGTCTCAGTAGTACACGGTACCTTTACAAAAATTGACCATATATAAGCGCATAAAAACTTTATAGTTAAATGCAGAAAAGCAAAAACATTAAATGCATCTTTTTCAGATCATAATGCAATAAAATTATATGTAATAAGAGACCATGGAAACACAGATTAAAAATTAATTGGAGACTAAATAACCTAATATTAAATAATGAGTGGATTAAAGAACAAGTCATAGAAACAATAATTTTATTAAAGGGAATGACAATAATGAGACAACATACCAAAATCTATGGGATGCAGCAAAAGCAGTTAGTTAGAGGAAAATTTGTATGTCTAAATGTTTCCATCAATAAAATAAAGAAAGACCATACCAATGAATTGGGTATGTAATTAAAAGAAACTAGAAAAAGAACATCTTTAAAATTCACAATTAAACACTAAATTGGAAATCCTAAAAATTAAAAGTGAAATGAATAAAAATTGAGTGTAAAAAAGCCTTCAAATTAATAAATAAAATTAAGAGTCAGTTTTATGAAAACACCATAAATAGGGGCAGCTAGGTGGTACAGTGGATTGAGCACTGGCCCTGAAGTCAGGAGGACCTGAGTTCAAATCTGGCCTCAGACCAATCACTTGACACATACTAGCTGTGTGACCTTGGGCAAGTCACTTAACCCCGATTGCCTCACACACACACAAAAATACCATAAATACACCATTGGCTAACATGATTTTTAAAAAAGAGAGAAGAAAACCAAACCACTAGTATCAAAAATGAAAAGGGTGAATATGCTATTAATGAAGATGAAATTAAAGCAATTATTAAAAATTATTTTGCCCACATGTATGCCAATAAATTTAACAATTTAAGTGAAATGGAAGAATACTTGCAAATATTTAAACTGCCTGGATTAGCAGAAGAGGAAATAGAATATCTAAATAAGCCTATTTTAGAAAAAGAAGTTGAATAGGCCATAAATGAGCTGCCTAAGAAAAAAAGCATCAGGACCAAATGGATTTACAAGTGAATTCTATCAAATGTTTAAAGATCAACTAATTCCAATATTAAATTAATTATTTGGAATAATAGGTGAAGGAGTCCTACCAAATTCCTTTTATGAAATAAATATGGTACTGATACCTAAACCAGGAAGAGCAAAAACAGAGAAAGAAAATTACAGACCAAGTACATCAATTAATATGGATGTAAAAATCCTGAGTAAAACACTAGCCAGGAGACTAAAACAATATATCACAAAGATTATACATTGGGACCAAGTGGGATTTCTCACAGGTTTAACAAAAGGAAAGCTGTTAACATATGATTATATGATTGATATGATTATATCAATAACAAAAGTACCAAAAACCATATGATTACATCAACAGATACAGAAAAGGCTTCTAAAAATATATATTTATTTATTTTTATCTTTTGACATTCACTTCCTTTTTTTAGGCAATTGGGGTTAAGTGACTTGCCCAGGGGCACACAGCTAGTAAGTGTCAAGTGTTTGGTCTGAGGCCGGATTTGAACTCAGGTCCTCCTGACTCCAGGGCCAGCGCTCTATCCACTGCACCACCTAGCTGCCCCAGACATTCACTTTTATAAGATTTTGAGTTCTAAATTTTCTCTCCTTCCCTCCCCTCCCACCTCACCAAGAGAACATGCAATCTGATATAGGGTATACATATGCAATCATATTAAACATATTTCCACATTAGTCATGTTGTAAAGAAGAAGCAGAACCAAAGGGAAACACCACGAAACAGAAAAAAAAAAATGAGAGAAAATAGTATGCTTCAATCTGCATTCAGATTCCATAGTTCTTTTTCTGAATGTGGATAGCATCTTCCATCATGAGTCTTTTGGAATTGTCTTAGATCATCGCATTGCTGAGAACAGCTAAGTTTATCAAAGATGGTCATTGCACAATGTTGCTGTTACTGTGTACCATGTTCTCCTGGTTCTGCTCACTTCATTCAGCATCAGTTCATGTAAGTCTTTCCATGTTTTTCTGAAATCCACCTGCTCATCATTTCTTATGGAACAATAATATGCCATTACATTCATATACCACAACTTATTCAGCCATTCCCCAACTGATGGGCATCTCCTTAATTTCCAATTCTTGGTCACCACATAAAGAGCTGCTATAAACATTTTTGTACATGTGGGGCCTTCAGAAAAAGCTTTTGACAAAATACAACTAATTCCTATTTTAAAAAAAAACACTTGAAAGCATAGGTATAAATGAATTTTTCTTTAAAATGAAAAGTGTCTGCCTAAAATCACCAGCAAGCATTATTTGTAATGGGAATAGGCTAGAAGCCTTCCTAACAAGATCAGGAGTGAAACAAGAATGCCCCTTATCACCAATATTATTCAATATTGTATTAGAAATACTAGCAATAGCAATAAGACAAGAAAAAGTGAAGGAATCAGATTGGTATCTCTTTTTGCACATGATATCAAGACATACTTGGAAAATCTTAGAGATTCAACTAAAATTAGTTGAAACAATAAATCACTTTAGAAAGTAGCAGAATGTAAAATAAATCCACATAAATCATTGGTATTTCTATATGTCACCAACAAAACCCTGCAAGAAGAGATAATAAGAAATACCCCATGTAAAAGAGCTGTAGACAATATAAAATATTTGGGACTTTATCTGCCAAGACAAACCCAGAACCTACATAAACATAATTATAAAACATTTTTATAAAAATAAAATCAGACTGAAATAATTAGGAAAATATTAATTGCTTATGGTTGGGCAATATAATAAATATAATAATATAACAAAATGACAAATATAATAATGATAATTCTACCTAAACTTATCTACTTACTCAATGCCATCCCAATTAAATCACCAAAAAAAATTTTTATTAGGCTAGAAAAAAATAACAAAATTCATTTGGAAGAACAAAAGGTCAAGAATATCAAAGGAAATAATGAAAAAAGGTAAAGGGAAAAGATTTAGCAATACCAGATCTTAAATTATATTATAAGGCAGTAATTATCAAAATTATCTGGTACTGGCTAAGAAAGGTAGATCAGTGGAACACAGTAGACAATGATAGTAACCATGTGTTATACAAATGTAAAGATTTAAGCTTCAGGGATAAAAATTTACTATTTGGTAAAAAAAAAAATTGTTGGGAAAACTGAAAAGCAGCCTGACAGAAAGTGAGTAGAGACCAATATCTTACACCACTTATCAAGATAATGTCAAAATGGATACATGACCTAGATATAAAGGGAAATACCATAAGGAAATTAGAAGAATATGGAACATATTACCAATCAGATATGGATAGGAGAAGACTATATGACTAAAGAAGAGATAGAAAGCATTGCAAGATGTAAAATGGATAATTTGTATTACATTAAATTAAAAAGGTTTTGTACAGATAAAATCAATGTAGCCAAGACTAGAAGGAAAGCAGAAAATTGAGGGGAAATTTTACAGACAGTTTCTTGGATAAAGGTCTTATATCTCAAATATGTAAAGAACTTTGTCAAATTTATAAGAATATGAGTTATTCCTCAATTGATAAATGGTCAAAGGATATTAACAGGCATTTTTTGGATTAAGAAATCAAAACTATATATGACCACATGAAAAAATGCTCTAAATCACTATTCATTAGAGAAATGCAAATTAAGACAGCTTTGAGATATCATCTCACACCTGTCAGATTGACTAAAACAATAGAAGGGGAAAATATCACATGTTGGAAGGCATGTGGAAAAATTGGGACACTAATACACCGTTAGTGGAACCTTGAACTGATCCAGTCATTTTGGAGAGCAATCTGGAATTACGTCCAAAGAGTTATAAAGCTATGTATACCCGTTGACCCAACAACACCACTACTAGGTGTGTTTTCCATGCTGATCAGGGTAAAAGGAAAAGAACCTATATGTTCTAAAATATTTACAGCAGCAATTTGTGATGGCAAAGAAATAGAAATTGAGGGGATACCCAACAACTGGGGAATGGCTAAACAAGTTGTGGTATATGATTGTGATGGAATACTACTATGCTATTAGAAATGATGAGCTGATTGGTTTTAGAAAACCATGAAAAAAATCTTGCATGAAATAATGAAGGGTGAAATGAGCAGAACCAAGGGAACATTGTATACGATAACAGCAATAATGTTTGAAGTACAACTGTGAATAACTAAGTTATTCTGAGCATTAGAAATACTCAAATCAACTACAAACAACCTAGGAAGGAAGATGCTATCCATCTGCAGAGAAAGAGCTGATAAATAGAAGTATGCATAGTATGACTTTTACATCTCTCTCTCTCTCTCTCTCTCTCTCTCTCTCTCTCTCTCTCTCTGTGTGTCAAATGGTAGCCTTCTGTAGTGTGAGGTGGGGAATGAGGGAGGGAGACAGTTTAAAACTTAAAATGTAACAAAAAATTAAATTTGAAAAAAGGAATGGGCTGCCTCAGGAGGTTAGTGAGACCTCCTTCTTTGGAGTTCTTCAGTCAGAAGCTGGGTGATCATTGGTCATGAATGCTAAACATAGAATTTCTGCCTTAGGTAGGGGGTGGATTAGGTGGTGATTCATTTCCAGCTCTAGGATTCTTCAGTGCCTTATTATTCTGATTCTTGGAATAAGAATGTGGGAGAATGCGGATGGAATATGAAAGGAAGTCAAGAGACAGAAAGAAGCTTTAATTCAGGTCAAGTAGTGAGGAGAGGATAGAGATGTGAACCACAGTAGTCATTGGAGGTGCAAAAAACAGATCATAGGAAAGGCATCTATAGAGGAATTATTTTGTACAAAGGGTAAATAGGCATAAACAACAGGAAAAATGTATAGGTTAAGTCACCATGAGAATAGCAGAGGACTGGTTGAGTCCAAATCTATTTACTACCTATGTGACCTTGGGCAACTCCTTTAACTGCCCTAAGACTTGGTTCCTCATTTGGAAAATGAGGGCAATAGTAAAAGCCCCACTCACCTCATAGGGCTGTTGTGTAGGCTCATGGAACCTCGCACATAAGCTGAGTGATGGTTGTATTAAATGAGGCAATATATTTAAAATTCTTTATGATTCTTGAAGTGCTGTATAAATGTACACCATTATTATTCTCCTCTGCCCTTGAGATCTTGCCCTTCATATAGAGTCCAGATTAATTCTCCCCTTTTCTATGAAGTCGTTTTTTTAACCAGACTCAGGATTGATCTCTTCCTTCTCTGAATTCCTATAACAGTATTCTCTCCATCTTATTACCTAAATTATTATAAGTTTTTTTGGAGGCAATCAGGGTTAAGTGACTTGCCCAGGGTCACACAGCTAGTAAGTCTGTGAGGACAGATTTGAACTCAAGTCCTCTTGACTCCAGAGTCAGTGCTTTATCCCCTAAATTATTGATAATTATTGGGTACAAAATGAGGGTTGGGTCTGGAATCAGGAAAACTTGGGTTCAAATCCAGCTCCTGACACTAACTAGCTGTCTGAACCTGGGCAAGTCAATTAATCTCTCTTGGCCACAGGAAACTCTCTGGGATTTGTCCTACAGGGCTGTTAATCTGTGCCAATGGAGGGAATTCCCATACCAGAAGCTCCTCATATTGGCAGAAATCACAGTACTTTCAGACTATAGACTTTCAGACTAAGAGACTATAACAATTCAAAATAAGGTTATTATTCATCCCTCAGTGCCTGACAATGTCAGCTTCCCAGATGGCAAATTTATTTCAGTGGTCTCTACCTTTGACCGACAGAATGATAGAGTGGAAAAAAGTGCTGGACCTGAACTTGGGGAATCAGGATTCAAATTCTAGCTCTCTTGCTTGTCCACTGTGTGATGATGAATGAGTCACTTTAGCCCTGCATGTCTCAGTCCTTTCCTCAGAGAAGTGGGAACAATAATCCTCATTCAACTCACCTCATGGGGAGAGGAAAGTCCTTAATGAACCTCATTTCCATAGAAATTTAAGCCATAAACCATAGGCCCATAGCTTTAGAGCTAGAAGAATCCTTAGGGACCACAGGGAAAAGAATGCTGGATTTGAGTCAGGGAGCATGAGTTTGAAAGCTAGGTCTGCATGAATTACCATTGTGACTTTGACAAGTTACTCAACCTCTCTGAGTCTCCATTTCCTCATCTGTAAAACAAGTGGTTGGACTACATGGCCTTCAACATCCTTTCCAGTGTTAAATCTATGAGCCTTCATTTTATGGATGAGGAAATGGAGACTCAGAGAGGAGACTTACTCATGTAAGTGACAGAGCCAGGATTAAGTCCACATGTCTATGATTCCAAAGCCAGTGCTGCCTCCACTAAAGTACACTATTGTTGACCTGCTGATGAAACTCAAGCATTATCCTTTGTCCAAAGATAACCCTGAAGGCCCATTAGTCTGATGAGGAATTGGTGATGAAACATCAAAGAAAATGACTCCTTGGAACCCAGAACAACAAAGCAACTGTTCAAAAGAGTGCATAGCTAATACTAATACAGTACTTTGAAGCTTGCAAAGCTTCTCTAAAGCTTTTCTAATTTGATCCTCACAATAACCCTGTGAGGGAGGAGATACTATTATTCCCATAGTAGAGATGAAAAAACTGAGGCTTAGAGGAGTTAAGTCACTTGCTCAAGATCACTCTGTTAGTAAGCCTCCCAGATTGAGTTATGTTTGTTTTTTTTATTTGAAATTAGATCTTTATTCACTAAATTTAGCTAATAGTTGATCAAGGCATTACTGTAGACTAATAACTTACAAAATTGTACTTTTTAAAAAACATATTTATTTTATTTATTTTTTGTTACAATTTGAGTTTCAAGTTGTCTCCCTCTCAACCTTGCATTAGTGAAGGCCAACATTTAACACAAATATATATGTGGAATTATATCATACATACTTCCATATATCAGTTCTTTCTCTGAAGGTGGATAGCATATTCCTTTATAAATCCTTTGTAGTTGATTTGAATACTCATATTACTCAGAAGAGCTTAATCATTCACAATTATTCTTTGAAGAAAATCGCTATTATGGTATACAATGTTCTCTTGGTTCCGTTCATCCATCAATAGGTTATGTTGGTATATGGTGTGAGATGTTGGTCTATACCTAGTGTTTGCCAGATTGCTTTCCACTTTTCCAATGGTCGTTTCTTTAACAGTGGACTTTGCATGTTGCACAGAAGTACCAGGGCACATTGACGCTAGCCCTTGCCCAGGAGTGAGGCAATTGAGAAGGAAGATAGAAAGGCAGACAGGGAGGTAAACAGGGTGGGGGCAGGGAGGGAGATGTTTTCTTTCTAAATATTTGTTTAGTTCATTCACCGTGAGCTCCCATGATTCTCAAATCATTCAATCAACCAGCACATTTATGGAAAACCTACCATTTGCCTAACACTAGTCTAGATGAATATTTTCACTATTGCTTAATGATAACTCCTCTTCACACTATCCTAGCCCCTTGTGGCTCCATGTCCCAACTCATCATGTTCTGTTTATTGTGTCATGGTGTGATGGAAAGGGCACTGACTCAGGAGTCAAAGGGCTTGGAATCAAATCCCACCACTGACTCTGGCTACCTGTGTGACCTCAGTGAGTCTCTTGGTCTCCCTGGGCTTAAGTTTCTTCATCCATGAAATGAAGGAGTTGGACTAGATGAATATGAGGTCCCTTCTGTCTCCAGACCCATGATGCTATGGCTTTTCTGGGCACTTGTACTGTGAGGTGACACAATGTTCTCCATTTCCTTAACTACCCTTGTAAAGAGCAATGTCTGGAAAATGGTAGATACTTATGATGCAAGTGATCTTTTAGACTGGATTTGATCTTAAGTTTTTCATCATTTCTTCATACTGGTATCAACTGGGGGACCACTGGCAGCCAGATCACAGTCTTAATATCTACTCTCACTTTCTTCTTCCTCTCAAGCCCAAAATACTACAGGGCTCCTGGAGCTCTGCTGTCAGGCACATCCTCAAGTGCAAACTCTCTTCCTCTGAAAGACCTCTCTCCTACTTCTTCCTAAGCAGACACTAGCTACAACCATCACCTCCTCTTCTAAACTGCCTTGTTCACAGTGGCTGAGGAAGCCTGAGAAACAGAAAGATATCTGACAGCCTCTGATAGCTTCCTGACACTGATAAATCCCCCCCAGCCCCGGCAGAACTAGAGTCATGCAATCTTAGATCTGGAAGACCCTTAGAGTCAGAAAGGACCGCAGAAGCCATCCTGCTCAAGCCTTCATTTTACGGTTGAAGAAACTGAGGTCTTGAGGCTTAGGGAGATGAATTATTTAAGATGAGAGAATCATAAATCTAGAACTGGACGGGACCTCAAAAATTATCTGTTCCAACTATCTTATTTTACAAATAAGGAAATGGAGACTCAGAAGAATGAAATGATTTAAGATCATAGTGTCATAAATCAAGAACTAGAAGGTTATCCATCCCATCCCTCTCAGATGAAGAAACTGAGTCTGAAGGGAGTTAATTGGCTTACCAAGGTCACACAATAAGTGTTAGAGATAGGATTTGAAGCCACGTAGTGCTATAAATCTAGAAGGAACTTCAGAGGACATCTAGTCCACCCACCCTCATATTATAGATGAGGAAGCTGAGACCATGGCTATTCCATAGAGTCACACAGAAAGTAACAGTCAGAGGAAGGATTTGAACCCAAGTCCTGTGACTACAAAGCCAGTGACCTTTCCCTTGTGTCATTCTGGCTCCTAATACATTCCACAATGTCACTTGCTCCTCCTTTGCAACTGTCTTCAAAATGGCAGAAGCCAGGGAAATCTACTATCTCATGGAACAGCCACACATGATTCTGTCTTCCTCTGTCAGAACTGAAACATCCCAAGCTCCAAGCAAGTATTTTGGCCCCTCATCCCAGCCCCTCTCTGCCACGATGTGTTGAACTCTAGCTTCTCTTAACCAGTTTCCCATAGTCCTCTGCATTAATTTTCCTATGAGCCCAATTGGGGTCACTGAAGTGTCCCTTTCTAGGAACCACCCCCCCACACATACCACTGCCTGCTGGACCATCTTGCCTGCTGGACCATCTTGCCTCCTTGTTGTCAGTGAACTATTCCTCATGTTTCCCATCCCCTACTCCCTGGATGTACACTCAAATACATAATGAAAGCATCAGATGTATGTGAGCTAGCCCCACTGCTAAGGCTTCTTTGTCTTTATTAATGCACAATAATGTTCTTTAGTTACCCACAAATGACTGTTCAACAGCAAAGCATACGAGCCAAGACTAAGAAGACCTGGGTCCAACTCCCAATTTAGTCTTTTATTAGTCATGTGATCTTCGTTAAATTGCTTAATATCACTAAGCCTCAATTTCCACATCTTTAAAATGGGGAGATTAATAAATACTCCCTGCCCATCTCACAGGGTGATCATTCGGATCATGTGACATAGTACATTTGAAAGTTGTTAGAAAACTGTAAAACGCCACAAGGTATCATCAAGGGTAGAGTCTGACAGAAGTAGGGAATTGGGGAGAGAGATTTGGAGTTAAAGGACCTGGGTTCGAATCTCTGCTCAGCTGTTTACCACCAGAGTGATATTGGGCAAGTCCCTTCCCTTCTCTAGGTCTGTTTCCCAATTTTTAAAATACGTGGTTGGATGAGATCACCTCTGAGGTCCCTTCCAACTCAATTGTCTGATCCCTTGGTTTTAAGCCTGCAGAAACAAGGCCCCCAGGAGTTTTTATTTGCCTGAATTAGAAGTATAGATGGAAGGATGAATCTTTCTGTTGAAAAGAAGAATCAGATGAAGGATCCAAGAGGAAAATTTTTTCTAACCCCTGTTCAGAAGTGATAGTGAGCCATGGAAGTCAGTAAAGTAGAATATTTGCTCTCTAGAGAGAGAAAAGTAATTTTCTGACAAGGTAATTAGCCAGGGAGACCCAGAGCTGAATCTGAGGAAGCAGGCAACCCACCGCAGAACATATAGGAAGGAGCCTTCGTGCCTCCTCTGCAACCCAAAGGCTTCAAGGTGTGTGTGTGTGTGTGTGTGTGTGTGTGATACATGTAAGGGGAGTTACCAGACAGGAACTTTAGGACTATGTAGGAACAAGAAAATCCGACAAGGAATAGGAAGCTATCATAGGATTGAGACCTGGAAGGGGCCTTGGAGGTCAACTGTTGTTGTTCAGTCGTTTCTGACTCTTCATGGCCCCACTTGAGTTTTTCTTAGCAAAGAGACAGGAGTGGTTTGCCATTTCCTTCTCCAGCTTATTTTACAGATGAGGAAACTGAGGCAAGCAGGGTGAAGTAACTCACCTAGGGTCACACAGCTAATAAGTGTCTGAGGCTAGATTTAAACTCATGAAGATGACTCTTCCTGATTCCAAGCCCAGTGCTCTACACATTGCACCACCTGGTTGCCTTAGAGGCCAATTAGTCCATCCCCAATTAACATATGAGGAAACTGAGATCCGGAAAGGTGAGATCTAAGGTAAGGTTAGAGGTAAGATCCAGATCACACAGACATCCCAAACTACTCTTCTCACCATCATAGGACCATAGATTTAGAGCCAGAAAGGACTTTGAAGGCCAATCTAATTCCCACCCCCTTTTTTATGGAAGGAGAAACTGAGGTCCAGAGAACAGAAATGTCTTTGTGAGGAAGAAGCAGGGTCTTTCATTTTGGGCTCTATATCTCCAATGTTTAGCCCAGTGCCTGCAACTTAGTGGGTGCTGAGCTGATTGTTTGTAGAGGAAAAAAAAGTTAGCTTATTTTCTTGGGAAGTGGGATGTTTTGTGCAGTTTACTTTCACGTGTAGCCATGAGCCTGTTAATAAACAAGCATCATACTCACTTCTCACCTTTATTTTTGCTTCATTCCTATGGTGTTAAAATATTCCCTTTTACCTTCTTGTAAAACACGTGTGTGTGTGTGTGTGTGTGTGTATGTGTGTATAAAATAACTTGACTTTAAAAGATCTGTAGTTTTAAAAAGCTTCTACCTCACTTTCAGTCCAAATATTCTGGGTGTGTTCTATACCTGTTTCCAGCCCAATTTGACCTACTTCTCCAACTAAAATTTGTAAGAATGTCAATCTCCAACAGCTCCTAGTTAGATTTTTATGGAGGAAAGCTGCATAGGAGGAAGGGACAAGCATTTGTTAAGCTCCTACTATGTGTCAGGCATTTTGCTAAGTCATTTATTAATATTATCCCATTTGAACTTCACAACAATCTTGAGAGGTAGATGCTATTATCATCCCCATTTTACAGTTGAGGAAACCGAGGCACCGAACAGTTAGTTATGCAATTTGTCCAGGGTCACTTAGTAGTATCTGAGCCAGATTTGAACTTAGGTCTTCCTTACTCCAGTCCCATCCCTCTAAGAACTGCATCCCCTAGAGCTAGGTACATGACATGGTTTGCTGTTATGGGGGCAGGGAAGGTAAGGGAACAATTTTTCTGTGGGAGAAGTCACACAAATGAGTCCAAGATTTAAGGGAAGGGAAACAGTATTTTGCTTAATCCTTAGCTAGTGATAAGAATTTATATCTTTTTCTTATTTTATTTTTTTTTCCAAGAGGCAGCATGAAATCATAGAGAATCTCTGACTCGGGAAGAGCTGGCTTTGAATCTCACCTCATACATACTGTCTGTATGACCCTGGCCAAGTTCTTTACCCTCTGAGTGCCCGAAGCAACTCTAAGACTATAAGTGCCAGAAAAGGTGCAACCTCTGTTGATAGAGGGAGTTTCATATGGCCATAAAAATCTCAGTTCTAGACCCCAAAATGAAAAGGATTATTATGAAGATAGATCAACTGCCATACCTAAATTCAAACCCTTTCTGGGTGATTAGACCTCTCAGAGCTTCACTCTGTCTTCTCCTGAGAATCTAGGGTCACTTTCCAGTCATCAGAAAGTAGCAGAGAAAAAAAATTAATGGGGGGACCTAGCAGTAGCTCTGAATTGATGGGTTGATGCAAAAGATGCAAAATATGTTCAAGGTAATTTCAGTGGGAAAGGCATAGGCAACCTGAGTGATCAGAAAAAGTCATGGCAGGAGGTGGCATCCAATCTGAGCTGAAAGAAACTAGGGATTCTAAATTGTGTATTAGATTGTAAGATTCTTGAGGGCAGGAACTGTCTTTTGCCTCTTTTTGTATCCCCAGCACTTATCACAGTGCCTGGCACATAGTAGGTGCTTGATAAATGTTTACTGATTGACTGAGGAAGTAACGAAACAATTTCAGGTGTAGAGCAAAGACACAAAGATAGGAGACAGTATGTTATGTGTGAGGGTCAGAAAGAAGATCTGGTCAACTGGACCAGAGACTGTGATGGAGATTCACGTGCAATAAGCCTGGAAAAGTAGGTTGAAGTTGTACAGAAAAGAGAGGACTTTGTATTTGAGGAGACAGGTAATAGGGGAAGATGTAAGGAAGATCTCACATTCTAGAAATAGGAGACAGCTTGGGCAAAGTCATGGAGATGAAAGACGAAATGTCGTATACCATTCTTCAGCCTCCCAGAACATAACCTCGGGGCTATGCTTAGCTTAACTTATGGTTAACTTAGCCTACGGTTAGTCTTAGCTCCTCTCTCTCCCTTCCTTCACATATAACCAGTGGCCAAATTTGCCATTTCTCTCTCCACAATGTTCTTCTATACATCCCTTTCTCTCTACTCATACAGCCACTATCCTACTTTGGGCTCATCACCTTGTGCCTGGACTATTTCCACAGCCTTCTAACTGGTCTCCCTGCCTCAAGTCTCTCCCCACTCCAATCCATCCTCCATTTAGCTGCCAAACTGATTTTCCTTAAACACAGTTCTGACCATGTCTCTCCTCTATTCGATGATCCCCAGTGGTGTCCCATTACCTCCAGGATCAAATATAAACGTCCTTACTTAGCTTTTAAAGTCCTTTATGACTTAGATTCAAATGTTCTTTCCAGACTTATTATACATTTCTTCCCTTTCCATACTCTATGATCCAGCCAAACTGGCCTTCTATTGGTTTCTCATACTTGGCATTCCATTCCCCATCTCTGCACCATTGCATTGGCCGTGTCCCATGCCTGGAATGCATGCTCTCCTCACTCCCACTTCACAGAGTCTCTCTTTTCCTTCAAGTCACAGTTGAAGTACCTTCTCCACAGAGCCTTTTCTGATCTCTTTTTTGCAGTGCTTAGAACAGTGTCTTTTAATAGTTAAGTGTTAATAAATGTTTTCTGATTGATACTTATGTTTATGCATATTATCTCCCCCAGTAGGGTGTAAAGTCCCTGAGAGTAGAGATTGTTTTTTTTTTCTTTTTTGTTATTTGTATCTCCACTGCCTACCCCAGTGCTCGGTACATAGTAAATGCTCAATAAATGCTTTTTGGTGGATTGAACTAGGCTAGGTTGGCTAAAGCACAGAGTGTATGATGGGGAGTAAGGCATGATAAGCCTGGAAAGATGGGCAGGAGCCAGATCGTGGAAGACTTTACATACCAAACAAATAGGTTTGCATTTGAGCACAGAGGCAACAGGGCAGAAGTGAAGAGGGAGTGCATTCCAGGCGTAAGGATGGCATGTGCAAAAAAAGAGGCAGGGTACGTGAGGAAGGGAGATGGAATTTCCTATCAGAACAAATGCTAAGTAAGTCAAGCATCCTTTATGATTAAGAGCCAAAGGAATAGCACTGGCCAGTGGCAGCACCTTGGTATCTGCATGAAGCCGTCTCATTGTTTTGACGCTTGATTGTGGGTTAGAGATGAATGGTAGCCCCGGCTGACCTAACCTAGTCTGAATGGCCAAAAACAGCAAAGGGAGATAGACACCCAAGGCAGCAAGGAAACTGAGAGCCAACCTAAGCCTTTTCATTGCTTGGGCCCCGGATAGATTGGCTCTTTTTCCCTTTGGATTCCTTTGTCAGGGAGGAGTTAAAATTCATGAGCGTCCACGCCTGCGAATGTTTACCGCAGTGCTGCTATGTTCAGAGCCAAGCTAGCTAACCCAGCAAAGAGTCGGAGGTCTGCTAGGCCATCTGTTACATAATCATCCACAATCTCGGAAATCTGGGCAAGCGGAGATGGAGAGAGCCAAGATGATGAAGGATTTCAGAGAGAACAGATTGCCGCCTTGCTCGCAGGAGGGGGAGGGGGAGAAAAGAAGAAGATAATATGCTCTGATTGAGGCAGAGACAAGATTTATTACCATAGAGAACAAAACAGACTGGGGGTGGGGAGAAAACCTCATCCATGAACCTTACACACTAAAGAGGCCTGATGTCAACCCCCCAGCATTGAATGGGAGGTCTCTATGATCCCCAAGCATCATTGGTGGGGGGGGGGTACATGGATGCATCTTGAAGAGGATAGCTGTCATGTTGGAAAGCTAGCATGCAAGAGTGCGTGAGGGGCTAAACATCCTGACTTTGGGAAAACCCTTTACCAGAACTATCTACAAAGCAAACTTGTTTGTTTGGTTGGGGGAGGGAGACTGGTGGGGGTGGGGGGAGAAGGGGAGCAGAAGACAGAGAATTGAGGAACTTCTCATTGCCTTCCCCTTGGAAATTACCTGTGTGTGTGTATATGTGTTAACCACTTACTTATGGACATGACTCTCTGATTAGAATGTAAGCTCTTTGAGGACAGGGAGTATTTCTTTTTATCTTTGTATCTCTAAGCCCTTAGCACGGGATCTGGTACATGTTGTTATTGTTGTTTACTTGAGTAGTCGTGTTCGACCCCACTTGGGGTTTCCTTGGCACAGACACTGGAGTAGTTTGACATTTCCTTCTCCAGCTCATCTTACAAGTGAGGAAACTGAGGCAAACAGGGTTAAGTGACTTGCTCAGGATCACAGCTAGTAAGTATCTGAGACCAGAGTTGAACTCACAAAGATGGGTCTTTCTGACTCTAGGCCTAGTGCTCTATCCACTGCACCACTCAGCCACCCAGCTACTGAGCTTGCAGACCATTAAAACCCCCAGATCTTTCTTTGAGACCAATGGCTACCTAGCTTGGCCCCTTTTGTCTTGCACTTGTGAACCTGATACTTTTTAATCCATGTATAAAACTTCACATTTATTTTTATTAAATTTCATCTTATAAGATCCAACCCAACATTGTTGCCATCATTGGGGATTTTGACACTGTTATCCCTGTTAGCTAGCTCTGTCTATATCCAAGTCATTGATAAAAATCCTTAAACAGTAGAAGGCCAAGCACAGATTTCTAGGGCATTCCACTGCAGAAATCCTTCTGAGATGACAAAGAACCATTAATGACTACTCTGGTCATTTGACCAGTCAGTTAACTCTGAATATATCTAACTGATGAAGTTGAAGGCCTATTGTGAGAGATAAGGGGGAGTTATGTCAGGTTCTGCTCTGGACATATGTGACTGCAGGCTACTGTCTTTCTCTAGCAGTGAGCTCTTTGCCAAATGAAGATCTCCATGCAAAATCAAATGATTGAGTGAGGCCAGTTCAAAGCACGTTGAAAAATGCTCAAATTGCTGTCTTAAAAGCTGTTTTTTGCTTTTCTACCCAGTGTAGAAGGAGAAGGAAAGGGAGATAGATGAAGAAATATGGAATGTCAGAGATGGAAGGTGTCTCGGTGAGCTTTTGGTCCAGCTTTCATTTTTGGTATGAGAAAACTGAGATCCAGAGAGGCGGTACCTTGTCCAGGTGTGCCCCTCTAGATAAACGGCATCTTAGGGAAAAAATGATACTTCAGAGTAAGACAACAGAAAGAGTGCTTGATTTGGAGAAAGAGGACCTGCATTCAAATCCTGGCTCTCTAAATCTCAGTTTCTCCATCTGCAAAATGAAAACATTAGACTGGTTGACCTTGAAAGTGTCTTCCAGTTCTAAATTTATGATTCCATCAACCCTTAGTGTATATCCTCCACCCACCCCCCAATCAAGGGTCTCTGCCCTGGGACCTCTTGTCTTTCTGTGCCCTCTCCTTTGGTAATCTTACCCACTTCTGTGACTTCAACAATCTTCTCTAGGCAAGTGATTCCAAAATCAGTATCTCCAGCCCCAAACTCTCTTCTGACTTCCCCTCCTGCATTTATAACTACTTGCTGGACACTTCCACCTGGACATCCCACCAGTGCCTCAAATTCAATATATCTCCAAAGGAATTCATCATCTTTATTCCCATGGAACCAGGATTCTATATCTATTTTTGTTGTGTTTCTTGACATTACTGCAAAGGATTATGGGCAGGGTAGATATTGCTACATGAACTATCAGATATGTTTTCTTTCCCATGGGACATTTTATTCCTGTTCAACCTGTTGTAACCATATCTTATTAATGCTTTATTTATTATCCTGGTGGGTTTTCCAGTTCTATACTACCTCCAATTTTCTTTTGTCTTAACAACCCAGTTCAAAAGATTATACAATGTTCAGCTTTTGCCCAGCTAAAGGAGAACTTGGCTATGGTGCCCACTGATGTGTTTGGAATCTGTCTCATACCTTACAGTTATAAAGATAAAGAATGCCTTCATCAAACAGAGTGCTAGAGCGATTCTTTAATACAAACCTCTCACCTTTCTGATTTCTGTTAAGGGTATTGCCATTTGCCTAATCCCTCAGGCTTGAAACCTCAACAGCATGATTGAATCATTCCTCTATTTTATTCCTTATTTCTATCAGTTGCCAAGTTCCTATTGATTGTCCCTTGGCATATCTTTTCTATCTGTCCCCTCTTTTTAACTGGCCGTGGCGATTATTCTCAGTTCAGGGTGTTGTTACCTCTTTCTTAGACTGTTAATTGGACCTCCAGATTTTCTCCCTCACCAATCCATGCTTCACGTGGTTTGAGTGACACACTGGAACCAGTTGGTGGTGCAGTGGAGAGAGAGCCAGGCCTGAAGTCTGGAAGACTCATCTTCATGAGTTCAAATCTGGCCTCAGATACATACTAACTATGTGAACCTGGGCAAGTCACTTCACTCTATTTGACTCAGTTTCCTAGTCTGTAAAATGAGCTGGAGAAGGAAATGGCAAGTCATTCCAGTATCTTTGCCAAGAAAATCCCAAATGGAGTCATGAAAAGTTGGACATGACAGAAGAAAAAGAAGAAGATGAAGATGATGATGAAGAAGAAAATGAGCATTCATACCACAGAAATCAGCAAATGCTACAATCAAGGCCTGATTTATTGTTTTGTTGATTATCTAGACTTAAGAAAGGGATGGAAAAAATGTTAGTAATGCAGATTAAACTTAAAAGGGTGTCCTGCAGACACTTTTTTGGAGAGTCAGTTGTTAAACATTTAACAGTAGCTCGTTCTTTCATAGCTGCCTTGATAAGCTTCCAAATGAAAAAATCTAAGCATATCATTCCTTTGCTCAAATACCTGCAGTGGCCCTTCATTGCCCAATGAATAAAATCAATTTTTTTCCTGGCATTTAGGACACTCCACAATCTGGCTCCAATATATCTTTCTAGCCTTGTCTAACATTCGCTCCCCTTATACATTCTGTATTTGAGCCAAGTTGAGTGACTGTTCCCCATTTCTGTCCTTTCTTCTTGCCCTTCCACAAATTTACAGATACCAACCCTTCTCCAAAGGTAGAGAACACTCCCTCTTCATCTGCACTTGTTGAAATCTTTATCATCCTTGAAGGCCCAGACCAAATACAACATCTTCCACCTTTCCCTAAACTCCCCAATGGGAAAAACATTCTCCAAGAGAACTTCACTAGATCTCCTCTTTGCTACAATCATATTCTATCTTGGATCATAGGCTCACAGATGATGACCCGGGAGGGACCTTACAGGTCATCTAGTCCAGCCCTTTCATTTTACAGATGGGGAAACTGAGGTTCACAGAGGTTAAATGACTTGTCCAAGGTCACAAAGAGAGTAACTATTATAAGTAGGATTTGTACTTATGTGTGTCCGTATCTCTGTCCGTTTATTACCTCGTAATCTCTTAGAGAGCAGAAATTGTATTGGTTTTAATCTTTGTAAACCCAGTGATTATCAGAGTTTTACGTGTAGGAGATGCTTTATAAAAATTGAATCAGATTTTCATTTAAATTATAACCTGAATAAGAAAAGTACTGTTACTGTAGACAGGGAACAATCATCAATTGCTACTAAAGTGAATTTTTAAAATTTCATGAATAACTTTCTTTGTATTGACCAAATTAAAGGGAAAAAACATCGCTCAGTAGATAAAGAACTCACCTCAGTCAGGAAGCCCTGGATTTGGGTCCTACTTTGATCCAAACTGCCTGTGTGACCCTGGGAAGTGACAATCTCTCAGTGTCCCAGATGACTCTAAGACAATAAGTTGCAGATCAGGCATTGGTCAGTCATTACTGGTAGAGGGAGTGATATAGGTAGATAGAAATATGATGATAACTAATGTTTATATGGCTCTTACTATGCTTAGTGCTTTACAAATATTATCTCATTTGATGCTGATAGCAACCCTGGAGATTAGGTGCTCTTAATGTCCCCATTTTACAGATCAGGAAAATGAGGCAACCAGAAGTTAAATGGCTTGCCCAGGGTCACTCAGCTAGTTTCCGATGCCAGCTTTGAACTCTTCCTGATTACAGGTTCTCTCTCCCTGCACCAGCTAGAGGCAGTAAGGCAAAATGTCTAGGGAACCAGTCTCAAAGCCAGGAAGCCCTGAATTCAAGTCCCTCCTCTGACATATACAGGCTGCGTGACCCTGAGCAAGTCACTTAACTCTTAGTATTCTAGACAACTTTCTAAGAATATAAATTGCCCCCCCCCAATAAAAAGTTTTCTCACTGGGAGTTCTTTATGTCTTATTTAGTTCTTATCTTAATTGTTTAGTTCTTTGTTTCATGAAGGTGAAAGATCTGGACAAACCCCAAATTATAACAAGTATACCATATATAACCTTGTGTCTAGAACCAACTTTGCTACAAACTGACAGGAACTGGCTGTTAAAAAATAAATACTTTCCTAAGACGTCAACTAGACCAAAGATTCTGAATGTGTGTGTGTGTGTGTTTGTGTGTGTGTATCATGGACTCCTTTGTAAGTCTGATGAAGCCTACTGATCCATTATCAGAATCCTATTTTAAATGCACAAAATAAAATACATTGGGTTACAAATGAAACCAATTATACCGAAATATATTTATCAAAATATTACTTAAGTTCATTGACCAGGCTACAAACTCCTTCTAGACATTTTGAGTATCAAAAGTTTTCAACTATGAGTCAATAAAATTCCAAGTGGCAATTATTTGGAATTTGGCTGGATCTATAAAAGCACATTATAGAGCATTAGAACATGAAAGACCCACAGAAGAGTTAGGTTAGCGTCCCTGCTGCCCTTGAGGGGTTTAAGACATCTCTGCTTATAAATGACACATTTTTGCAACTGGACGTGCCAGGGGACAAGGTCATTGTCTGCAAGCCTTGTCTTTTCCTCCCCATTTCCCACCCCCAGAGGAAAAAAAAACAGAGAATATATTGGAGCAACTTTACATCTTTGAAGAAACAAGTTCCTAATAGTGTGCTCTGTGGGATGTCATTATTTTCAAGCCTGCGGTGGAGTTTTCAAGGCCCTTGACCCATGAAAGTAGACATCGTCCTATAGGTGCTTGGGAAATGGCTGGTTTGGAATGTGGGGGTTTGAAAATGGTCAGGTAGGAATGTATGCAATTTACAGTGTGGAATAAAGCCTTAGATTCCTGGGGAGACTGAAGGGAAAGCCCTCGATGCCAGCCTCCCCTCACCGTCCTGACCCCTACCCCTCTTTCATCTTTCCTGGTCTCCCAACCCACTTGAGAGGAGATAGCCTAGCCCTGTACCTCATCAGCATTCAGAGCACCTCCAAACACTTTTCCAGGCATACAATGTTGCTCCAAGGAAGGCCCTTCCACAATAATGCCTTTAATAGAGAGAGGGATCAGACCCATGATTTCACTGGCATAGGGAACTCCCCGGTGAGAAAACTCCCTCTATCAAATCAGGTCGACATTTTGTCTGCAATTTATAGTCTTGGAGAGTTGACTAGAGGCCCGATTAATAGATCATAACCTAATGCCCCTTCCTGGCTGTCTTCCCACCATGCAGTCTGCCCTTCCTCCATCATCCCCATCTCTCTCCCACCATAACCTTGGATTCCATCCCTGGGTCTGCCAGCTGTGATAAGTGAGATTTTGCCTTATCTTGCCAGAGCCCAGGCCTCCACACCACATCCAGGCTGTCTCCTTACCATGCTGCTCCATGCACCATCCCCTCTAAGGCTAGTCTGTCTCTACTCTGTATGTATCATGTAGGTACCCGTCTATGTACATGTATGTACATTTATGCACATTAGTATTTTAGCTCCTTGAGATGAGAGACTGTTTTTACTTTTTCCTCTGGAGCAACTGAACCAAACACAGTACCTGGCATATAGTTAGCACTCAACAAATGCTCGCTCATTTAGCTAGGATGGTAATCTGCAGAGGGGGTACCTATACGTATAGAGAGAGGTTGCTGCTTCCGGGGAGTTCCCTATACTGATGAAATCACTTTGACTGTTGGATGGAGGGATGATGGAGTGGAGTGGAGAGAGACTTGAGGCAGGGAGAACAATGAGGAGAAATTGAGAAGTTCAGAGAGTTGCTTGGGGTACTAAGAGGTTAATGACTTGCCCAGGGTCACGTAACCAGGATGTGACTTGAATCGAGGTATTCTTAAACACTCTCTCCTAGTTCTTCTCTTACCTCTCTGACCATTCCCACTTAGTTTCCTTTGCTGGGTCATCATCATATCATGCCCTCAGACTTTGGGCATTTTCCAAGCTTCTGTCCCAGGCCCTTTTCCTCTATCTCTTCTCTCTGCACTTCTCTTCCTCTCCTCTCTCTCTTCCCCACTTCTCTTTTCCTTTGTGTGTGTATGTATGTGTGCATATATATATATATATATAATATATGCATGTGTGTATGTACTTATATATGTATATGTGTGTATACATGGTATATTCCAGGAACTTCCAAATTACTTTGGAAACAGAATGGAAGATGAATTGGAGATAATGCAGGGAGAGAAATTAGGAGATTATTGAAATAACCTTGGCAAGAGGTGGTGAGGGTCTCAACTAAGGTAGCAGCTGTGTGAGTGGGGAGATACACACACATATACATCTCTGTATGTATATGTATACATGCATGTACATATATATGTATATGTATGCACATTTATATACATATACATATATAGGTACACATAGCACATTCACATACTTATACACAAGGAAATATGTGTGTGTATATGGAGATCTATATAATACATATATACACATGTAACGCATACACATATGTATGAATATATGCATATTTTTATATGTGTAACTGTCTCTATCTATGTAGAGATCCCCTCATGTCCTTATCTCCTCTGTTAAAATCTCCTCTGTTGGAACCTTGCTGAGAGAAGGGAATTGCTTCATTCTTTGTATTTGTAGCCTCATTCACCATTCAGCTAAAACAATACCCAGCATATAGTAGGCATTTCATCATTGTTTCTTGATTGATTGAAGCTCCTTGAAGGTAGGAATGATTTCACTTTTGTCTTTAAATCCCCTAGCCCAGTGCATGGCACACAGTAGGTGCCTGCTAAAGGCTTCACAGTGGTTTCATTTACAAGAAGGGGTCCCAAAGACACTAGGTCCTGAGAATGGGGGTCTTGGTGTCTCGGTTGAAATGAAGTTGGAAGGAAAGAAGACAATCAGTCCCTTCTCCAGCCCTCTCCTGATTTCCCTGGCTCATTTTGGGCAATTATCTTCTAATACACGCTTCTCCGAAGAACCTGCAGGTCAGTGCGGTGAAAGCCCCCCCCCCCCCCTCCTCAAATGGAGAACTAGCACTTTGCTGAGTCTGAGTATGCATCCTTTGATAGGGTCTCGCTGTGAATGGACCATTTCTCGGGAGAAAACCTATGGCTGTGACCTTGAGGTTGGCGCAGCTTTGTTTTTCTAAAGCAGCTCATTCCCAAAGCGCCCCCCACCCCTACCACTCCCCTTCTTCTTTTGGCCAATTGTCTTTGTGTGTCTCGGGTGCTGAATGTAGCCCACCGGACTCACTGGCAGCCCCTCCCTTGTCTGCTTTGCACAACAGTCCCAAGAGCACCAAGTGCGTGCTGTAAAAGCCCCGATTGTGCCTGGCTGGTGCTCGTTCCCACTGTTGGTACGGTACATGTCACCGTGTTTAGCTCCCCAGCTCCTTTATCTGTCTTTGCTTTCAAAACTCCTGTTCAGACGTTACAATGGAGAAAGAACAAAAAATGCACGGGGGTGGGCAGGGGAGGGGGGGACGGGGAGGAAGGGAGCGTAAAAGGCCTGTTTACTCAAGGCACACAGGCAGGCAGCCCAAACAGCCTGATGGACCTCGAGGCTTCACATGCTGCCGAGCAGGAACTCTAGACAAAGGCCATGGGGAATAATGAGAGAAATAAATAAATGTCAGGAATCGTCCTTTTGAAATTATCATTGACCACACAAAAGATGGGCAGTCGGTTAAATAAGGCACAGCCAGAGACGCTGGGGCAGTCTTCTTTGTCCTTGTTTATTAGTTATCATACCCAATAATGCCGACAGATGAAAATGAATTTCCTAGATTCCATTTTTTAAAAAGCCATGTGCATTTTCTGCCTGGGATCATCTTTTTGGGATACAAAGGGCATAGTGGGGTGAGGAGAGGGCCTGATAAGGTCCAATTACTTTAGAATGCTACAATGAAAGGGCCTTGACGTTGAATACCCTTCAGGTACTGTGCTTGCCACAGTAGAAAGAGGCTTGGAGCCATGAAAAGAGAGGCAGGTTTGGAGTCAATGAACCTGAGTTCAAATCCCATTCTGTCACTCACTTAACTACCCTTACAAGTTTGGGAAAGTTAGTTCATCAAGCTGGGTCTCAGTTTCCTCTTCTGTAAAATTATCTACTTGATTACAAGTTTCTCCAGTCTTTTGCCTTTCATTGTATCCCCAGCTCTTAGTACAGCATCTGGCCCATAGTAGGAGCTTAATAAATGCTTCTTGGGGCTGCTAAGTGGCACAGTGAATAGAGCACCAGACCTGGAGTCAGGAGGACCTGAGTTCAAATCCGACCTCAGCCACTTGACACTCACTAGCTGTGTGACCCTGGGCAAGTCACTTAACCCTATTGCCTAAGCAATAAATAAATAAATACTTCTTGACTGACTATAAAATGAGGTGGCTGGATGAGATGATGTTGAGGGTTCCTTTCAGGTCTAAGCTAAAAATTCTTTGGCTAACATGAATTCAGCTTGGGCTTGCTTTGTTAATTCCAATTCAAAGGGCATTTCAATTCTACAGCACTAATAATGAAAACTGCTGCAGATACAGCCCTCTCTGCACCGTTAAGACACTCAGCAATTCAACCTTATGGGACAGGCAGGCCAGGTACAATTATTCCCATTTTGCATAAGGGAAGAAACTGAGGATAAAGAGACTTGCCTAAAATAATTGCAGCCTTACCACCTTGAATATGCCCAATCTCACCTGATCTCAAAAGTTAATCAGATTTCAGCCTGGTTAGTATTTGAATGAGACTTGTTTAAAAGAATTAGACAGCTAGATGGCAGAATGGATTGGGTGAACTTGGAGTCAGAAGACCAAAGTCCAAGTCTTACCTCAGACACTTATTTGCCACATGAACCTGGGTAAGTCATTTTACCTCCCTCAGTCTCAGTTTCTTCACTTGTAAAACAGAAATAATAACAGCACCAGGATTGTTGTGAGGATCAAATAAGGAAATATCTCTAAAGTGCTTTGCTTAAGGTGATATATAAATTAGTCAGCTAGCATCTATTAAGTGCTAAGCCCTTGGAGATGCAAAGAAAGGCAAAAAATAATCCCTGTCCTCAAGGAGCTAACCATCTAATGGGGGAAGGTAACATGCAAATAACTATATACAAACAGGAAAGAGTCAGGATAAATTGGGGGTAGTCCCAGAGGGAAGGCACTAAGAATGGGGAGGACTGAGACAAGCTTATTATAGAAGGTAGGACTTCAGATGAGGCTTGAAGGAGGCCAGAGAACCAGGAGGCAGAGTTAAGGAGAGAAAGCATTATGGACATGGGGGAACAGCCAGTGAAAAGGCACTGATTTCTGTATAATGCTTAAAAATTTGCAAGAAGCCTTATATGCATTCATGAATGATTCATTATAACCTCATGAAGTTACAACCATAATTGTAGATGCCACAGCTTTATTTTTTTTTTATTAATCAAAAGCTAGAAAGGACTTCAGAGTCATCTATTTCAACTCCCTAAATTTTACAGGCGAGGAAACTGAGTCCCAGAGGGGTTAATTGATTGGCCACAGGTTGCACAGGTAGGTAGCAGAGCCATAATGTGAACTAAAATTCTCCAACCCCCAGATTCAATGCTTTCCTCATCAGACCATGGAACCTTTTACTTCAGTGGACAAATGAAGAAAACTAAGTCATAACAATGATCGGTGACTCAACCAAGAGTCATATAGTGAGAAGAAGAGAGGGGATTCAAACCCAGTTTTATCCTGACGCAGATACACTAGACACTCTACCATGCTGCTGCCACATGTCTAGTGCACAGTTAAGCTCAGCTGTGGCCCCAGTTCTTCTGACACCATATCCAATAGTATGGCCATCACACCACACTGCCAGAGCTGTTTAATGAAGGCACTATAATTAGACTAACCCTTCATCAAACCTTTCATATTTCATGTGGCTCTATGTTATAGTGGAAAGAACACTGCTCCCAGAGTCAAAGGACCTGGATTCAAATCTCATCTCTAATTCTGTATGACCTTGGGTGAATCATTTAACCTCTTCAGCCTTGCTTTCCTCATAAGAAGGGTAAGCTATATGGCTTCTGAGGTCCCTTCCAGATCTACAATCATGATTTTACATGAAATCCATGATCCTGAAGCTCTAATTAGTGCTTATAGTCTTTAGATGAAGACACAAAGGTAGAAGTTGTCAATAAATCAGGTTTTCATTTTGGAAATTTTTTCCCCATGATTGCTTCTCAATTTTTTATCTGTGTTTGAAATCTTCAATGTAATCCTTACCCATTAAGTTTTGTTATTATAGATGGGATGTTCAAACCTCTTGTTTCCTGGTACATAGATCAGGGTTTTTTTGTTTTGTTTTGTTTTGTTTTTACTTGTCATGACCTTACACTTGGATATTTGTGTTGTGGTATTCCTGGCTGCTAATTGACATGGTCTCATGAATGCCTGAGAAAAAAAGGGAGGGCTTAGAAGGTGTGGTCAAGAATGTAGCTATCACTCACCTTGTGTCAGAAATCATCACCAAGTCCTTTAATGCATTCTTTGTCTACGATCTCAGGCAATTTACTGCATAGCCCAACTCCTAAGACTTTTTTTTTTTTAGTTAATACTTTCTCAGGTCAACAAGCAAACACAGCTGCAGAAAGAAAACTACACAGAGTCCTGAGAACCATTCTTTTCTGATAAGAAGAGGTCATACCAGGCTTCCTTCCCCTCTTCTTTGCAATGCAGTCAGTTGTATAGCCATCCCACCACCTCCATTTTTATCTGCTTTCCTGCAGGCAGCCTCTGAGAAAGCCTGGAATCTTCATTAGGACTATTGGCATCAGCTGCTGCCTCCCTGCTCCTCCAGCTCAACTGCTCTGCTCCTTAATTGTGGAAACAATCTAGAATATTAACCTACACTTTGATTTCTGCAGAGAAAGTGGGAAAAGGTGCCAAGTAATATACAAATACTGACCTGAAGTAGTGTACAAAGAATGACCTGCACATTTAGTAATTTTCAAATAATATATGATGAGCTTGAATAAGATAAATAATTCAAAGATTTACTCTGAATTTAGTCTATAAAGGCTTATATATACCTTTGAATGACTTTTGGATGAGAAACTCAGTGGAATACCAGTAATTGCAGGATTCTATGAACATTGGTTAGGAACTAGAAAGGGCCTTTACGAAAAATAACTTGAATCAGATTCTTATAACCTAATCAATAACTTACTAACGTTCAGACTCCTTAAGAGTCTGCCCAGAGGGGAGCCAAGATGGCGCAGGGAAAGCAGTGACTGTCTTGAGCTCTCTCCCAAAGCCTTCCAAATACCTAAAAAAAATGGTTCTAAACAAATTCTAAAGCAGTAGAATCCACAAAAAGACAAAGTGAAACAAATTTCCAGCCAAAGACAGCCTGGATGGTTGATCAGAAAGGTATATCGCGCCGGGCGGGGAGAGGAGCGCAGTTTGGCGTGGGCACACAGGCCACAGCGACCCTGGAGCTGGCCTCAGAGGCCTGAATCGCGGGCAGCTATGGTGGTTTCCAGACTTCTCAACCCCTGAATACCAAAGACAACTTAGAAGGTTAGTGGGAAAAGTCTGTGACTGCGGTGAGAGAGGAGCTAGGTCTCAGCTGCAAGTCTTGAGCGTGGCCCGGGGCCGCGGCTTTTTCTTGAGCTTCGGGCCCACATACTGAGGGGGAATCAAGCGGCTGATCAGAGTGGGATTGCAGGGATCTCTTTGCCAGTGCTGAGGCAGGAATCTCTTCTTTTGCCTGTGCTTGGATCTGGCTCACAGTTCTGAGGGGTGGTCCTGGGGCAAGGAGGAATGTTGGTGTACTGAAACTTGTTGTGGATGTGGAGAGGAAACACCTCACCCCTTATCATACCACCTTGGAAGAACTGAAAATTTACAGATCCCTAGAAGTACCTCTGAAAACAGCTGTACAAACCCCCAAAGCTTGGGACAGTACATTCTTCACATTGGAAGCAGACTTTCACCTCAACAAAGATTTTAAAACTCAAGTAATTGGCCGGGATCATGAGTAAGCAGTGCAAAAAGAGTCAGACTATATTATCTTACTTTGGTGACAAAGAAGATCAAAACATACAACCAGAAGAAGACAACAAAGCCAAAGCTCCTACATCCAAAACCTCCAAGAAAAATATGAATCAGTCCCAGGCCTTAGAAGAGCTAAAAGGGGATTTTGAGAAGCAAGTAAGAGAAGTAGAGGAAAAACTGAGAGTGATGCAAGAAAATCATGAAAAACAAGTCAACAGCTTGCTAAAGGAGACCCAAAAAAATACTGAAGAAAATAACACCTTAAAAAAATAGCCTAACCCAAATGGCTAAAGAGGTCCAAAAAGCCAATGAGGAGAAGAATGCCCTAAAAAAAAAAAAATTGGCCAAACGGAAAAGTCCAAAAGCTCAATAAAGAGAATGCTTCCTTAAAAATTAGAATAGAGCAATTGGAAGCGAGTGACTTTATGAGAAATCAAGACGCTGTAAAACAAATCAAAAGAATGAAAAATTAGAAAACAATGTGAAATATCTCATTGGAAAAACAACTGACCTGAAAAATAGATCCAGGAGAGAGAATTTAAAAATTATTGGACTATCTGAAAGTCATGATCAAAAAAAGAGCCTAGACATCATCTTTCAAGAATTGATCAAGGAAAACTGTCCTGATATTTTAGAACCAGAGGGCAAAATAGAAACTGAAGGAACCCACCCATCTCCTCCTGAAAGAGATCCCCAAAGGAAAACTCCTAGGAATATTGTAGCCAAATTCCAGAATTCCCAAGTCAAGGAGAAAATATTACAAGCAGCCAGAAAGAAACAATTCAAGTATTGTGGAAACACAATCAGGATAACACAAGATTTAGCTGCTTCTACATTAAGGGACCACAGGGCATGGAATATAATATTCCAGAGAGCAAAGGAGATAGGATTACAACCAAGAATCACCTACCCAGCAAAACTGAGTATAATCCTTCAGGGGAAAAAATGGTCATTCAGTGAAATAGAGGACTTTCAAGCACTCTTGATGAAAAGACCAGAGTTGAATAGAAAATTTGATTTTCAAATACAAGACTCGTGTGGAACATGAAGTCGTAAACAGGGAAGAGAAAATCATAAGAGACTTATTAAGGTTGAACTGTTTACATTCCTGCATGGAAAGATGATATTTGTAACTCATGAGACCTTTGTCAGTATTAGGGTAGTTGGAGGGGAAAAAATGATATGTACATATATATAGATAGATAGATAGATAGAGGGCACAGGGTGAGTTGAAAATGAAGGGGTCATATCTGGAGAATAAAATTAAGGGGTGAGAGAGGAATATACTAGGAGAAGGAGAAAGGGAGAGGTAGAATGGGGTAAATTATCCCACAAAAAAAAAACAGAAAAGAAAAGGCTCTTACAGTGGAGGGGAAATGGGGGAAGGTGAGAGGGAATGAGTGAATCTTATTCTTGTAGGATTTGACTTAAGGAGGGAATAACATACACACTCAATTGGGTGTGGAAATCTGTCTTACCCTACAGGAAAATGGGGGGACAAGAGAGTAGGAGAATGATAGAGAGGAGGGCAGATTGGGAAAGGGAGTAATCAGAAGCAAATAATTCTGAGGAGGAACAGGGTCAAAAGAAAGAATAGAATAAATGGGTGGGTGGGATAGGAGTAAGGGAAATAGAGTTAGTTTTTCACAGCATGTCTACTATGGAAGTGTTTTGCATAAATGCACATATATAACCTATATTTAGTTGCTTGCCTTATCAATGAGGGTGGGTGGGGAGGAAGGAAGGGAGAAAAGTTGGGACTCAAAGTTTTAAAAACACGTGTTTTAAAAAAATGTTTTCATATGCAACTGGGAAATAAGAAATACAGGAAATGGTGTACAGAAATCCATCCTGCCCTACAGGAAAATTGAAGGGGAAGGGGATAAGAGAAAGGGAAGGATAGAAGGGAAGGCAGACTAGAGGAAGGAATATTCAGAATGCATGCCATCTTGGGGTGGGGGGAGGGGAGAGATGGGGTGAAAATTTGGAACTCAAAATCTTGTGGAAGTAAATGTTGAAAACAAACAAACAAACAAAAAAGAGTCTGCCCAGTATGATGGATGTTCTAATAAACCTAGTCTTTGGCTGAAAAAAAAAAGAAAGAAAGAAAGAAAAATAAATTGAAAGACTTACTCTGTCTGATCAACACTACGATCAACCGTATTTCCAAAAGAATGATAAAGAACTGTTACCTACCCATTTTTGGACATGGCCAATGTGGGGCTTTTTTTTCCACTTGATGATCCCTCTTTGTTCCAAGGATTTTGTTTTTCATTTTCCAATTTAGGGGACAGAGAGATGGGATAGTGATAAGGTTGCCCCTCAAAAAGGGAAAGAAAAGAAAGTCATTAAAGTATTTTTAATGCTTAGAAGAAAAAAATAAGGAAGGTCAGGAAGAAATATAGACAAGCAGGGCAGTTATGAAAGGTACATGTTGAATTTATAATTATATGAATATTATTTATGTACAGTATATTATATTGATCAGATATCTTAAGTCTCTCAAAGTTATTTTTCTCCAAGGCTGTTTCTAATGGACTACTTGTTGGGTAGGCTTCCGGGAGTTTCCTTTTTTGGATAGGAATTAGGACTCAATGGACTTGTTCCCTTCTAACTTTGACTCAATGAGTCTGCAGTTTGGTTATGAGAGATCTAAGAATGACCTTTAGGGTTCAGTGGAATTTCAACAGGCAGAGGTGGAGGCATGGTGATAGTGTGAGCCAAGGAAGGGGCTGGTGGGCTGGGTATGGGAAATGTTAAATCCATCAAGACAGGAGTATGACATGCAAGGAAGGTAGTAGTAATGCCTAGAAACGTAATTCAAAGCCAGATTATGGAAAGGCTTGAATACCAGGTTAAGGATTTTGAGAGGGAATGTGGAGTGATGGACTGGTTTGGGATCTAAATACCTGGGTTTTAATCTGGGCCCTATTATTACCTGTGTGAGCTTGGGCAAAGTACTTAAACTTTCATAACCTCAGTGGGCCTGGGAGTGAAGGCTGGTTCAGGTGCTAACCTGGAGAATCTCATGCCATTTTATTTGAGCATAAAGTCCATATCATTTAGGAACTTAGATGGTCCCCTCAAATCAGCACCTGAGCAGGCCCAGGATTCCAACTATCAGCACTAGACTAAGAATTAGATGACCAGTTTTATCTTGGCCCTGCAACTTGTATTATCTGTATGACTTTGGGCAAGTCACCTTATCTTTCTGTGTCTCAGTTTACTCATCTGTGAAATGGGGAGGCCGAATTAGGTAGTCGATCTCTAAAGATTCTTCTAGCTCTGAATCCTATGACCCTTCGAGTTGATACCCTCTCAGAAACTGTTTATAATTAGATATTTCCCCAAACTTCAATATATCCTATTTCTGGGTGACCCAGTGGATAGAATACTGGGCTTGGAATTAGTAAGACCTGAGTTCAAATCTAATCTCAGACACGTACTAGCTGTGTGACCCTGGGCAAGTCACTTAACCACAATTTGCCTCAGTTTCCCCATCTGTAAAAAAAATGGAGGCAATAATAGCACCTACCTCCCAGAGTTTTTTTCTATTCTTCTTTCTCATTTAATAATTTGACGATGATTTTTTAAGCACCAAGAAAAATGCTAGGTACTGGAGATAGCAAGGCAAGAATACAAAATAGTCCCTGTCTTCAAGGGACTTCCAATCTACTTAGACACGACATGAACAGAGATTAAGTAAATATAAGCTATTTGGAGGAGAGAACACACAGATGAGGGAATCAAGAAAGACTGATTTTAGGACTGTCCTGACAAAGGAATAAGCCTCCCAGCTGCACCTCTGGAAATGAGCTCAAGCCAGGCTGGCCAACAGGGTGAGGGAACAGGGTGCTTTTCTATGTGGTGTTCAACTCATGGTATTTAACAATTTATCAATCACTTTGGATATGCTAGGAAAGAGTAGTGAAGGTATGATGCCTTTGGAAGACAGTTCATCCAATGAGAACAAAAGACAAAGATTCAGGAATACCTGAGCTGAACCCTGAAAAAAACTAAGAATTTTAAAAGGTGGAGGTGAGAAGAAAATGTGTCCTAGGCATTGGGAAAAGCATGTGCAGAGGCAAGAAATGGAATAACAAGTTCCAGAGAGAGAGGTAGAAGAGTCTGACTAGATTGTCGAGCGAATGAAGATGGGGTTATGTGAAATGTTTGGAAAGGGAGGCCGGAGTTAGGTTGTAATGGGCTTCCTGTGCCAAAGTGTTCTATTTTAGAGGCAGCCGGGAACCACTGAAGACCCTTCAGGAAGGCAGTGACATGGTCACACTTCTGCTTTTAGATGATGGTTTTGGCAGCTATTTCAGAAATGGGCTAGAGAAGAGAGAGACCGTAGGCAGGATGATCTAACTGTTCCCTTCCCTTAGCATCTGACATGCACTTACCATAACCAATTTTGACTATTACAAGCCTTAATACAGTAGGTAAGTGTGGCTTTTTTTTTTAGGACATCATTATTTTGTGTTTGATGTGTTAGTGAAAAGCTCCCCTTAGATGACACTTCAGCTCTTTTAGAGGGATGAGTGTATCCTTTCTCTCCAGGTAGATGGTTAGATGTGTGAGGGCAGGGGCTGTGCTTTCTGTTTCTTTTAAGCCTACCTAGGAAAACTTACTTAGCTCCATGTGGTAACCAGCCAGGAGCCTTGAACCACCAGGAATAATGTCCGGGAGAGAAGCTAATGGTTTTTACAATGATGCAAGGGGGCAGCAGAGAGTCAAGCGGCCAGAACCCTGGGGTTGGGGTACCAAGGAAACATGACCAGAAAAAAAAAAAGTGTTTTAAACATCTGGAAACAAGTGAGGTGGGAGTGGCATTCTAGCCTAAGGGAGAAATAGGGGTCTGAATCAACAAAGCTAAGAGAAATGTGGAGTCCCATGCCAGCTTATTACACAGATAAACAGAGAAGACCAGGAGAGAGGGGGTCATGGTCAATTAGAACTGACAACTGCCTTGGGACATCATATGGTTTGACTGTACTCTTGACTGCCTTTCATGGACCTTTGGTCCTGCTCTTTCTGATTCCTGGAGGTCTCCTACTGAGATCTGATAATCTGCCACATAGTAGGGCTCAATAAATGTTGACTGACTGATTAATGAACTTTGGTTCACCACACTGACAAAGGAATAAGTCTCCCAACTACACCTCTGGGAATGGACCCAAACCAAGCTGGACATTGGGGTGAGGGAACAGGCCCCTTTTCTATGTAGTATTTAATAATTTATTCTTGGGATAGCTCTATGAATAAAGTTTTTCCTTATGAGATGACAGGTGATTTCAACTCTCTGGGCTTCAATTTCTCATCTGTAAAATGATATGGGCTTTACAAAATTATTCCTAAAGTCCTTTGAAACTTGAAGATCCTATGATTCATAATGCGTAGGTGACCTATACTCCATAGACCAAATGCCTCATTGGCCCCTGTAGGCTCAGCTCTGGAGAGGCACCATGGTGTAATGGATAGGGCACTGGACATGGAGTTAGAAAGACCTGTATTCAAATCCCATCTCAGACACTCACTAGCCAGGTGATTTTAGGCAAGTCACAACCTGTCTGGGACTCAGTTTCCTCATGTGTAAAATGAGGGGAGTTGGACTCAAGGTCATCAAATATCCCTTCCAGCTCTAAATATATAACCCTATAAAAAGCAAGCTATCTTTTTTCCCATCCAAACAAATGAAAACAACTTTGGATAATCAAACCATCAGTTGTTAACATATTTAAACCAGAATCTCTTATCAACCTAGGGCCTCACAAACAAACCTAAAACGGAAACCAAGCAAGTAAACAAGCAAGCAACAGTAAGGTGGCATAATAGATAAAGCACTGTATTTGGACACAGTCACTTGTTTGTTAGGTTGTTTTTCAGTTGTGTCTGATTCTCTGTGACCCCTGAGTTCAAATCCTGCTTCAGACACTTATTAACTGGGTGACTGGGGAAGTCATTGTCCCCAGTTTCCTTATCTGTAAAAGGGCTTTGGATTCAATTACCTTTAAAGTCCCTTCCAGCTACAAATCTGTAATCCTATGAATAAGCATTTATTAAGCACCTGTGTACTACTAGTCTACTTCCAGAAACAATGTTTTATGGTAAATAGATTTTATGGTGGGTAATCTTAGACCATTCAAGGTCTCCTTGACTTTCTGAACCCCAGATGTTCTTAAGTAAATTAAGGCCCTTTATGGGGGTCTACAGATCTGATTTATGGGTGTCTGATCAGCCCATTGTCTCCCAAAGGTGGTCTGCTTCCTAATAGGCAGTCCTTGGACTTGGAGGGAAAATGTTTCTCCTCTGGGAGAGAACAAGGCTTCTTGGCTCAACTGAAATGGAATTGTATCATCTCATTCTTCAGATCAAATTTGTAGGGGATACTCAAATCCCCCCAGATCTCTGTATAAGATGGAACAATGGGCCAAATCTAATGGGATAAAATGCAACAGATAGAAATGTAAAGTCTTATATCCAGGTTCAAAAAATCAATTTCTGAAGTAGAAGATGGGGAAGATGAGGCTGTAATAGATAATTCACATTTCTACAAGGCTTTAAAATTTCTGAACCACTATTTGTTAGGCAACGTTCTATATGAAAAGGGAGGATTTTAGGGGATTGTGAATTGAGTATAAGTCAAAAGTGTGACATTGTATTCATGCAAACTAATGGACTGTTAGGCTAAAGAAATCAAAGGATAGTGTTCAGAATAAGGGGAGTGATCAGTTTCAGTCCTACAATAAGAGTTTCCTAGAGTATTTCATACCATCCTGGTCCCTCTATTTTAGGAAAGGCATAGAGAAACTGTGGCAACTACTGTGGCCCACCTCCAGAATGGTGAGAGACTAGAGACCATGCTGTAAGAGGATTGGTTGTAGGACCTGGGGGATATTTAAACCTAGAAAGAAAAGAACTCACTGCAGGCAGGAGGGATGGTGGCTATTTTCAAATGTGTAAAGTACCACCCAGTGAAAGTTGGGTCAAACTTATTCAGCTTAGACACAAAGGAAGAAATTGGAATCTGCAGAAAGAAATTTTTCTACTTGATAGAAAACAGACTTAAACATACACATTAATATTTGTTGTTCAGTTGTTTTCAGCCATGTAAGGCTTTTTTTTACCTCATTTAGGGTTTTCTTGGCAAAGATCCTGGAGTGGTTGGACATTTCCTTCTTCAGCTCATTTTACAGATAAGGAAACTGAAGCAAATAGCGTTAAGTGACTTGCCCAGTCAATAAGTGCCTGAGGCCAGATTTGAACTCAGGAAGATGAGCCCTCCTGACTCCATGGCAAGCAGCTGCCCTATGAATAAGTGGAATAGGCTACCTGAGGTAGTATTGAGTTCCTTCTCACTTGAGGTCTTCCAATGGATTTTAATGGTCTTGGGGAGAAGCCATAGAGTGGATTCCTCATTTTGTCTGGGTTAAACCACTTGTCCCCTGAGGTCTCTTCCAACTCTGAGATCCTCAACCTTCACTGCCTTGAGACTAAAGGCTATTCTAGTCTTGTCTCAAGTCTAAAGTTCTTGAGTCAGCCCAGAATTGTGATGGAGGTTAGCAGTTGCCAATGGCTTGGAATCCCTGTGCCCCAAGCTCTACCATGCTCTTCCCAGCTCCCAGGCAAAGGCAAAATGAAACAAACAAACCCCGAGCAGCTATGTAGTCATTGGGAAACACTGTTTTTGTTACTCTCTGTACTATGACAAGCAGCCTGATAAGGGATCACTCAGGAAGAGGTAGGCTCAGGTCCTGCCTCTGCCACAGCTATTTGGCCATGGTCAATTCTTAGTGGGGCAGCTAGATGGCTCAGTGAATAGAATTCATCTCATTCACTTCAGTTTCCTCATCTGTAAAATGATCTGAGAAGGAAATGGCAAACTATGCCAGTATCTTTCCCAAGAAATAGGGAAATAGGGTCACAAAGAAGCAAACACAACTGGAAAGAATGACTGAACACCACCCCCACAACTCTCAGTGCCCCAAGACACTACTAACCTATATAAAAAGTTATAAATGAGTTGCTAACCTGCCCCAATGGACGACACAAAGGAATCACAGATTAGCATAAAAAAAAACCAAACTAAATAAATAATCCCATAATAGTAAACCACAAAGAATTCTCCCAGGAAAGCAGAATGAAAGGGAGAGATGGAGGATGAAGCAACAACTTACAACAGAGAATTAAAAATAAATTGAAATGGCAGAGCTGGTATTTCCTCTTGCCAAAACATTCCCCAAACCCTCTGCTGTCCGGTTATCATGACCCATAGGTAAACCTATCTGACCTTGGCAAGCAATTCCAGCCTGCCTGACGGGCCACGTTACAAGGGTCATGTACACAAGGACACTCTATTTGTCCAGGAACATGTCTGGCTTTTAGGAAGCACAAACACATTTGGTTTTGCTTCCATTTCGAGGAACAAAGTTGTTTTATTTATTTTGTCCCTAAACTCCATTGTGTGTTTAGAAAATTTTCCCCTTTCCTGGTCTCTTTGTGCAGTAATCTGGTGTGGAATCTTTTTTCCCACAGGTTAAAAAAAAAAAAAAGCAACACTCCCGCCCACCCCTCTTCCCCGACCCCTTTCAAGTGCCCCAGAGCAGCTGGTCATGTTTATTGCTTTTCTTGAACATTAAGTCTGCTCTATACAGGGAGCAAGATTGATTATCCTCATTCTAAAATGTGAAGATCCAGCGTGTGCCTTTGTCCTGGGTCCCCCGAGAGGGGGATTGGCATCGGGAAGCATTCGATCCAGAGGCCGGATCTTTCCGGGGCTGTCAGAAGTGACAGCAACAGGATGGTGCAAGTGTGCTTCTGTGCCACCCAGGGTCCCTGTCATTTTCCACTCCGCACTTCAGACCCATAGGACTGGCTGAGCATAAGCCATGGACACCCCAGCCTCACACTGTGCCCACTTCCCAAAGCCAAAGGAAATCCCAGACCATGCCTGAAATGGCTGTTCAAATGCATTTTCATTCAGGCAGAAGTGCAAGGTGAGCCTAAACGGCTAGACATTTTGGAGGGTGTGAGATGCATTCGTTTCCAATCTTTTTTCTTCTTTCTCTTTCAGTCTGTCTGTCTGTCTCTCTCTCTTAAAGGTAAGCTAATCAAAATATGCCCCATGATTCTTTGCTTTCACTCCTGGAGGCTGGCCCTGGGTCTTCAAAGACGAATTACCCCAACCTGGCATGGGAAAAGCTTCCCCGGCGTGCTCCCATTTTTTTGTCACTCGGTTGGCCGGAGTTGAGGCCCAGAGACCCACGGCACAGAGCCAGCCTGCCAGGCCCAGCCAAGACTTGGAACCAGAATGGGCTGAGCTGAGCAGCGGGCAGGCCACCGAAGCGAGGGGCCGATTGTCCTGCCTGGCGGCTGCATCATCACAATTCTGCTTTGAATCTGAACAAGTTAATTTGGGAACACGGCCTTCTCAAAAGAAACGCTGCTCAGCTCAGCAGCCACAGAGTTCATGTGGAGAGATGCCCTTTTCACCAGGTAGAAAACAGTATATTATATTTGAAATCCATTCTTTTTTTTTTCCCCCAAGTCGGTAAAAAAAAAAATAGAATTCACAAAATCTCTTCCTGGCAGTCTTGTTCTTCCAATGATAGCTGGTATTTTTGACATGAATATTCTGCAAGACCCAGGGCCTCACACTTCCTTCTCCTTCTAAGTTGGTCAGCCAGGGAAAGAGCTTGACTAATTGAAATTGAATACAAATAGTCTATCTATTTACCCTAAGCTCACCAGAGGCCTGGGAAACAGATTTCAGTAGCACCTAAGTCTGGCAAACTAGCTAAGAGAGCCCTAGTCACTAAAAAGGAAAGCATCTTGTGCAATTAATAAGTGGCAAATTGAAGTGTGACCTGACATCAGGGAAAGAAATCATAGAGATCAGTGGGTTTATGACACCCAAAAAACCCAGCCTCCACCAAATCATTTTGAAAACATGATTTTTGTCCTGGTATCATGCTCCCTGGAAGCCTGACTGGGATCTGACACTGAGCAGAGTGGGAGGAGAGAAGGAGGGGAAAGAAAGGGGGGACGTTATGGAGAGAAAAAATGGCAGTGGCTCAGTGAAAAGCCTTTCAGACCTGCATTCCATCCACTCCTGCCAATAAGGCAATTCAAAAGTATTTATTGGGCATCTGGTGAGTGTCTAGGACTTAGCGAACGGGGATGCAAAAGATAATTTATGTCCATAGGATTGAGAGATGGGAGGAACCCTGAAGTTCATGGGATGCACCACCATAGAATTAAAGCTGGAAAGGGTCTTAACGGCCATCAAGTCCAACCTCTTCATTTTACAAATAAGGAAACTGAGGCACAGAAAAGGGAAATGTCTTATTAAGATCAAATACATAGAGCTGGAAGGGAATTTAGAGGTCATCTTATCTAATCCCTTTAATTTAAAAAGGGGAAAACTAAGGCTCAGAGAGGTATTAGGATTGCAAGATTTAGGGAAGAAAAAGTCCTTAGAAATCATTTAGCCCAATTCCCTCATTTTACAGATGAGGAAACTGAGGCCAATCAAGGTTAAGTGACTTGGCCAAGGTCACACAAGTAATAAGTGACAGAGCTAGGATTTGAACTCAGGTCCTTTGACTCCAAGTTGAATGTTCATTGTCCTATATTCTATCGTCTTTTCCAAGGTCATGTGTGCTATAAAGAGCAGAGCTGGAATTTGAAGCCAAAACCTCTGACTTTGGATCTCAGATTTCTCATCCATCCATCCATCCATCCATCCATCCATCCATCCATCCATCCATCCAT